>NC_069786.1:41948214-42293214 GCF_027406575.1 Nycticebus coucang | reverse complement strand
GTGCAGGATTTCTCCCTGGCTTTCAGGAGGGAATATTCCTGAGAGAGAGGGAATGTGCTGGCTCATGTAGACTGGCTATAGCCTGGTGCCTGGGGTGAAAGGAACACGAGGGAAGCATAAAATGTTTGTCCTCATTTGACTCTCCTTAAACATTCATTATCTCTTCAAATAATTGTCATTACTAAAGGTCAGAGGACTCTTCATATTTCTCTTTATCTTCTGTAGGGTTGGCTGGACATACAATAAATTCTTAATCAACATTAGGTAGTCCTGTTTATAAAAAGTGGCAACTCAAAATTACCATTTTGTCAATACCATTGTAGAACATCTAGATGTTATTTATTGGGTATTTTTTGAGATTTGTTCTGTTGATTACTCTAGACATACCCAGCCTTCTCCCTGTATCTTGTTCCTGGCCACATGTTAACACCCTAAGCGAGCATTGCGTTATAGGAATGTTAAAGAGGGAGTTTGTCTAGTTTATGGCAAATGTATCCCAGAACTGGAAGAACAGCCTACATGCATGTTGAGCTGTTTCTTCCTCACATTTAGGAGATTACACAATGGGCACCTGCTAAATTTACAGTCTCTGGGGGTTGTATAGGGAATGACCAAGAGTTCAGAAGATACAGACACCACCTTTTACCAAAGGGAAACGAAACAGACAGCTGTACTGGGTCTCTATGAAAGTTTTGAGACAGATTGTGTATGGGCCATTACTTTACTTCCAAGAAACACAGTGGGCAGCAACCTTTCCTAGTCATCTATTCAAGTTTTAACTTTGCACAGCTCATCAGTATTGCTGGGAAGGCTTCATTTCTTTCCATCTGCATGGATTTTATCTATCTTGATTCTTATGTACCTCAATACTTTTGTTTTAACCTAGGTACATTTGAGATGAATACAGAAGTCCATACAATTTGTCCATAAGCAACTGAGAAGAAACAGACACATGTCTTGAGGAATTGGGGAATGATAAGAGCTCAAGCCAGAGTTTCAAAAGAAATGAACAACACGCAGGGGGCTGAGTCTTTGTGTGGCTGAGCTTGGTCCCTTTTCCAAGAGACCACGGACTTTCCAGGGCCTTTGACTTTAGTAGTATTCAGGTGGGAGGGATGGCATGTGGAAAGGGTATCAAGAAGCAGGAAAAACACATGGCAAAGGATAAGAAATTTGAGTCTGTAGGGGCAGAAACAACAAGGAAGGTGAACGTGATGGAAGAGTTTAACAAGGGGGCGAGGCAAGGAAACAGCTGGTTAAATGAGCAAAGGTCACACAGCTCTATCAGGGCTCCAAAATTGCAGATTAGCAAAGGAATCTAAATCTGAAACAGCTCACAACTCTCTTTTTTTGGAAAGGGATTGTAAAACTTGAGCCCTTGAACAGTTGTATCTGTGTTTTAAACTTTTTAAATAGGAGAGAAATTTGACCTCAACATTAGACTCGGGAATGGTGACTATTTAAACAACTGTCTCGCCATTTTCTGCTGGGTGCTACACTCATGTCTTGCCTTATTCTACTCCATGGTGGATATAAATGTGGATGTAAGAGAGGCAATGCTGTCTGGTCCATTTAAATAAAAAGTAAAAGACTTTTGTCTGAGTATTGATAGGCTTAAGCAGATGAAAAAGGCACAGTCTTTACCCTCAAAAATCTCATCCTCTACAACAGTGGTTCTCAACCTTCCTAATGCCGTGACCCTTTAGTATAGTTCTTGTGGGTTGCTACCCACAGGTTGAGAACCCTGCTATACAAGGTGATGCAAAAAAAATGCACAGTTAGTGGTAGAAAGTGATTCATCTTCCCATGGAAAGTATGAAGGGAATCTTGAAGTCAGGAAAACATATTGTAGGAAAATGAATGCACAAAATGTAGTCCTCAAGCCTGCCCTCAGACAGTTATAAATCAGTGTTTTGGGAGACCGCTGGAAGAAATTTTGAATGGGTGCTTCCAAACATTCTGAAACTCTCTGCTCTCACAAGATAAATCACTTGGTAAGCCTGTTATGAAGAGAGATATGTCTTGTCAAAAGGGAGATTTTCAGCTTATGCCACTTAAAAACTCAACAAAGAATGACCAGTCTAGATGCGAAGATACTGAGGTGTATTAACTAAAAATCATCAGCCATTTCAGCTTCTCTGAAGCTGCAGGTTTTAGAGGAATAAGGAATTTATTTGTCTTTTGACAGTAATGATGGTTGTGGAAGTGTGAACTGTGGGGTGTTTTACTTTCAGCTTTTACATAAAACTTGTTTTGAAAATAGAAATTTAGATGTTTATGTTGGGGAAAATGAGTTTATACATTCCTTAAAGTTTAAAGCAAAGAGGAAGGATTTACTTTTTTGCTGTTTTGATTTTTAAAAGTTCCAGGCAGTGCTGAGAGAAGGGAGGTCAGGGCACCTATGGTGGCCACTCAGGTGATGTCTTTACTCAAAAATGCCTTCTCTGCCTCAGTGTTTCAGAGACCCACAATTACATCAAAACCCATCTTGAGAAGCATGTGTTACCTAAAAGAACACATTGATAAGCATTCAGCTATATGAATCAAACCTCATCTACCCATGGCTTCAAACGATGAATATTTATTTATAAAGTATTAGGAGTTAGGTCACAAGAAGCTTGGTTCACTTGTTTAGAGATACTTTCAGGGCTTTCCCCACCTTTTTGGACTATTATCCTCATGATATTGGCTTTTTATCTTTATAACAGTCATCTCATGATTGCAAAACAGTGGTCATTGCTTTAAGCTTTTTATGCTTACTCCAGGTAAAAGCCAGGAAACCAAGTAGTGGGAGCTGAAGAACTTTTTTTTCTTAAGAGAAGACCCTCTACTTTCAGCGGGTAGGATTAGTCATGTAGGAGGGAAGATGGGAAGTTGAGTATATGAAAAGAGAAAAGGATACAGTACAATTACATTATCCTCCGAAATGGGTTGCCGTTGTGAGGAAGAAGGGAAATTGGTTGTTGGCTAAGTCTCTAACGGAAGGCTGTGTTGTCCTCTGGCACTCACTGGCAGGACATTTTTTTTTTTTTAAATGACCTTAGCCTTAGGAAATGAACACAGGATCGGTGAAAATAATGGAATGCTGAAGTCTCTGGGGGACCTTGGATATGAGGATTCAGGAATGAGGGGTCATGTGGACTGGGGAGATGTAGAAGGCACAGACTGAGATGCATGAGGTTGAATTCAGTGTTTTTAAAGGTCCCAAAAGTGGAGAGGCACCAAATACATATTCTTCTTTTACTTTCTCATTTAGTCAAAACCCTTTTGTGGGTATTGATCTGTGATCTGTAGTTATCTAGGAGTAATTTGTAGAAGCTCGTTCTTTATAGCTCATTTGGGGACCCCATTTACTGGGGGTGGGGTGGGTGAGGAGATATCCTTAGAGGAATATATTCCTTGTATTTTCTTGATATCTTGGCAGCCAAGAAAACTAGAAAGTATAGTTCCAGATGTTTATACCTAAACATAGGACTTCATGTTTCATTTGGTGAGTGAGTCTAGATCCCAGCCCCCTGGCTGTGCTGTGAAGACCCTCCCCTGTGACTGGAAGGAGGTTTGACTTTGGGGTGCTCCCCAACTCTGCCAGGTTTCTATTTACAGCAACCAAATCTTTTGCACAGAAATGTGGGCCAGGGGCAGGCCATCTTCCTTCTCTGTTCATTTCTTTTATCTTTTCAGTGGTGAATGTTGCTGTAATCACCTCAAAGGGTTATTGTAAGAAGAAAATGAGATGATGTGCAGGATGATTCCTTTGAAAACTGTACAGGTAGGGTAATCATCAGATTGTTGCTGCTGATTCAGAGTATCTACAGAACTGGACAGTGATAGTTTGAGGCACACTATCTACTAGTGTAATTTAAATGTTCATCTCCAATTTGTTTGCTCTTGGCTTTTATTTTTATTTTTGTTTTCCATTGTGGCCTCAAATGCTTTACCTCTGCCTGCAGGTTCTGTGGGCACTGCAAAAAGCTGTGTAAATAATCTACATTTGTTTCTGATTTTTCACAAGGAATTTTTTTGTCAGTTTCTATTAGCAGTTTTGCATATGACTGTGGGAAAGAATCATTGATACTATCTCGTGGGAAAGTGTGGTCAGGAAGGTTAAATAATTAAAAGATGACAAAGGACATGATCTTACAGGTGAAAAAGTTGTATCTTAACAATGGAGATTTTATTTTATAGAACATATGTAAATTTTCAACATTGCTCCCTAGCAAAACTAGTGGAACATGGAAAGGAAATCACCATCTGTCTGATGGTATGTGTGAATGTGTGCATGGGAAAGGTCATTAGAAAAGGACATGCCAAATGTTCAATAAAATGAGAAAAATCAAGCAGATTGTAGCACGTTTTCTGTCTTTTTTCTCCTCGCTCCCTACCTCCCTCCCTTCTTCCCTTCCTTCCTTCTTTTTTTTCTTCCTTTCTTTTTCTTGAGAAAGAGTCTCTCTCTATTGCCCCTGCTAGAGTGTTGTGACCTCAGCGTAGCTCACAGCAACCACAAACTCTTGAGCTAAAGTGATCCTCCTGTCTCAGCCTCTTGAGCATCTGGGACTATAGGCTCCTGCCATAATGCTCAGCTAATTTTTCTGTTTTTAGTAGTTACAGGGTCTTGCTCTTGCTCAGGCTGGTCTCAAACTCCTGAGCTCAAGGAATTCTTCCTCCTTGGCCTTCCAGAGTGTTGAGATAATAGGGGTGACCCACTGTGCCTGGCTTATAGGACATCTTAATAGAATACTACACAGCTTTTAAATATGTTTATAAAGATTATTTTGTAAAGTGGAAAATGCTTATTTTGTAATAGCAAATGAAAAAATAAGATAAGAAATTTTATAAATGCTTTAATTACAACTGTGTTAAATATGCATCAGAAATATTGCAAAGCAATATGTCAACATTCTGATAGTGTGATGGGATTACAGCTAATTTTTTCTTTCCTTTTTGCAGCATAGTTTTAGTTATCATAAATGTTTCTAAGTAAATTTTACAGATTTTGTTTTTTGAAGGAAAAGTGATGCTACTAGGCAGGCAAGTGTCTCAGTCTGGGCTCCAGCAGAAGACAGATGTTGTACTGAAACTGGGATCATTTGAGGAGGATTTAATGAAGAAAATGTGTTCAAAGGTATAAACCCCAGATCCCTGGGGCTAGTAATCTGGGGGTCTGAAACCCCACAGGAGGTCCCCTGGAGATAGCTGTCATGAGAGAAGTTAGGATATTTAGTTGAGGAATGAAGGTAACAAAGAGGTACATCATAAGGAGGAGTCAAGGGAAAAAATATCTCAACCTCCCCCTCTTCTTTCTCCCTGGTCCTGCCAGATTTCCATTAGCCAAAAGTAGTCAGAAGCCAGAGAACACATGCAGTCCCTTCATGCTGTCCGTCCGTGCAGGTATCCTAGCTGGGTGGACAAAGGGGAGACGGCGGTAGGACTGGAGCTACCCAGCACAGCAGGGCACGCAGGAGCACAACTGGCTGCTTGCCTCTCGCTGCTTGCAGTGTTGGCCTCAGAACACACATCCTGACTTCATTCACCTGAAACAGGTGCCCATAAGGGGGCAGGCATCCTCAAACTTTTTAAACAGGGGGCCAATCTCTGGCCCAGGCATCCTCAAACTTTTTAAACAGGGGGCCAATTCACTGTCCCTCAGACCGTTGGAGGGCCGGACTATAGTTTAAAAAAAAAAACAACAAAAAACTATGAACAAATTCCTATGCAC
Source organism: Nycticebus coucang (assembly GCF_027406575.1). Taxonomy (NCBI): domain Eukaryota; kingdom Metazoa; phylum Chordata; class Mammalia; order Primates; family Lorisidae; genus Nycticebus; species Nycticebus coucang. Next base: position 42,287,498 of record NC_069786.1, on the reverse strand, counting down.
ACTGCACATATCTTATTTTGAAGTAAAAAAACAAAATGGGAACAAATACAATCACACCGCCTCATGTGGCCCCAGGGCCGCAGTTTGAGGACCCCTGCTCTGGACCAATAGCTCATAGATGGAGCCATTTATGAACTTTTCTAGGACTTCTGACATGTGTGAGCTGCACCCAAGAATTAGACACATAATATAGGCATGGCTTGGTTTTCTATTAGAAGAACAAGACAATAACTAGATAAAAATAAAGATTGGAAGAAAGATCAGGTCTGGAGACTCACCGACATGTTGGAGGTAACTGATGCTATGGAAGGGGAGGAGGTACTTCAGAGGGACTGAACAGGAGTTAAGAAGAGGAACCTGTCAGGGGCTGGTCAAAGGCAAAGAAGGCAACAAAAGACACTTAGAACCACAATTGTCACATTAAGGTATTATTAATATGTACTAAGTACTAAGTAAATAACTCCATACCTAGTCATTTCATCAAATCATCACTGTATCCTAGCATGAATTAAGTCATTACTTCTATTCTACAGAGGCAGAAACTGAGGCTAGACAATCCTGTTAAAAGTCATGCAGCTAGTGAGGGGCTTGCCAAGGTTGTGAATCAGGTTGGTCTAGGTTCTACAAACTGCCTCCCAGGAGGCAAGAAAAGAAAGGGAAATGGGATGCCGTAGAAACCCAAGGCAAAAGAAAGTTTTGGGGAGAAAGATGTTTGATGTTCAGGAAAGTTAAATATGGCAGGTGCCAAGGGAGATGAGCACTGAAAAAATGTAATTTTAATATGGCAATCTCCTCATCTGTCTTTAAATAGTTAATGCAGTATAATTAGGTTTACACACGTTTTGAGTCTATTTGCTTTTTGTTTGTTTTTATCTTGAGCCTAGAATTTGAGCTCCACAAATGGTTTATTAAAATTTTATTACCTTTATTTTCAGTACAGCCTTAAATTTCTATCATAAGCTTGTTTTTGGTCAGTTTCCCTCAGAGTTTTTGCCTTGAGAGGTTTGTCTTTGATGGAACTTGATACATTACATGTTGACTTTATGAATGTGTCTATTGTTTAAGGTTATAGATTTGGTTTTGGTGTTTATGAAAGAACAAGACCCAAGCTGCTGAGGATCATTCCATTCACATATGTAGACAGGAGACAGCATGTGTATTAACAAACTGATTGGAAAAGGACTTATATCTCATAGTCTGAAACATTGGACTTGGAGCCATCAGGCATTAAACTGTTACCACATTAGAGCACAGTAAAAAGGCAAATTTAGGAAATTCCTAAAAAGATGATTTCTCCTATGATCTGATGATGGTACAGTAAATTCTTAGTTTCAGAGTATAGATGCCATTTCAAGTTAAGTATATGCAATTTAAATTAAAGATGCTCAGATGTTAGCTGGCTGCCACAGCATATTGGCAACAGCATGTGTTTGAACTAGAGCAGATAATTCAAATGGCTCGTTATCCACTTATATTCTAATCGTCTGCAAGGTGGCATCTCTCTGGGCTGGCTCAGCACGCTCTCAGGGGAAGCTTTACAGCTTCTCCTGAACTTCTGACTGCTGCAACTCAGCCCATTCTATCCCATTTCCACACTGCTTTACCATCTCTCTGTATTAGAAAAACCCAACTTTAATGTGGGCTTTTATCCCCATGTTTGCAGAAGTGGTTCCTCAATTTGTTTCCTGGCTCCATGTTTCAGTTACTAGTGCTATATAACAAATCACACCAACATTTAATAACCAAGACAACATTAAACATTTGACTATCTTTCATGCTTCTGAGGATGGATTGGACTCATCTAGGTGGTGGTGTCTCATGTGATTGGAGTCAGAATGTGGTTGGAGTAGGAATTATGTTGAAGGCTTCCTCATTCACATGTTGGCTGCTGGTGTTGGTTGTCGGTGGGACCTTGGCCAGGGCCACTAGCTAGAGCACCTGTGTGTGGTATTTCCAGGTGCCTACTTGGCTTCCTCACTGCTGATTCCAAGTGTAGGTGTCCCAGATACATCAGACAGAAGTTGAATTGCCCTATGACCCTACAGATTTCAGGGGAGGGAACACAGTCTCGCTTTTTAATGGGAAGAGTATCAATACCATGTTGTCAGAAAAACATGTGGACTGAGAAATCATGGGTTGTCTTGGAAGATGCAATGTGCCTTACTGGAGATTTTTCTATAGACATATCCTTAGGCAAATTTGCGAAGCTGCAATGATATTTTCCCATTTTGGATGCCTCTTTGCTTTCAGCAAGGTTTTCCTCTTAATGGATAGATTCCCCGGGGGGAACTAAGATTTTACATTGCCCTAGGCTTGCAACTTGGTACAGTTAAGCAATGACCCATGTTCAAGCACTTTTCTCTAGGTATCACCTTACTTTGAGCATATAACTTGCCTTTTTTGGCTGTCAGGGCCCAAGATCCATTCTCTCTTCCTTATGAATGGCTAAAATGTGGTTGCCTACAGCAAATCCCTTGTATAGCATATGTGACCTACTTTTAGGAGAAGAAAAAGGAGATTCTTAGCCAACATGTTCCATTTTAGAGGTATTTTAATAGTTTGAGCCCAAAGGAGTTATGAGCACTCACATAGGTGGGCCAGCCAGCTTTTTGTGGATAAAATTGGCCTACGTGAGATGGTAGCATCCTCACCTGTTTTTACAAGTTTATAAACTTGCATTAGGACCGAGTACTGTTTCAGGTACTCTGCTGGGTGTTGGAAATGGATTTTACTACCACGGTGCTCACATGGTCATCAGTGGCCAGAATTCACAGCTCCCACAATAACTACCACTTTGAGTTAAATATTTATAGTCTGTGGTTAATTGGAACTCATTACCTTTAGGAGATAACAAGTTAAGCCATTTTTATTTGTTGATTCTCTTGGTTGTGAGGAGACTTATTCTATGAACAGTAGATATCAGACCCCGAGAAAATGAAATTTCAAATGAGTAGGAGAAAGGGAGAAAAGGAGGTAAGAGAATATAACATGGTGAAGGTGTAAATGAAATGACCTGGTAGGAGAGGCCATTGATAAACTTTCTCTGTCATACAATTTTGGTAGCAGATGAAACTGCAGACCTTGGTAGTTAACTTCTGGGGCCAGACTGCTTCTTACTAATTATAGTCTTTGGTGAGTTTCTTAATTGTTCCTATGTCTCATTTTCATTGTTTGTAAAGTGGAGATAATAATAATAAATATTTCATAGAATTTCTTTGAACATTAGTTAAATGAAATACTGACCACATTCTTAGCCCAGTACCCAGTATAGAGATGATACTATTCTATGCTTATTAAATAAACAGGTAGGTTATTATTCTTTGCCTTAGATATTTCATACTCTCTTATCAAATTAACTAGAGAACTGATATATTCCGACCTTGGTCATGTCAGAGTATTTTTTGTATAATCACTTCCCTTCTCTTAGGTATTTTCATTATAACTCAGTATAACTCTTTATCACCTTGTGGGTCATATATTTGAGAAATCTGGTTCCCTTGTTTCTAGATTTTTCTTCTTCAAATTTTCTTTAATATGATAGGGAAATAGTGAGGGTTGCAATAGGCTTTCTGTTCTGGGAACTCATCAATTTAATGTGATTCTGTTTGACAATTTTATATTCTTCTGTTCGTCTATTCTCTGCCAGTTAACCTATCAGCAAGGTGAAATTATTGAACAAATTGTCTACCCAAAGCACTGCTCTGTAAAATAGATGATGTGCCTGAGGAGGATGTGCTCTGTGGAGTCATATGAATGGTCAATGGACAGGACATTGGGAACACCTTTTAAAAGGGCAGTAAAGTAAAGGTAGCTGGGCAAAATGTTTAGGTGATCTTTGTGGAGTTATCTCAAATTTTTTTTACAGCATTTGTGCTATCCTTCCCTTGGCGATATGGATGATATTTTTGCCATAAGAACTTAACCCTGTACCCATCCCCTTGCTTGGAACCTTGGAAAGATGAAAAGTCCACCTGCTTCTTGTACTATAGTAGACCTACTTCCTTAAGGCTAGAGGAGACCTGTAATCCTCAGCCTGGATTAGGCATCAGAATCACTTGTGGGGTTTTCAAAAATTTCTTGAGTACTCATTATTCCCTGAAATTCCAGTGTATAGGACTGGAGTGGAACTCTTTTTTTCTAGAACTCTAGAACTCTTTTTTTCTTCAAATATATCTCTGGATGTTCGAAGTCACTGGCATAGACACACAAGGTACAGAAAAATAATCCAAATGATATCAACTTAATAATAACATATTGTTTTGTACATACTTAGTTTGCATGATTATCATGCTTTAGATTTTGCAAAATCTTGAAAACCTGCTTATAGATATGGGTTTGTTGCCATGTTCAGGCTGGATGTTATGAGGCTGAAGACTTTTTCCACAACAATTGTGGGTCATCTCTTTTGTCTCTAAGTTATTATGACTTAGATCAAAATGGCAGAAATATTAATAGTTCTTTAGCATCATTACTGAGTTGTAAGTGGACTGAAAGAATTCAAGGTGCACAGGAAAACATCTTACCTCTTAATTAAAAAGAAATCCTTTTGCATTCAATGAAATAAGAAAATAAAACTAGCATCCTGGAAAGTGTAATGGGAGAATGCTACAGATGTTGGCCAAAATCTCTCCTTGTGTTACTCCAATTGTGGTGCCAAAGGCTAATTACAACTTGTTTTGTGGTAAGGGATGTGTCTAATTTAGGCAATAGAAGAATATAATAGAATCATGAGAATTTTCACAGTCAAAGAGAAGTTAGACCAATCGTTCCAGGTATTTGCAGTGCAACAGAAAGCTTTCAAATGTTTGAACTTGTACACTTGTACAATGCTGTCAATGTTTCTTTCTCTCTCTCTCACTGCTTACTTGTTAAATGCCTTAAATATTCAAACCTATATAAAATTAATGACTGATAGGGAAACAGAATATCGAAAAAGGTTTTTGATCTGGTTAGAAAGTGATCTCAGAGAAGAAACTTTGCCAGATACTATTGTGTCGTAAATGATTAAGTTTTGCCTCTTGCTTACCCAAGATCTGTATGTCTTTCTCCAAGGAAAATAAATGCACTTTATTAAGTATTATCCTTTCAATGAGAGTATGTCAATTTTAGTGAAAGAGAGTGCCACCTAATTTATGATATTTCTTTGCATTGTATGTGTGATATGGAGATGGTCCCTCCCATGGAGAGATAGGAGAGACTGTGGTTCCCTCTAGATTAGGCCAGCCAGGCTCTTGGGTCCAGGTAGAGTTAGCTATACCCATGGTGTTGTTTTCCTTCATGTCTGTGCTGAGAACAATCCCTTTTTTAGGATCCTACCCCAACTATGGAGGGGTAGTGAATCTACTGTGGTATACTGAGACATAAGAACTCACCAAGTTGTCAAATTCCCCTCTCCCCCAACTCTTTGGTTACTTCTTATTCTCCCCTGTTCATTTGTGGGATTGAAGTTTGGAGAGAGACAGAAGTTACTGTGTTTCTAATATTTATCTGAATGATTTTTTGAGTACTGGTCTGATCCCCCACCCCATCCCCCCACCAAACCACAAAATAAGATTACCTCTTAGCTTCTTCTTGTCTCCTGGACACTGTTCTAATGAAGTTCTCCAATAAACAATCTACAAAGTTGTATTAAGTCAACTAGGTACAGTGATCTTCTTCAAATGAATTACCCTGATTCTTCTTGATCGCTACATATTTCCAATAGGCTCATGTCCTTGAGGACTGGGACATTGTCTTGTTCATTTTCAATAGTGTGTTATTTAAAAGGTTAAGAAATATTTATTGTAATGGAAATTTTACAAGGTTTTGTAAACTTGGAACTGTGTTCCCTCAGCAAAAATTAGACCCAGATAAGGAAAGGGTTTATTAAAGTCATGACTGGACAGGTAAAGCTTAAAAATCATTTGCTAAGTTGTTTCACAGCACATGAAAAATGTTTTCAGTTTTCTTTCATCCTCAAACCTAGCACAGAAGCCCATTTAAAGTCATTCACACATTATAGACAGACTCTTTGTCAAGCACTTTAAACGGTGGTAATGTTCTAGTGGAAGAAGTGGGGATTTGACTTATGGCCCCTCAATTGTCTCTCTCATCACAACATGCATGGTACCATCATCTGCTTCCACTGAGCATGCTGCTTGGCTTTTTGTCCCAGAATTCCTCTCTTGTACCACTGCATCATCATTAGCATGTGTCAACTCTTTGATGAGTTTTGCTAAGAAAGTAAACAAATTTGCATTACCCTCCCGATAAGCCACTGGCACACAAAGCTGCCTAATGTGGCAGAAGGACAGAATCAAAAGAACCTGCTATTGTCCCTGCAAATTTACCAAGGATTTAAACTGTTATAATTCTGCCATGACTTTTCTTTCTCATTTTTGATTTTTAAAGGGAAAACAATCAGAAAACTTTTTTTTTAAAGTATTACTACCCCGTTTCCCCGAAAATAAGAAATCCTCTGAAAATAAGACCTACTTACAGGAAAGATAAGACGTCCCCTGAAAATAAGACCTAGCACATCTTTGGGAGCACACCTTAAAATAAGACACTGTCTTATTTTCGGGGAAACAGGGTATCAGGAGTAGCATTTCTGGCTAGGTTTCTTGAGTATAAAATTCTTTTCCAACTGAATTGATGACCTTTTCTGCCAGGGGATGTAAGTGAGGAGCATTCTTTGCCCCCAAAGGGAGAGTTATGTGATGAGCTAACTCTTCCCAGAATTCCGTGCACTACATCATTGTATCCCACTCTAAAATTCACTCATCATCTTCTTCAGGGAGAGAGGCTGGGGGGGAGCTGACTAGCCTAGGATGTGGATTGAGTTCCTGAGATTTATAATAATCAAAATATTAATGAAGTAGTCGATACAAATGCTGTTTGTGTAGAATGCCTAAGTAACCGGTTGTGTAATATATCAGGAAGAGATCCAGAGATGAGCAGAAGCATAGCATAATAAATCAGGTCATTTGTTTTGCAATAATGGAATGATAATTGTGATAATTTCAGAAGTCACTATCATCTTGCAGCGTGAAAGAATCTTTTTGCTGGCTTCCCATTGTTTAAATATTCATGTGATGTCTATGAGTGACTTCCTGCTGAGAAAAATCTTAGCATACCTCCGGCTGGCACAAGAACTAGAAATTGTGCTTTGCTTTAACCTGGAAAGGTTTTGCAGGAGCCTTGGTGCTCTCTTGGTGTAAGGGGAGTGTCTCTCAAAGAACAATTCTGTCAGTGAAACAAAGGCCTATGTGACTAAATTATTTTCCAAATGCCTTTTTTTCCTGCCAGCAGCTGTGTGAATTTATAGGCACTCACCTCTGCCCTTTTGCACTTAGTGATGAGGCAAAGGCGAAAATAACATGCTAGCTTGTAACACAGTTATGCTATAGAAATATAAACAGAGCTAATGACCCCAGAGAAGAACGTTTGCAATTGCTGGCACTGCGCTTGCCTTGCCTCCTTCTTTCCCCAGCTTTTTGTTCTTGATCTGGGTGAATGGGGCTGTTTTAATTGAGTTATCTAAATTTGGCAGGCCATACATCCCACTGTCTCATATCTTAGGACTTAGGTCCACCTGTTGCCATTATCCCCCGCAACCAGCACAGTGGGAGGTAGACAACAAATGCTTTCAAATTCCTTTTCTGTATAAAACCCCAAAAGAATGGCAGTGAAAGTTTTGAAATTATTTGGGTAGTGCAATGTATGGGGATGGGAGTTCTTGCAATGGGGGTTATTTTAGAAGGAAAAATTTCATGCAATTGCTTTCAGCAAATTGTATCATCAGCTTGCATATTAGATTGTATTTTAGATGAGTATATGTTAGAATGTACTAGGGTTTGCATTCTGGAGGTATTCACACTTTTGGCATTAGGAGAAATTCTGAAGTGACTAAGGGGAAAATAGGAATAGGAAGGCAGCAACAGCCCTTCTCTAAGAACTCAAGTGCTGTATGTTCCTTGTTAAGCTTCCTAATTCTTATCTAGTATTAGGAAAGGGGTGAGTGGGGGGGGTGACAAAAACCAGGGGCAGATGCAGTGGGAGATGAGTGCAGGCCCAGGGTTCCGTAAGGCCTAAAGGTGGGACCAGCATCTTTTTATCTCAGGTAGAATTCTGACTGCCAACTGAGTTTCCTGCCTTGAAGAGTTAATGGCCTCTAATGGCGGTTTGATTTGGAAGTGATTATGCATCTAAACTACCTGATTAAAAAATACGTTTCCAAATGTGGCTGATTACCTATTTACATATTGCTAGGGTTTAGGTGAAATTGTGAAGTTTAGTTGGGTGGTAACATTCTGAGAAACTTTGCTACGTGCAGAAGTGAATTCTGTTTTTATCTTCCTGATTAGATGTGACACCGGTTAATGTTTAAATTGATAGTCATATTTCCACCGAGTTAAAAGGGAACCAGTCCTGCATATATTCTTTCAATCAAGATAAAAGCGATGACAGCAATTTCTGCATCTGGCGGAAGGTGGTTGGCTGGGGCTGCAGAGTGGGCGGGCGTTGGTAAAATCCCCAAGATCAAGGTGAAGTACACAGCATTTGTTCTGCACAGATCTATGTTTGATAGTGAGCTCTACAAGTGACTTTTGGATCCCCTCAGAGACTGCCCTGTGGTATTTTAGAGCCTATGGCCAATCGCGTAAGGGTGGGATGGTCCTAAAGAGGATCAAGACACTTAAAATGGCAAATAAATTGAATAACAATTCAAGAATAGAGTAACCTTACGTATACAAAGAAGGGTTGCTAGGTAACAAGTGAGGGGGTGTCATGGCTTCAGATCAGAGAGGGCTGGTTAGAAAATAAAATGACATTCTCTCTTCTAATTAGTCTTTCCCAATCACATGCATCAAGACAATCTTGTGGTTTGGGGCTATAGCCTAGTTTGGAAATCCCAATGCTTTATTCTCTTTCTTTAATAGAGCCATTTCCCTTTCTGTGCTTTAGTCTTGGTTCCCTGGCTGCTGTCTCATCCTGGCAGGCTGCAGCAAAGCCAGTTAGCTACGAGGCAGAGAGATTTGGTGGTGTCAACTCACTGGACCTGGTTCTCTAAGCAAATGTTTCCAATTTGGGGGAAAGACAAAGAAGGCACATTTGTGTATATGGGTAGAGAAACAGAGCTTGCCATGTAGTTAAAGGTTTAACAAAGAACTCAGTGGATAAATTCTCTAAGTTAATTCGAGTGTTTTAGCTACATATAATTTTAAGAAGAGAGAAGAAAATAATTCAATATGCAAATGTTAGTAAAAAACAAACACTTCTGTGTTATATTAAAGGAATTCCTAAAGCAACAAATTTTGGAATAACCAGAGGAATTTTTCCAGACCATACGTACTCCAGAATCTTAAGTGGGGATGGACATAAAGAGTTTGAAAAAAAAAGAAATCTTTGGGGGCGATTTTGCCACTATTTACTCCATCTACCCCCAATCCATTTGAGAACATCTGCCCTAAATCTTTGCTGTATCTCTGTCTCCTATAATGATGTGGAATGTTTTGTCTTGAAGTTCTGAAATGCCTTGCATTTTAAAAGAAAGGATCAACTATGTACAATAGTTGAATAGAAAAATATTAGTTCATTTTATAAGATTCATTATAAAAGAAAAATATTAGTTCATTTTATAAGATTCATTATAAAAACAACGAAAAATATGGAGAAATTGCTTCATAATAAGGCTTAAGACAATAAGGACATTTGATTCTGTTTAAATTAACTAGAAAAAGTGAATTAACTAGGATAAGAATATCTTTTGATCTTTGATAAGTTGAATGTTTACCATTTAAAGTTGAAAAGAAACAAAACTATACCACCTTCCAATTATCTTATTACTGTATGAGCAACCTAGTCAGTATATTTGTCTTACAATTTTGCAACCAGAAAGACTTTGTTTTTACTAGTACACATTTATGAACTAAAAATGTCTAATACATGCACAGAAAATAGGGCTCAGAAATATTAAAAAAAATGCTTCTCTATGGGACAAAACTGAGCAATAGTAAACAATGCTTGACATGGTTGAAGGCTAAACTGTTTCTTTTCCCTGATTTATGGGCCTAAGCTTATTTTTTATTATTAAAACTAAATTAAATTATCATATATATGTTTATTCCATATAGCTAACATTTCTATGTATGTCTGTTTGCTAAAGCTATTTTGGGTCTGGTTGTTATTATGATGGAGTGAAGAAGAATCTTACGGGGACAGTTGCTTTTTAGAACAAATGATTTATAGACATAAAAACAGCATAGAAAAAGAGAAAAGGAAAAAGGAGTCCTTTGACTCTTTATTACAAATAAAAAGTGATTTGCTAAAAAGCAAATGAATTTCATTTTATTTTCTACTGGAATCAATGTTTATTTTATACTAGAAATAATGTATGACAACAATAGGCTGTCCTAACCGTTAAGCTTGTCCTAAGTAAGATATTACATGCTCACCTGCATGGTTTGACAGGAAGAAAGAATGAAGAAATTAACACAGTGCTCCCTTCTCTGTTCAGTTCTGTCCTGGTCCATTTCCTTTGCTTTTCACAGGAGTGTTTCAGGATAACTGAGGTTCTCTGCTATCAATTCATCTGGATTTAAAAATGAAAACGTTTTTGTTCTTGGTTTTCTTTGATTGACTAGAACTTCAAGTTTCAGGGAGGATTTTTGCCAGATTAAGAAATGATAAGTATTAAACCTGTCCTAGAATGTTTCCAGAGCATAAGGATGGAGAGGAGGTTGAATTTGTTCAGGAAAGGTTGGTAGCATTTGTTTATCCCTATGTGTGCCAATATTTAATTCCTTCCTCCTTCTAAAAATGCTCGCCTAAAAAATATTTTCAGATCAATCTAGTTATTTCTATAGATTCAACTTCACAGCATTATTAGTTTATAAACCTACTTCGAAGTGGGCGAATTTTATTTGGTATTAAAAATCATTAAGAGCTTAGTTGCAGGGTATTGGAGATGATAAAATAATCGTGACAACAATAATTTTATTTTGCTAATGTCTATTTCTGGCAAGTTTTCAGCTGTTACATAATCATAAAAATTGTTCATTAATAGTAATCTCTGAAAAACATCCATATGAAGGCAAAAGTATTTCTCTGCTTTTTCCGATCAACATTTTCTCTCTGAACCAGGATGCTATAAATATACAGAAAATTCTATATAGATGAAACTGTAACTGATGAACTCCACACCAGAAGACAATCATAAAAACTCTTTGTGAATAGAACCTTCTTCAAAAAAACTATTTAAGTGTTGGAAATTTCATGTTTTGCAAAACTGCACTCTGTGCAGCAGTATCTGACAGCTTCAAGCTAATCACAATCAGTAATAATAGCAACATGTCAGTTGGGGTAGGCTCAGGTTGTGCTGGAATAATAACTGCCAAGTCTTAGTGGCTCTAAACAACACAGTTTTATTGCTTGCTCACAATACATGTCCTCTGTGGTCAGTGGGGGGTTCTGCTTTGGGTTTTCTGAATCCAAAGCCAAACTAATGGAATCTCCAGTGTCTGAGATTTGCTTCCCACATTGGCATGAGGAAGGAAGCCTGCAAAAAATTGACTGTCTTTTTGATGCACATTGCTTCAAAACAATACACCTTATTTTTCCTTACATTCCATTGGCAAAACAAATCGCGTGACTCTGCCCAATGTCAAGAAGTGGGGAAATGCAATCTCACCCCAGGCCTAATAGAAAATATTGCACATTGGTGAACACACTCAATATGACTATTAAACAAACAACAAGGGGAAAACCGAATCACCATTTACTAATTCCCTCACTGGAGGAACACAATAGGATAGAGAGCAGAGGATATATAGTAGATAGAAAAATCGACAACTCTAAAAGTAAAAAGAAAATTTAATGGATAAACATATAAGGAAGTTCCTTCTCATCTTTCTTCTTTAGGCAGCAAAATGATCTGCTCTTCTCCCCACCCCCTGTCTCTTTGCCTCCGTCTCTCACGAACCTGCATGGCCCTCAGCCGTGGGGAGGTTCAGTGCTCTTGGGGCTTTTCTCTGAGATGTTGTAGCCTCAGGCATGTAGTCTCGTCCGTCTGCGGCAGTCTGCTCTAGTGCTAAACAGGTATTCTTTAGATACACATCACTGGTCACGCACAGCAGGAGAAAACTGTTTCACAAACCCAGCAGCAACTTCAGCAAGAACATCCAAGTGTGCATTTTAGAGTTATTTAGGAGTAATTCCATCCTTCCACAGAAAGGAAAGCCAGTTCTATCATGATCAAGGCGCTCTAGAAAACACAGGCATCTCTATGCAAGCAACTAAGATCTTACTACCTGTTATCAGTGTTTAGAATCCTCTTTCCGTGTGAACCATTTCACTTTATTGGGGAAAATCAGAAAAAAGATTAGCAGAGGAATAAGTGACATCCTGGCAGTTGCTCAGTGACTCTGCCCATGTGTGGGTTCTCACCTCCTTTCCTGTTTCCTCCTGTCTCCCGAGCCATACCAACCGTGGTGCCTTGGTGATAGGTTTTAGAGGAGAAGACTGAAAGGAAGAAGAGAGATGGCAGATTTGGTTCTTAGTTTTACAAGTGAGGGCCCTCCGTCTCAGAAAGATTGTGTCTTGTCCACTTTGAATAAGGGCACTAAGCCTTGAACTCAATGTTATGGCAGTAAATTCAATGTTCTTTCAATATTCTGATACAACAGAATCCTAGGGACCTTGGTGTTCAGGTTATCTTAAGAAATTAATGCAAAAATATGTGTCAGGGAATCAAATGTTTCATAACCTTCCTAAACCAACTCAATTTATTTTGTGATAATACCAGGTCAATTTGGGTATTTCCAAGGAAAGACAGGTTCCTTTGTGCCTCTTCATCTTCTGGAAAATTTCATAATGTGCAAGTTGTCCTTAAACTTCTAGCCAAAATGATCTCAATGTTGGGAAAACTCAATGCTGGAAGGTCTTAATGTATACTTTAAGGCAGAGGTCCTCAAACATTTTTTTTTTTTTTTTTTTTTGTAGAGACAGAGTCTCACTTTATGGCCCTCGGTAGAGTGCCGTGGCCTCACCCAGCTCACAGCAACCTCCAACTCCTGGGCCTAAGCGATTCTCTTGCCTCAGCCTCCCGAGTGGCTGGGACTACAGGCACCCGCCACAACGCCCGGCTATTTTTTGGTTGCAGTTTGGCCGGGGCCGGGTTTGAACCCGCCACCCTCGGTATATGGGGCCGGCGCCTTACCAACTGAGCCACAGGCGCCACCCAGGTCCTCAAACATTTTAAATAGGGGACCAGTCACTGTCCCTCAGACCATTGGAGGGCCAGACTATAGTTTAAAGAAAAAAAAACCATGAACAAATTCCTATGTGCACTGCACATATCTTATTTTGAAGTAAAAAAACAAAATGGGAAAAAATATAATCACACCGCCTCATGTGACCTGCAGGCTGTAGTTAGGCATACCAGAAGAGAGAAATGGTAGCATCCAATGTACTTATGCTTCCAAATTGGGAAAAAGCCATCTTGCATGTTTATTCTTGTTAAAAAGTCTTGTTCTTCAACATTTTTACCGAAACTAGATTATTTTCTGAAACCATTAATGAAAAGAAAAGAAGAGACAATTAAATAGTGAGTTTGAAACACAGAAATTAATTATTGGCATTCTTTGAAAATAGTCTCAAATTCGATGTCACCTGGCTATAACCTACCAACAATCCACATAAATGTTGATTTTTCTTTAATGATGAGAGCCAAACTCTACAAGTAGATCTTCTCTTTCATCTCTTAATAATTTATTTTTTGGGGAATCTTTTTCTATTCTGTGGGGAAATAAAGCCACCTCAGTGACAGTGTTTTCCTTTTCTGTAAAATGTGGACAGGTTAAATGCTGTGGCAGTGTATGCCATTGCTGTGGAAACCTCACCCTCTTATACCAAAATGGGAATTTCAAAGTATTCAATAGATGAATTTCAGACCAATCAAAGCATCAATTCATCTGCAAGGGCCTTTTGTAAATTGATATTTCCTAAAATAAGTAAGCCATGGCCTGGAGCTAAGTACTGGGTTACCCAGAGTCAATATTCTGTTAATGTTGTGTTGAGTTAGTGTTGTGTTAATGGGTGTTTGTCATAACTGCTTTTGGCTCATAACATGTTTTCTGTAGGCAGTGTATATATAGACTTGTTGATGATGATACATGAGCAAGTGATGTAATCCCTGCCAAGGAGTGCAGAGGGCAGAATAAAGCCATTCCCCTTTGGTATGCCTGATGGCTCAGCAACCAGACCTCCCTAGAGAAAAATCCTGTGCACAGTCGCAGGGCATCCCAGTTTCCTTGGAGGCCCATGAATATGACAACTGTTGTTTTCCTGACAGGCACAGAGGCAATCGCTCTCTTGACACCAGTCGGTAATGGTGTTAAAATGGATACTCTACAGTGCTTTGAGCCTGGAAGCTGCACTGGTCAGCTGCTTGAGGTACTTAGGATCTGGAAGGCAACTTTCTGAAGGCATCCAACGAGAGAATGGAACATTCATGAGAGGGAACGGCTCTCAGGGATGACAGAGGAGTTGGCTGAAAGGAGGCCTGGGTTCCTGAGGGAATTGCTGCTGTTGTGTAAAAACAGACACTGTAGCTTATGTCTAACTGAGTCTAGTTGAGATATAAGTGGTCAGCTGATTTTAACATCAGCACCAGACTCTAGCACACTGACAAGAGTGGGAAAAGTTGGGGCTAATATCTAGGTTGCATTCTGGGGAAACATTTCCCTGACTCATTCTTTCCCTCAGCCTCTGCTAATTTGGCACCTGTGCTTTCTAAGTTATGCATTTCTTCAGTATTTGGTTTTTAAATATGTGCCAAGATTCTGGATTCTGTAAAGTGCCTGAAGGGGCATTGAATATTCTTTTGACTATGGTATTATTCTTTCCTGACAATCCTGATAAGATTATCTTGAATACAGGCAAAACAAAAGAAAATAAATTTTTTCTGTATAGTCTGTAATTTCAAATGCTAGGGTGGTCTGTACATGGCTCAATAATCATTTTTCACTGCCCTTCAGTGGCTATCCTGAAGTCATTGGGATGGTAAATGTGGAGAGGATTTTTGCAGAGCCCCTTCCCTTGGAGTAAAGGAGAGAGTCTTCTGTTACAGTGAAATGCAGCAGAGGAAGCGGGTAAAGGCCTTCTCTGCTCAGGTAGTCACCGTGAGGCCTCCACAGAAAGTCTGTTAATGATGCTCTCTCCAAACATGGAGCACCTTTGCTGTTCAAATCCCAGGCTCCCCTGTGACAACTGTAATAAATCCAGTTCCATTTTATGACATGAATAAATTCCCAGAAGAGATTCTAATTTCCTTGTACCCCAAATCTGATAGGTATCACATCTCCAGGGAGAAAGTTCTGGTGATCAACTAATTGTGTCACCTCAGCCCGGTGGAGTTAAAGTTGATCTGGATCACACATTGATTCAAACAAACCCACCCTCTAGAAAAGACTACAGCTGTCTTTTCTAGAGGAAACACTTTCATGGAGGGATTTGGGGCCTCAAAAACAAGGAGGCCTGGGAACTATGAAAAGCATGTGCACCCTTAATTAACATTTATGACAGGTGCTGGGCTCTCAATCGCCACAGGTGTTCCATTTCACCCTCACAACAGCCCCTGGGAGCTAGGTGCTACTGTTCTTAGTCTTCCAAACTAAGATCCAAAGCTCTGCAAGTGGCTTGTTTCAGGTTATTCACGTTTGTGGCCGAACCAGGTTTTGAACCCTTGTCCATTTTGACATTGCTCTGCATGGGCCCTCTCCCCATTATTTTTAACAACGCAACAAAACAGAGGTTGGTGCGATTTGATTCCCTGTGGCCTAGAGAAAGCAATTAGCCCTTTGTTTCCTCATCCCAGTTGGCAGGCCTGTCTTCCTCCTCCCCTGTACCCAGATGGGAATCTCCTTGTAGAGGGGACTAGAGCTCATTTATTTTGTCTCCCTAACACCTAGCTCAGAGCCTGGCATTAAAATATACTCAGTAAGTAAATATTTGAGGAAACAAATGGATGTTAAACATCTGAGAAGAATGCTTGTTACTTAGTAGGAGGAAAGGGGAAGAGAGAAAGGGCTGAAAATCATTCCCACATTTCCTGTGGAAATGGGAATGACCAATTAAATTGGCCTGGGTGAGCTAGCAGGGGCTGTGGGCAATGACCTGGATCTTGCTGTGGGGAAGGGGTCATTCCCCGTGAGAAAAGAATCACAGGAACAGCAGCTCTGGGACCTTGAGGGAAGGAGAGGCAAAGAGAGACATCAATCGGTATCTCTTGCAGCTGCTGCTGTAAAGGCATTCTCTGTTAGGCTCCAAGGTAAGATTATAGAGGGCAGCCATCTTGTCATTATCAGAAGCAAAGTGAAATTGGAGCTTAATGACATGAGTGTTCAAAGGGCAGCGGGAGAGGGAATAATGTCATTAGAACAGGTAAGAAGGGGGCCTGTGAAAGGGGCATTTTTAAAAGCTGATGGTGTAGTGAGACTAATAGATTTAATGAGCATGGTAAATAGGGTGAGACAAGGCCTATTGTGCAGAGCTCAGCCAACAGTGTCTCACAAAGAATGATGGATTAAGAAGAGAGGGAGAAAGGATGAAACCAGAGACCCAGGGAAACAAAGAGGACAGGAGAAGCGGTGCTCAGGAAGGAGAGCAGCTGAATTTGCAGGGAGAGTTCTTTAGTCAAGCCTGTGAAGAAAGGAATTGACTAGCGAGGGCAAGAATAATTCATGATGGCAATAATCATTGATGAGGTGGGGGTGTCCTCAGGCTATCGCATATCACAGGTTAGATTAGTAGGAGAATAACTCGTCTCTTGGCCCTTCCATTTTATATGTATGTAGTACCTCTGTCAATCATCCTTCTCACCATCATCACTTCCTCTCTTGGTATGTATACACATGCACATGTACGTATGTATGTGTACATATATGTGTCCACATAAACACGTGTATAAATCTCTCTCTCTCCACACACGCACAGACAGAGTTTGGTGAGAAAAAAGTCAAAAAAAGTCCCCAGGGAAGATTTTTATAATGTCTTTCCATAGCATGTTTTTATTCTCACTAACTGTACTGCAGGGAATTTTGTTCCCAGATATAATCCTGCTGCCTGTCAGTAGTGGAAGAGAACAGCTGCTGATGACAGCCATCTAGCCACCCTGATAAATGGAGGCTGTTACTGTCAGTCTCTGCCTTGCCCTGATTTTCACTTAGTGCTCTAAGAAGCTCCTGTACTTCACTCTCCATGGCTGTCCCAACTCAGGCAGGCCTCCCTTCATGAGTGTCAGAGACACAGCTGGTGGCTCCTGGGAAGCGCATCCATCCTCCAGTCAGCCTGGGTCACTTTTCAGGTGTTGCCCGTTCTGTGGCAGCTCAGTGAAAGCCATTTGGGGATGGCAGTTTATGTTTGTGTACAGAGTGAGAGAAGGCACATTTCAGCAGAGGTTGTTTGTCAGGGGAGGTTTTCATTCTGGAGCAATTTTTTCTAGAATTGCAATTGAGTTTTAAGTCCCACCGCAAGATCCTGGGTAGAATGAGCAACCTGATGGGAGCTGCTAGCTGCTCAAGATGAGCGGGGTGTCCCGGTTTCTCAGCCCCTCCACATTAACTGTACCATGGTGGTGTTCCCCCTTCTCCTCCCTTAGTCATGTATAATATCTTTGGTAGGAGTCATAGGATCAAGAATGCAGAACTGCCTCTGTTATCTTGGAGTCCCTAGGCTTAATTAAGACATATATTCCTGGCCTTGGCTGTCAATCATGATACTTTCAGCTTCAGATTTCAATTGAGAATCAATTGCTCAGTACATTGATTAATCTTCTTACAGTGGTTCCCTTTAGGGTCTCAGCTAGCCACTGTAGTTCCAGCATCACATGTAAAGGCAAGAAGATATTTTCTCTCTGGATATTTATTTTTGAGAGTGAAAGATGTTTTTCTAAAGTCTCCAATAGACTTCCTATCACAAGTTCATTTTTAAAGTGGCAAGGGGAAAGGAAATAGCTTAGATCATTAGCTTAGATAAGTCATGATTCACTATCTAGGACTAAGGAGGGTCCTCACTTCCGTGGATTTGCTAAATAATATCTCGGTTCTGTGAGCAAGGAAGAATAAAATGAAGAAAAGAAAGAAGAGCAGAGTGTATGGGTTTAATAATTACTGTTGAGTAGGCAATGCTAATGTCTTTCACAGGAAATTTGGTCTAATAACCTGCAAATTCATATGAGTGGGCTCATATTTCTGGTGAGTGATGTGCATATATTCAGGATTAATATATGCCACTATTTTTGGCTATTTTGGCTATAAGTTTGCGGCCAAAGTTCATTTGGCATCTATTTAAGAATGTGTGTGCGTGTGTGTGTGTGTGTGTGTGTTCTTATAGTCTTTGACTAAACCTGGTCCCGACTAGTTATCTTTTAAGCATTTGACTTTGTTCTCAATTTATGTAGGTAAAAGACATTAAATGGGAATTGTGATTCTCCTATTAATGAAAAACTAGTACTAATATTTTTATTCTTATAGATGAAAATGTAGCTATGTGATTTAAGAAGTAATTATTTTATCAGTGAAGTCTTAGAGATTAAAAGAAAATCATCTATCAAATGGTAATAGCTACTATTTCTTTAATGATTACCTGCTATGGGCCAGAAGCTATGAGAAATATTTCACAAGTATTATCTCACTTAATTTTTCCATCAATTGTGCAAAGTAGACAGTATATTTTTCATATTATTGAGGAAGAAACTAAGGCCTAAGGAAGCTAAACTGCCCAGAAAAAAAGGTATGTATTATGGAAAAATGGGTAAGAGACATTCTGTAGATATTGAACCAAAGCTTGACTCATACTTACTGTGACCTTGGCCAAATTATTAAACTTTCCACCTTGATTTTCTTATCTGTAAAATGCTAATGATAGTATTTAACTCAATAATTATTGACTATTGATGACTGCAACCGAGTGACAGAGCCAGGATTTGAATGTAGGGCTTCAGATTCTCCCTTCTTTCCCGCTAACAGGCTACTACCAGGGCCTTATAATAAAGACAGTGAGCCAAGTGGCCACCTTTTCCAGGAATGTGACCTTTTCCAAGAAACATATTTTGGTTTAAGGGTGAGAAGAAACTTGAAAACATTCTGCACCCAGATACTCCTTTGTTATTTTTGTTGCTTTTCATTGCTTTTGTTATAATAAAATTATTTTGAGAAATTATACAACACAGAGATATGGTTTTTAGAAAATAAAAATGAATCACCTACACTTTACTGAGCAAGAACTAATCTTTGAGCTGTTTGAGGCTCCTGGGGACTGAGTTATCCCAATTCCTAGGCATGGTATTTCAGCTCTGCGATTCATTGCTCTGTTACTGCTAAATCTTTCTTCAGGATCTGACCATGGAAGTAGATATTCCCTTTTTTGTAAATAAATACTATTTTAGGGCAGGATTTGAGTTTTGTTCTTATTTCTTTTTTTTTTTTTTTTATTGTTGGGGATTCATTGAGGGTACAATAAGCCAGGTTACACTGATTGCAATTGTTAAGTAAAGTCCCTCTTGCAATCATGTCTTGCCCCCATAAAGTGTGACACACACCAAGGCCCCACCCCCCTCCCTCCATCCCTCTTTCTGCTTCCCCCCCATATCCTTAATTGTCATTAATTGTCCTCATATCAAAATTGAGTACATAGGATTCATGCTTCTCCATTCTTGTGATGCTTTACTAAGAATAATGTCTTCCACTTCCGGAGTTTTGTTCTTATTTCATGTTGAACATTTCTTCTTGAGAAGCAGTTATTGTAGTTACACACATTGTTATTTTATACTATTGGCTCTCATGAGCAGAATCAGAGATTTGACTAACTCCAGGTCACAAAGGGAATCCTGGGGACAGGAGCTGTCTTATTCATGACTTGGTGTCAGATTCCTGTACCCATTTTCCCCCTTGGGAAGCAAGGGATATCCCTACCACATGGAGAACAAATGCAGATAAGAGAAAGCTTTTATAGAACCATTGTCTGACACTGGTGTGTCTGGTCTGGGAAAGAGTATATCTCCTTCTCTTTCCTGGGGTCCCATGATTCACATATTTCTAACACTTGTTTAACTACTCTGAGTTCCTTAGAGTAGTTGCCACCATCCTGTTGCCACCTCTATTTATACCCTTCTTAGTCTGCCTTTCTTAGGTGTCTGGTTTACTCTGCCTGCTTCCCTAGCCTCCACATCTATACCATCTTATTATAAGACCTTGTTCTACTTCTTTGGGGGTGGTGATGATAAATGACTATGTTCTCCCTCATCACTCACCATCCTTTATCTTAATCTATTCATGTGTTCTTAAAATCCACTCAAGGATCGCATTCTGGTCATATATACCTATCTTTTCAACTGGGATTTAGCCCTTATGGTGAAGTTCAGTTACTCCATTGTGTGTTATGTTTTATTTGCCTTTTCATCCCAATGCCTACCACATAGTAGGTGTTCAAGTCATGATTTAGAATTTATATTCCTACTCTGTGTGCTAGAGTCTTTTTCTTTCTTCTTCCATTCTTATTATAATGAAGGTAGACCAAAAAACTTGCCCAAAGTCATGTTACATAAGAATCAAATATGGAAAAGGATTTAGATCCTGTCAAAGGAAGGAAGGGCCTCATGATTCATTGTAATTTATCACAGTGTCTTTGAATTCCGTAATTATTTGTGGCTTCACAAGCCTTCTTGGTGCTTTGGTTGGGTTAGATGTATAATTATTGAGACTTTTGTGCACAAGTCTTGGTTCTCTGGTCAGATTGTTGACCCCTTGAGGGAGGTCTCCAGGTTAGTCACCAACTCATTTTCTAGCATGTGGCCACATGGTGAGTGCTCATGCTGATGAGGAGAGGAGAGGACATGAGAGGAGGAAGGTGAGTATGGCTTTGTGAGAAATGGGACCCCTGTGTGAGGCCTATTGAACTCCAGCTCCCTCCCTTAGCTTTCTCAGTGGATTCCTCCATGTGGTGGAATGTATATCAAAATTCCTCAAGCTAAAGACCTATTCAGTGACTCATCCCAGCCCAATGCCCAATGACTAATAGTAGGAGTGGGGCTGCTTACTGCCTACAGGAGACCAGTTCACTGCAGAGCTGGCTCCAGTTCTTCAAAGGAAATGCCCCCTCACCAGGTATGGAGAGAAACACCCACTGGTGCAACATTAGCAGGTCTTCCAGGTGGCTGATTTAGTTTCTGATTATCTTATTTAAATGCTGTTTCTCAAAGTGAGGTGATTTGGCATCATGTGAATATAAGCTTGAATTCATTGCCCATTATTTGGATCTGCTGGAACAGAGGAACTCTGTGGTAACTGTCTTGACCATGTCAGCCTTTTTATGTTTAGATTCTATGTTAAATTTTTAAAAATCTCAGAAGAAGAAAAAAGAAGAGAGCCCAACACATTTTTTAAGAAACCACAAACACCTTGTGAAAAGTCAACTTATAAAATCCCAGCTGTTCAAGTAGTAAATTTAGCCACTCTTTATACCTGCAGTAGGTATGGATGTACAGGTATGACTGTGTGCATGCACATGCTTTGGACCTATTTCAGTGGGTACAAAAATCTTCAGGGACAAATAGAGCAGGGTCTGTCTTGTGTAACTTTTTCTTTTTGTGACCATCTCATGGCAATTGGATATTCTGGGAAAGCTATTTCACTTTTTTTCAAGTCTTGGTCTCTCATGTCTAAAATATGAGGATGGGATTACATGCTTCCTAAAACTCTCTCCAGCTCTCCCTTTGTGATTGTTGATAATACAGAAGAATAATAAACAGCTTATTTTCAAAAGATTCTGCCTGGACCCAAAATAAGGAATGATGACTAGTGGTTGTATTTTGCACTGAGAGGAACAGGAGAGAAGTGGATGCTCACTTCGTAATATGAACTGAATGCTTGTGTCCCCCTAAAATTCATATGTAGAAACTTAACTCTAAATGTGATGGTATTAGAACACAATGCCTTTGAGAGAGAGGATCAGGTCATGAGGGCGGAGCCCTTTTGAATGGAATTAGTGCCCTTGTTGAAGAGACCCCAGAGAGCTTTCTTATCCTTTTCACCGTGAGAAGACAAAATGAGAAGACAGATGTCTATGAACTGAAAAGTGGGCTCTCACCAGATGCCAAATTTGTTAGTACTTTGATCTTGGACTTTCTGGCTTTCAGAATTGTGAAAAACAAATGTTTGTTGTTGTTGTCTGTGATACTCTGTTGTAGCAGCCCAAATGGACTAAGACACTTAGGGAAAGAGAATGTTCATCTTTCATTTTTCCTTTGTTCTTACACTGTGCTCCACAAATGTACTTATTTTCCTCCATTTTCCTTTTCTGAATTTCTACCTCCCCCAATTTATTCATCTATTTGCAAGTTTCTTTAGCTATAACCTGCAGAAAGAACTCCTCTCTGTCCAGTCTCAGTTTCCTTGCATGTGAAATAATGGATTTGGCCTAAGTGGAGTCTTAGGTCTCTGGCAATACTAACATTTCTTTAATTCCATGGAGCCCTTCCCTCTATGCATCTGTCAGGATGAAGAGTCAATCCAATCCTTCACCCTCTGTGCATTTGTTCTGCCTACAGGTGCACTATTTTTCCTGGTACACTTTCTCAGATGGCAGCAGAGCAAAGAATGAGGTAACCGCACAGGATTGGCTGCCAAAACTTTATATGGGAAAACTGTTTTCCAGAATTGATATTTCTAGGAATGATAGAAGAAAAAAAAAATAGATGCAGCTTGACTTGGCAAGGTTAATAGCATAGGCAGCAGACTCTTGGGCTCAGCTGCCAGTGTGACCTCAAATAAACCAGTTTTGCCTGCTGGGACACCTGGCAAGACTGCAAGTGGCCCATGGCTGCAGGTCTGGCACAGAGGCAATGGAAATATGGAGAACTGTTGGGACAAGATGCCAGGGAAGCCTCTAACAGTGTCCGAGGTGCTGGCACTAGCCGGTGATGACCAATATTGACAACAGAGACTAGAAAATGTGTGGGGCAGCTCCTCAGAGCACTGAAAGAATCATCAGTTGCTGACTCTTCTCTTTGGCTTCTTTCAAATCTCATTTTAGGTGGCTCTTCCTCCTGCTTTCCCTGGAGACTGGTCACCACTATCTGGGGAGTTGATGATATTTTAGTATCTTACTAATAACTTCCTTTGTTTTCTGTGCTTTCTCCCTCCTAGCTGTGGCATCTTAGTTGCAGTTATGATTAATGGATTTGGTAGAGAACCGGAATGTGAGAGACCTGATCCTTTTTCCTCTCTGTGCTTGATCTTTCCTAATTAAGAGGCATCTAACTGATGAGAACTCATTCAAAGGCCTAAAAACTAGAGAGATTCCAACAGATGTGCAAAAAGCCTCAAGAATGCCCTAATTTGCCCAATTTGGCTCATGTTTTTAAGGATGGGGCAGGAGTGCCAGACCAAAAGCCAGGGCTTCACTCTGCCTCCACACCTGGGCTGATGATGTGTGCCCCAGATCTGCAGGATTTAAGATCCCAAAAGCTCCCACAGCTTTAGGAGCAACAGAAAAGCCTATTCTTCAGGCCTCTGTACAATATTGTTTGGGTGAGTGAACCCAACTGATGAAAGGAGGAATTACTCTAAAGTTTCAATGGTGTTTGATTAATAAGGGTAGAGATTAAAATAAGCCAGTCAGCTTCTTTTCCAGCAGAGTTTCCTTGGGCCTAAAGGTATAGTCCTGTGAAATTGAAGGCCTCTTCATCCCTTCGATTAGAATAAGGCAGACATGCTGTTTGTGGCCATGCAGTACATGCAGATGACCTCTGCGGATGTGAGGAAAGAGGTTGGCTGGGTG
Organism: Nycticebus coucang; assembly: GCF_027406575.1. Lineage (NCBI taxonomy): Eukaryota > Metazoa > Chordata > Mammalia > Primates > Lorisidae > Nycticebus > Nycticebus coucang. Next base: position 42,263,681 of record NC_069786.1, on the reverse strand, counting down.
AAATAGGATTCACGTGGCTCAAGGAGTAGGGCGCCGGTCCCATATGCCGGAGGTGGCTGGTTCAAACCCAGCCCTGGCCAAAAACCACAAAAAAAAAAAAAAAAAAAAAACTCTTCCAAGTGAGATTGGAACTGGGTTTAAAAGAAGCTGAATTTTAAAAATTGCTTTGAGGTAGATACATTTGGCTCTGAAAAAGGCCTTATCAATTGTGTATCCTTAATGCTCCTTTTACATTTCTGAAAACTAAGGACCAGAGAGGTGAAGTTATTTTTGCATACCCTACAGAGGTAGCTTTGTATGTAGAAAATGTTAATTCTTTTCCTCTTTTTATTATTTAACATTTGAAACCCATTTTCCTTTTCCTTTTCCTTTTATTGACCTCAAGTTACTAATCCTTTTATTTATTTATTTAAATTTTTTTAGAGGTGAATTTCATTAACTTAGTCATTTATTGATTTCTTTGTAATGCTTTTTTCTGTTTTTCCTGTCTCTTTTTTTAAAAGAGGTAAACTCATAAATAGCACCTTAGATGTGATCGCACCAGTGCTTCCCAGAGAAGATAAATGAAAGTTTTGTCTTGCTTAGAGTATCCACGTGACTTGTAGAAACAGCCCTTTGGTGCTCTGCCTTGCCCAGTCCTGCCCCCTTGGCCACCCATCGTAGCCCTTCAGGCAAAAATGTATTTTCAGGCCTTCTACCACTTCCCCTAGGTATATTTGTCTGAACTATTTTTTTTTTTCCATGCCAAATTTCAGTTGACTTCCTCCCCTTGTTTTTAAGATCCTTTTGCCTCCAGCCACTGGAGACAAACACTATTGCATTCACAATAGCAGTACTGATTTAACTGATAATTCAGAAAACAATTTGGAACAATCATCACTCCTCACTCATGACTTCTCTGTTCAACATTTCCTCCTCAGAGGCCATGGATTTGGCTAACGTTTTCTTGTCCAACAGTCTGCCAATATTTGGATCCCAAGCCAGCCTTCAGTGTGTAATTGTCTAAAGGCATTTCTGGGCCTTCACATTGCTCACTTCTCTTCTGCTTTCACTTAAATATTGCCTCTCAGACATTCCCCTGGCCTCTTGTACTGGGCTGATGGTGTGTGCCCCAGGTCTGCAGGATTTAAGATTCAGAAAGCTCCCACCACTTTAGGAGCAACAGAAAAGCCTATTCTTCAGCCCTATGTACAATATCATTTGGGTGGGTGAACCCAAATGATGAAAGGAGGAATTACTCTAAAGTTTCAATGGCTCTTGATTAATACGGGAGAAATTAAAATAAGCCAGTCAGCTTCTTTCTCAGCACAGCTTCCTTGGGCCTAAGACTATAGTCCTGTGAAATCCTCCCTACCTTTTCTACCCACAGCTAGCAATGCAGAGACCTGTGTCTTCGCCTGCCCATGTCAGGATTGTGGGGCCTTGTGGTCCTTTCCCACTCATGACTCTACCCAGCTACCCAGATATGCAGATTACCTAAAATGACATTTGTGGATATATGTGCATTTTTTGTTTACTGTGGTATGAATTAGATCCCTCAGATTGGCAACTTAAAACTACATTTTTCATGACTCTCTGTGTTTCAAACTACAAAAGGAAGTAGAACATAAAATCATCACCAGCTGCCTCCATTTTATTCCATCTAAGTGCATTATGAAGTTTCTAAATCCTCCCAACATGTGAGTGAGTGTGTGTGTGTGTGTGTGTGTGTGTGTTTAATTAGATGACAACAGGCAAAGTCCATCAGTGGCAGTTCTGTTCCAGGGAAGTCAATGTTTTCTATCTCAAATTATCCCTGAAACACAAGACATATCCTTACTAAGTTTCTCTGTTTACCAAGGAGCTCATTTCAATGACTCTGCTTAGGGGTCCTTTGTTTTTTCCATATCCAAAGATTTTATCCTGGGCTGAGTAATCAGGGTATCTTACTCAAGAGGCCCTCCTCAGCCTGCTCAGGGTGTTGTCCAATGAAAATGCTTTCCTAAAATTTATTGTTAAGACAATCTCAGAAACGCATGAGATCTATCTAAAAATTATCACACTTACGTTAAACTTACAGATATTAATATCAAAGAGCAATCACATTCCTCTTCCCAATTACATTATTCTTCAGGCAAACAAAAAATTCCATTTTTCTTTATTGTTTTGAAAAATGACATGATTTCAAAACCCCTTGCTAGCCTGGTTTCTCTTTGCTATACACTGAGTAGTTAGTTTAAATCCTTCCTAAGCATCTCTGTAAGTCATACTTAGTTTTACTTTTCTTTAAAAGGGAAAACCATCAGCAAGAAATCAAATGTCTAAATATTTTCATTTATTGTTGCCTAGAGAATCTTCTAAGATGTGTTTTTAAAAACTCTAAGAAGATAGATACATTAGGCCCAAATATCCATCTGATCTAATTTTGATAGAACCTGAAATTCTTGGTTAAGAAGAAAAGATAGGAAAGAGGATGAGAAATTTTGAGACCATTGACTTCCTATCTGCCTGGCGCTAGTACATTAGCCCTTATCAAAGTTAGAAGAGCTGGTACAACACAGCCATTGTAGGTATTGAATCAATACCTGGCAAACAGCCTGAAGGTCAGATAAAGTACTTAGGCAGGCAGTTTGCCAGGCTAAAGAGATGTCAAGAAAATCAATTAGACTCTAAAGAAAGAGTAGTAAGCTAACTAAAAATCCCATCTTGAAAAGCTCTCTGTAATTCAAAAGTAGTTTATATGCATTCACAATATCTTTATCTCGTTCGTAAAGTTACAGTTGATAAGCAATTAAAACTATCCTTGGGTCACTTGAGGTCAATTCACAAAAGACTGTAAACACCTGCACTATCCTAGATTAGAAATAGCTACAAAGAATGGAGATTTAATCAAATTCTTTTCAGGGTCTAAGATTACATAACTTTCGATTAATTTGTTCTTTTTCTGCATTGATTACTTTAGGTGCATTTGGAGTGCCAAAGATGCCCTTGCTGTTTGAGTGGTGATAGGCACCATGGACTTGGAGTACTCCAGTGATGCCAGGTAGTTGACTTGTAAATTATAGCTATCTCAAGTCAAAAAATAGAAGGGGAAAAAACAAGGCTGATTGCTTTGGTAAATTTTTTCATCAGCAAGCAAAAGAAAGAAACATAATGTTTACTGCATGAAAGACAGAAGTATTCTTGCTATTTGTTTACCAGTGAAATCTTTTTATTTATATAGTCTCTTCCCTGTCCCAGAGATCTTGTGGGCACATTTTGGTAAAAATAACATGATGATACTCTATTTATCCTGGGTCTTATGATTTTCCTGGTATTGTTACATAAGACTGACAGATAATTTGTAGTACGTGTTTCTCGACTTCAGGGAGATTTTGTTCAGTCTGGTGGGAGAAATAATATTTAAGCCATTTCAATGCTCTGCCTAAAGAAATTTATTCATAAAGGATAATTATTCAGGGCAAATAGATTGAGCCAGACACTGCACCCAATGCTGGGTGGAGATACTGCAATGGACTTACAGAAGTGGTTTCTACTTTCATGGAAGTTACAGTCTAGGGAGGTAAACAGACAAGAAATAAGCAATCCGGGGGGAAAAACAACTAAAAATTATGATATGAGACAATCAAGGAAAAATTCATGATTTAAGCTTATGGTGAAGACTACTATATGGGCATAGCACCTAGCATTTTAGGGAAAGGGGGGAAGCTTGCACAGAGAGACTCAAACTGTGGGAAGTAAGGAGATAGATCACATAGGCTCTTGTGGGCCATGGCAACTCATCACCATGTAAGATTTTAAAGTTTCCCTTTTATTAAAGAACCACAGGTAAGCAATGATAAGAATAATTAATAGTGATACTTACTTTTTTGGATTTTACATGACTTAAGTTTCATATATTTGAAGGAGCTTCCTGGGTCCCTGTCTTTATAGAGTTTTAACTCCAATTGGTGGACTTAACTGATCTTTACTTTTAAGATGAGCCCAACCTTTGACTCCTGGACATAAAGCAGATCCTGACCAAAGAGCTCCCCTTACTTGTGCAATGGGTTTGAAGCTCATATCTGAGTCCTGCTGTTCATTCAGGGCTGATATGGGGGATCTCAAACATCTAGGGCTTAGTCCCTGAAGAAGGCACCCTGATACTGTAGCTGCAGGCCCTGATACCAATTGTGTGACCATTTGGATACCTATCAATTATCTGCTGCCTGGTTCTTCACCTGTTCAGACCTTGAGTCCCAAACACACCTTGGATTTCTTTGTTTTTGATTAAGTGAACTCAAATGTAGTCTATTCTTTTGGCTTGAAATGATCACTCTGTCTAGGTTCTTCATTGTATACCTATGAACTTGTCAAATCTTGCATGAACAGCATCTTCTAGATTAAATGCATTAATCCAAGTTGCAACAGCCTTAATTCAGTTACTAAGTCTTTTTCTTGCAAGACTAAAAAAAAAACCCAACAACAACAACAACTCCTTTCATGAATATGTTCAGTCCGTTTACTTATCTTGATTAGGTAGTTAATTATTAAATTTAATATACAATATTAATATGGTGATTAAAAACATGGGCATTATAGCTGGATGGCCTGGACTCTATCACTTACTTGCTGTGTGTAAATTTGGGAAAGTTTGTATAATCACTCTGGGCATCGGTTTCCTAAACTATAGAATGGAAAAATAAGAGGCTCTACCTCAAAGTTGTGAGAATTAAGTGAATAATTATATGTGAAGCACCTAGAATGTTGCCTGGAACTTTGCTAGCTCTTCACCAATGCTCACTAGTAATTGATGGAGATAGGATTTAAATTTAGACCACGTCCAGAGTCTACACTTTATCACACATTACCCTGAACCTCTTAAGATGGGGGTTTTGAATTACCTACAAATCACCATCTTTGGGCAAAATCTACCTAAGTAGTTAAGAATAGTTATTATATTTTGAAAGGGTTGTGAAAACCAGCCTACCCACCACCAAAGAAACAAAGAAAAGTATGTGACAGAGACCTTACGTGACTCACAAAGCCTAAAATATTTAATGGATTTTACAAAAACTTGCTGATGCTCAGCTTATATGTTGTGTGATTTGGGGAAATATATATAGACTGCGAATCTCTATTTTCTCTTCTGGAAAAGAGAGATGATGATATCCATTCCATAAAGTTGTGTGATACTTAAAGATTTTCCATGGGAAACTACTGAGCATGATTTTCTGCACATGGAAGGTGCTTACTAAATGTTAGATTCATTCCTCCTTTCCCTTGCAATAGTTATGTGAGCTTCTCTTAAAATTTATTTAAATGAACCATGAATGCAAGAAGTGGCCCTCCTGGGAAATGCTGAGAACAAAGACGAAGCATTATCTGTCATCTAGGTCCAGTGGACACGGGGTACATTTGAAACAACACCTAAAACAGTTTTGCTTCTCCACTCTTAATTATAAACTAATGGCCATTCCCTAGGCTGTTCTGGAGAGAGAAGGAGGTGACTGTGATCAGAGCATGGCATTTAGAGTCAGGAGAAGAATATTTGGAGACTAGTTGAAAAGTATCTTGCTTTTGAGGCTTAAAGGCAAGAATCTTTCCTTCAAGACTGAGGGCTGCAGAAGTGAAACATTATTTATGATCAGAAGAAGTGGACTGAGGAAATACAGCCAGAAAAGACTAAGGGCAATGTGTAGGGAGGCATGAAAATCTCATGAATTCTGAAACCCTTGTTGATCTTGAAATAGACATTTAGGCCCATATTTCTGGGAATGTAGATCTTTGCTTAAAACTTTTTCTCTCATACATGTGACATTTTATATAATTCATTTTAAACTTTCCCCAAATTAGCTATTTAAAATTTAAAGCCTTTGGGGCTTTAAAAATTTTTATTGAAGTATAATACACATATAGAAAGTAAGTCAATTAATTTTCACAAAACTTATACAATCAATTAGCCAACATCCTGATTAAGAATGCATTTTAGGTTAACCAGAATGTTAGGAGCTTGCTTTATGCTCCCTTCCTGTTTCTACCTCACTTTAAGAGTAACAATTATCCAGACTTCCTAACAAAAAGTTAATTTTACCTCTCTGTGTTCTTTACATAAATAGATTCATATAATCTCTACTCCTTTGTGTCTGGCTTCCCTCACTCATCAGTAAGTTTGTGAGATCCATCGCTATTGTTACAATAATTGTAGTTATTCATTCCCATTGCAGTAGAATATTCCATTGTGTGAATACAGTACAACACAATTTATTCATTCTACTATAGTTGGAAATTTGGATAGTTTCCACTTTTGGACATTACAAATGACAATACTATAAACATTCTGGGGCATCTCTTTGGGTGAGCATATATAGGCATTTTTGTTGCTGGGTTATAGGGCATGCATAAGTTAAGTTTTCGTAAATATTGTTGTTTCTAATGTGGTTGCACCCAATTAAATTCCATATCGACAGATTTTGAGGAGAGGGAATGTGTTTCTAGGCATCTATCTGAACATGATCTATTAAGGCAATTCTGGGGGCCAGACATGCTTGTGCTGCTAGTAACTGGATCAACCCTGAAGCTAAGGGACGTCAGAGAAATGAGCAGGTGGAGGACCAAAGCCGTGTGAGGTATTCAGCTTGGATAATCCACTGTTGTTGGTACACTTTCTCTTTGAGGATCTTTTCAGAGTGACTTATTGCAGTAATTAGCTTAACATTGTAATTGTTGGATGAATTAACGATAGGAGAAATGGGACATAAATTTTTAGATATCATTTATAAATTCTATGTTTATGTACTATGTTTATTTTCCTGGATTGTTTCCTTTTCCTATTTAAATACATATTTAATATTAGCTACCTGTTTTTGACAGGAAACTACTGTCATTGAACCATCCAAACAGATACTCAAGCTACTTCTGAAATTGTTCTGTGCTTTGCACTGTTATTAGTTGTAGAATATTTTCTGAAAAAGACAAAAATGCCCTAAGAGGGAAAAATATGGTTCATTTTTTTAAAGCCAGAAGAAATATTGGACCTTGAAGTTAAAGATGAATTATTACATCTTTGAAACCTGGAATCATAACTAGCAAGTCATCATATACTTGGCTTCCTGAATTCAGAGCATCAGGAAGTTACCAGAATAGTTTGGAATGAGCTTATATCAAAAGAGTTTGGTGTTATAACTTGATTGAATGCCACATAAAGAGGAAGTAGTAGATACTCTCTGGCCTTCTGAAATGTTAGATTTTTTCCCATATGGCGTTACTGTTAGTAAATCAGAAACATGGGGGATATTTGAAAAACATCATGTTCTGATCCATGGATTTTGGAGTCATCTAGACTTGGATTGAAAATCAAGTTTTGTTAAATCATAACTGTGTACATTAATGTGATCATGGGGCACCATACAGCTATGATTTAATAAAAAAAAAAAAAGAAAATCAAGTTTTGTTACTTATTTGCAAGGATGTATAACCTCAGATAAGTTTACCTACCTTATTAGATGCTCTTCCCTCATCTGTAAGTTGGGATGATAATACTTGCCCAGGGATGTTGTGAAAATTAAAGGAACTGATTTATATGTGTGTACAAATTCTCAGCCTCTCTCTCTCCAGCGGCCTTCTTTGCTTTGCACCTCAGGTGGAGCTGCAACATGAAGCCATAGCATTTAGCTCCAGAATTCTCTCTGTAAACAAAGTCTCCCTTGTACTGCAATGGGACACAAAACTTATCACATAGGGTTGTACTTTTCTATTTAATTGTATCTATTAATTCATCAGGAAGCAGAAACCATGTTTATCTAACTCTAGACACCTAACAGAGGACCTAAACATAATTAAAAAAAAATATCTAACCCTACCCACGTTCTCTAATGCTTTAATTATTTGGAATCTAGACAAAAGTCCTCATTTTGATAGTGTGATTGATAATGGAAGCCAGGACAACAGTTCAATGCATGGTTGAAAATTTAGAGTAGTGGTCAAGCTAAACAGTATAAGATTAAAGATAGGCACAAACCAAAGTGACACAAAAAAGGGAAGACTTATATAGGCACGAGGAAGTAGAAACGTGCATGAATGTGAGTCAGCAGTCCGGTGCTGTTATTAAAAGTGAGAACATGATTCTGGGATGTATTAATAGATGTATGACATGCAGGAGCCATGGAGTAATCTGCCTATTTTGAGTTGAGATCACGTGAGTCCTTGTTGTAGAGCTGTGTATTCCTTGGTGTCCCATCTTTATTAGAAGTTGCAGAGATATTGAGAAGGGTCTGGTTCGTGAATGCAAAAAAATGGTCTAAGACATCAAACATATCTCCCACAAGGAGGGATCTAATCTGCTTTAATATTTTACTCTGGAGGAGAAACTTGAAAATGTTAAATAAGCATGGAGTGTGTTGTGATTTTCAAGATATTGTGCAATGTATGCTAAATATACGATGATGCACAACTGGTAGGACTGGAAGGACTCATGAAAGAGGATGTGATACACCCTCCTTCCTGGAGGAAGCTGAATGTCTAAATCTTTCAAAACAGTCACTTTTCAATCCTTCCTGAAGGGCTGCATGACCTTGCTCAATGGTCTTCTGTAGTTTTCTCTCTTGAGAAGTTAGATTGATTCTTTTTTCTAACCCTCAATCTCTTTCTCTTTGATTTTGTTTCATCACTGCTGTGGAGAATTTAAATATCCTTTATACTATCTTCATAATATATCCAAAATCACTAGTCATCCCCTTGCTGTGGTTGTCACATCTCCTCCCTAGCTTAAGGTTCTCTAACTTCCCCTGCACTTAAGTACTCTTTGTAATTCTGTTCTGAACATTCTCCCTGGTATTCACATTCTGTGAGCCTGAACTTAATGACTTAAATGGGACAAAAACCTAGAGGTGTTTGAATAGCTTAAAAAAAACCCAAACAAAACATAACAATCTCATATTCAACTTGTAGTCAACTGCATTTCCCTTTTTGTTTTCTTAAAACTTCATTTCTCTTTATTGATTTTTACAAATTGTTTTTTTTTTCACCCTTGGGAGACTACCTGTCATTTATATATTAACTTTTTTTCCCCTTGTTTGTAAGAATAGGTTGCATCTGGTGAAAGTAAATTTGAATCTTATTTCCCCCATCATAGTATTAGCAGGCAAGTTTGTTCAGGTGTGGTGGATACAATCTGCTGGGAACAGTACTAGGACTGATTCTTATGGAGCTTACTAAAGACAGCACTTCTGACTGGGTCAAGGGCAGCAATAACTATTCTTCAGTATAATTTTTAAACCAGGCATTCCTTCACCCACCAGTGACAAGGTAAGCTAGAAAATGAATGGGATGAATGAAAACTTTTATCATCATCATGTGAACATATTTTTTTGGTATATGTGAACTATTAATTAATTTATTATATGTGTTAGGTGCTTGGGATAGAGGCTAATAAAATATATCCTTGTCCTAAAGTTACTCACCATACAGTGAGAAATAGAACTGTTTAAATAATTTTAAGACAGGGAGATATATATTCATAGAGGTAGATACAAAGGGAAACCAAGGCACTTCCACTCTGGCAACATGACAGACTAGATATTCTAATGGGCTTTCTTGCTGTAATTCAACCAGTTCCCAGGTAACAGAGAGATAAGAAGTTAAAAATTATGAACAAAGTTAGGTAAAATGGAGGCTTCTAGAAGGAGGATGAGAGAAGAAGATGAAATACTTGAAGTAATAATGGTTGAAGATTTCTAGAATTGATGGAAGATAGAAATCCCAGGAAGCATAATGAAAAACAAGCAGGATAAAGAAATAAAGGTCTCTACCTAGATACATGAGAGTGAAATTGTAAAAGACAAGGAAGTCTTAAAAGCAACCAGAGAGAAAAGACAGCTCTGCAAAAGAATGGCAGTTAGGCTGATGGCAGACTCTCAAAAACAAAAATCCAATAAACTGTGGCTAATATCTACCCAGGGCTGAAAGAAAATAGCTGCCAACCTAAAACTGTGTACTTAGCCAAACCATCATAAAACTATGTCTCAATAATAAAGGGAAATAAAAATATTTTTCCATTAAAAATTGATAAAAGTTTATCATTGGCAGACTTTCACTAATGTAATTGAATGGATGTGCACACAAAAACCCAGATGAAAATGAGTAATTGTGGGAATTAATGAGTAAACTCACATCAAAAAGTCTCAGTGATAACGATAATATTATTTGTAGGGTAAAAAGAAATTTCACTTTTGAAATACTAGACAACAATAATGCATGGATCAGGAGTAAATAACTGTATCTAAATGAGTTTAAAGGCCTTGTATTGTTCAAGAAAAGGATTATGCTACTGATTAATCTTAGACTTTGTTCAGTATACATAATACAGTTTCAAAAGTAACTAAAAGATAATATGATTAGAGTGCATAATTTTTAAACCAGTGATGGGGAAAAATACGGAAAAGAAATTTAAACAAAAGAAACCCCAAATAATAGTAACAATAATAAAAGCAAAAGCAACTCAGACTTAGGAGAAGAGAATCTAAGCGTATGAGGACTGGGGAGGTGTCACAGAAGAGGCAGTGTTTAAGGTGAATTTTGAAGCAGAAAGAGATAAGGTTGGGGAAAGTGCAATTTAGGCAGAAATACAAAAGGAGTCAAAGTGTGGAGAATAAGAATGTAAAGGATTTGGGGGACTACAAGAAGTTCAGTGTGGCTGGAATTGTGTTTTAGTAGCCTAATCTGGAATACTAGGCAGGGGCTCCATCATAAAACAAGAGCTTATTAATCCATGATTAGGAGCTGGAATTTATCCTTTGTGCTTCTGAGGAATCCCCTGCAAGAATCCAGGCCCTGTGACTTCTCCCTTGTATTGAAATAACAGCAGTGGGGCTGAAGCAAAGGACAACTGTTTGCAAGGGAAAATCCATGGGACTACTGATGTGTGGGTGAGAGGGAGAGGAAACTGATCCGGGAACAAAGTCTGTAGCTTGGGAGACTGCCTGTGATTGGGCTGTTTACTGAGAGAGGTGCTATACTAGATATCAGTTTGATATCTAGTGCAATTGGTTTTAAAAATTAGGTAATATGCGCTCATAAGGATAAAGATAAAGATGTCTGTTGGAAATTAAAAAATATGGTTCTCTGCCATAGAATGTTGCTTATACAAAGAACTGCACTCGAGGGCAATGACTCTTGTAAATATTAGAGAAATCAGGGTTTTGATACCCAAATAGTCCTAAAAAAGAACATGACCTTGAACAATTGTCTGATAAAAATAGGCCTCCTATAGAAGGCTTTCTCCAAATTTGTTTAACATGTGCCTATGAATGCCTCCTAGCAATATGTTTTGCCTGAATGTGTTTTTCTTGTCTCATATTGGCTAAAAGATAAACACTATTCTATATGCTCACATTTTCTTGTCTGTGCTTTCACACCATGCTGTATTCACGGTACCATGCTCTTTGCATGCCTAGGTTTTATTTTTGTTAATTAAATGGGGGAAGAAATAGATACAGGTCTTTTGAAGTCATAGGAAATTCATAAATGTCTTGAATTTGTTTTGGAAGGCAAAAAACTGGCAACCACACTCACCACATGAACACAGGCACGCGCACACACGTGTGCACACCTTGCGCCTTCTGTCTGACCGCGTATCGTGCCCAGCTCTGTCCCTCTGCCAGCAGCCTGCCACTTAGGAAAGTTGGTGAGTGGAGTCAAGGACACTGTCTTTCAAACAAATTTACAACTTGGCTTCCTCAAATCCATTTTTTTTTTTTTTAATCTTTTACCTACCTCACCTGGTTGTTGTAAGGATCAAAGGATATAATGTCTATAAACGTTCCTGTTTTTACTTTTAAGCTACGAAGGACTATACAGATGTAAGAAGGTAAAGAAACATAGAAAACTATTTGTTTCTGTTTCCACTGTAGAAAGGTACCTGCTTATAATTTTCTTTGTGCTAAGGCTGTTTAGTCATGGGGGTGGGGGAGGGGCTGTGGAAAGACTTGATGATGCGTAATTTCTCAGGCACACACTGCTTAAGGTACATTTATCTTTCTCTGACCTTATCCATCTAGTATTTCAATTCAGTTGAAGTTTCTCACAGGCTTGTATTGTTTTTACTTCTTTCTGTCATCCCACTTTTACCCTGGTTCCTACTGACTGTAATAATGTATAGGATAATTCTGGGGCAAAAAATCCCTGGGAATCTGCTTCAGGGAGAATTCTTTTCCACAAATATGCTCTAATACCATCTCCCCAAGTGTATTTATCTTACTGTTGACTGACTTTCATGGTTTATTTTGTTCAGCTCTCTATCAAATTGCTTTGTGAAATCCCAGAACACTGTGACTGACCGGACACACCCCGTAATCTCCAGCTGATATTTGTGGGGAAGCTGCCAAGTGGCCAGGAGCAGGTGTCCATGGGCTCCCTCCCTGGTGAAAGTGCCCAATCAAACTAGGCTAGAAAAGCTCACCCAGGAGCTGCCATGCCTGAAGTCTGGCTGCCTACCCAGAAGGAACAGAAGTGGCTTTCGACACTTTAACTTGACCCCATAGCCTAAGGAAATATCCTTGCTAGTCTAGAGAAGAAATTTTCTATGCTATCCTAAGTCAAAATAATTATTGGAAGAAAGCAGAGAGATTCAATGGGTTTGAATTTACCAGAGAAATTGTGCATTCGGATACAAATATCATAAGGCCTTACTTAGTTTTTATTTAAAAAAAAAAAGAGAGAAATGTACTGAATGTTACATGGGGCAATGATATGTTCTTTTTCATTTGTCATTTGACCAGGAAATTGACACATGATATGTTCATATAGTTGTATGTATGAGAATTACATTAATTCACATTTAATTTTTTAAAGTGAGTGAGATGATTTGGGGATTCCATTTCCATAAGTCAGAGAATAATTCTGAGGGACTCAACTCAACAAATGCAGAAATTTGAAAATTAAGTTAGCTTATAAAATTACATCTTAACAAAATAGGAATAGAAAAAAAATCCAATGGTGAAAGCACACTTCAGTATGTTTAGCTTATCAAAATGTTCCCAATGACTCAAAATGTGGTTCTTATATATGATAAATATTTTCTATACTGCAGCTATATGTTGACAAATGAACAACATGTACTGTTGGTGAAGAGGCTGTAAGTGTCAAATACTAATTATCATGATTAAGATTTGAACTTGTCAGAACTAACATCTTGAAATCTTGAAGAAGATTTGCAGAAGGATGGGAGCAGAGCATGTGACAAGTTTTTTTTTTTTATTTGGTTATTATTAAGTTATTGAGAATATACAAGTAATGAACAGCATAAAATCTGGTGCTGTGTTGTAAATTACATCCTTTTAAAAGATAAGTCAACGTAATACATATTTCATTATACAGAAAATAACAATCCTACTTTTTTTCTCTGCACTTGTCCTGAGAATTTTTACATGGCCTTTTCTAGATTTCTTACATGTTTTAACTGAAAGAGAAATGTAATTCTCAGGTTAAAGGATTCTGCCTGCCTTTCCTTATAGTCACCTAACACCTTTCTGGAAAACTTTCTGCACTATAGAATCCTCCTCGCTCCTTAATTGTGTTGACTCTCGGGTACCTGCTGTGACACTCAGTATTTCATGCCACTCTGTGTCTGCACATTTGTGTATACAATGCCCCACCATGTATTTCCTGAGCACAGGGACTGGGAATGTCATTTCTGCATCTCCAACACTGAACAGAGTCTGGCCTAAAGTAGCTTCTTAACAAATATTTTGTGACTGCATAAAACAGCATCACTTTTCATTGCATTCAAAACCCCTCAAAAATCTGGCTCACTCCTTTTTCCTAGCCTCATTTCCCTCCCCTCATACTCAGCTCCCAGATGGCCACCACTCAGGATCATTTTCTGTTCCTTGAACATGCTGAGCACTTCTAGGCATTCAAGTTCATGCCCTGTGCCCATGCTGCTCTCCATGTTTCCTCTTGCTGAAATCTCATTTATCTGTTTCAGCCTAGTTTAAATATTCATGTGTATGTCTGAATGTATGTATGTGTGAGAAAACTCTGACCCTCCTCTCACCCCAGTTAGATTCATTTTGTCTCCTGTGTGCTACCCTATAATTTGTATAATCCCAATTGGTTGGCATTATAGCTGACTATGCATAACTTGATTTCCCTTACTGACTGATGAGTTCCTTGAAGATAGGAACTGTATTTATATGTTCATTAAAAATATATATTGGGCATCTTCTATATGCCAGGCTTTGTGTTAAGTTCTGGGCACCATGTGCTAATGGTAATAAACAAAATCCCTGTGCTGAAAGAGGGAATTCTAGTCAGGAATAAAAAACAATAAAAATATAAACAAAAAACACAAATATGTATGATGGTGATAAGTACTCTGATGAGACATAAAGCAAGAAAAAAGATATAGGGACTGACCACAGAAAGCCCCTTTGAGGGATGATGTCTGTGTAGAGATCCATAGGAAGGGAGGAGCATCTTTGCAGAAGGTATTTTTTTAAGCATCTTTGTTTCTTTTAACTGAAAGAATTTTACTTTTTAAAGTTTCATAATTATACCCCTATCCTTCCTGTTTCCTACCCTATTCTCTATACCCCAACTTTCACACCCCTGCCCCCAACCATCTTATTTTTTAAAAAAGGGTAGGGAATTTTAATTTGAATTATGTCTCAGTCTTTCCTATTCCAATAGATTTGTTTAGGTAACTTAGTTACGTTTATAAAAATACTCATTGGGACTCTCTCTTCTTATTGTTGAAAGTTAACAATGTGGAGTCTGAGTTTATAGAGATCTTATGTAGACTCACTGGGAAGGAGGTCTCAGATGAAACTGGTCTCTGGTTAAAGTGTCTTTTCCAATTTATTGTTTCTAGAGGTGTCTCTATTCTTCTTTAATCTACTGATGATTTTGTTGATTCTATGTGGCCTTTGGGCATGCAATGTCTATTACTGGTGCTGAGAACTAGCCCTACATTTTCCCGCAGTCACTATGATATCTACCCTCAGCAGTGTTCTCTTCACATGATGTGATCTAACTCAGGAAACACAGGATATTCGGGGATGGTGGAAGACTGTTTTATACAGAAGGACTAACAAGTCCAAGGACCCCAAAGCAGGAGTGAGCTTGCAGTAAATGAGGAAGAACAAGAGGACCAGAGTGGGTGGGACAGAGTGAGCTTGTAGAAAGTGGGAGAGGAAGGCAGAGTTCCAGGAGGAGTCCAGATCTCAGAAGTTCTCTTAATGTCCTGGTACACAGTTGGGATTTTCACCCAAATGACATGGAGAGCCTTTGATGGGTTTTGGGTTGAGGAATGGTTTTCACGGTGTGACTCTGGTTGTATTTATGTTGAATTGTCAGTAGGGAGGCAGGCATGGAGCTAATGGGATCAGTTGGGATGCTAAGTACAACTATTCAAGAAAGAGGTGGTGGTGGCATAGACCAAGCTGGCAGAAGCATTGAGAGGTGGTTGGATTTGGGGCACATGTAAAACACTAACACATTTGCTAAAGGATTTATTGAGAAAAAGAGGGGACTTAAAGATGAAACCAAGAATTTGGGGCTGAGTAAATAGCAGAATAAGAATGGAAATTACTGAAATATGGAAGAAAGGTAGGCTGGGGTAAGGAAATCAAATGATCTGTTTGGGATATGGTAAGCTTGAGATGCTTATTGGATATCTAAATGATGGTGTTAAGTAGGTAAAGTTTTATTTAAAGCAAGAGCTCTGAGCTAAAGATAAAATTTTTGGAATTTTCATCTTGTGAATAGACAATACTTAAAACTCTGAAATGAAGCCAAAAAAACAAAAGCAAAAACAAATCTCTTGGATTGAATAAACATCAAACTGAGCTATGAATACATTGCAAAAAAGATTTTAAGGACTGAATTCAGCACAGCTAAGAAATCAAAAAGATGAGTGGAATAAGCCAAGGAGGCTGAGTTAAAGCACCTCTTGAGGGGTGGTTGCTCAGTCAAGATTCCTTGATTCATTGCTTATCTCTAGTGTAGGCACAATTCCTTTCATTTCACTTCTGATGGTTCTTGTGACTAGGAAGCAGTAGAAGAGAAGGGAACGCATCATTAGTTCCTAAAAACAGAGTTTTGCATGTAGATGTCAGCCTGGAAATGCAGTTCATCCCTGCCAGATGCACTCTTCCTGGATTTCCACCTCATCCTTAAGACAAAGGGGTAATACTCTTCTCTCTTTGCGGTGGTAATACATATTTTTTCTCTTTGCGGTCTTCTGAGATAGTAGACTTTTGTGGCTTATCACCTTTTCAGGGTTGCTCTTGATATATATTTTAGTTGATTTCACCTATATTGGGAACACGCCATGCTTTGGCTAGAGGGCAATTCTACAATGATATGGTCAGTTCTGGGGCTACCCAGGTATAGCAGCCCCACCATGTTATCTAGGTCATGGCACCATCTTTAAAAAATCCTTCATTCTCTTTGGATTTCCACATGGGAGTGCGTTACAGCCAAGTATTCCAAACTTCAGACTTTCCTGAGGATGTAAGTGAAGCCTGGCTCATTGTGAACCTGTGAACTCACCCCAGTTACTAGAGCAGATGGAACGTGAACAAAAGTCAAAATAGATTCATTTCAGTAATAATTCTGCTGACATTGTAGTAGGTAGTAACTGCCTTCATTCTTTCCTCCACAACAAGCTATGAAAATAAGCAATGTGGCTGTGAGCATGTTTCAAAAAGGACCTCACTCCATGCCCAACAACATTTCTTAGCTTCAAAGTGGAGGCTACTATCTAGCTAAAATAATGGTCAATTAAGACTGGTGCCTGAAAGCTTGAAAGAGGAAAATGGAATTTAATTTCCTAGGAGAAAACTATGGGCATATTATTTTAACAGAAATTGACAGAGAAAAAAATACGTTTAAAAAGATAATATACATATAAAATTCTGTGCCTTTGGAGTGCATTTTTTGATTTTCTATAATGTGCTTGTTTTCTTGGATGTGTATTACCTCCTATAATGATGAACTTTATTTATCTATCCTTAGCACCTAGCCAAAATGAGATCATATTAAGAAATTGTTGTCAATAATTCAAAAAGCACTCAACTTATCAATATGTATAATTGTTCAGAATAGACTTTTAGTAGTTAATAATAATAAGGGAAAAGAGTCTATGATACTTTTTCTATCCATCCACACATATATACATGTATATATACACACATATACATGCAGGCTGAAGATATGTATGTGTATATATGTGTATATGTGTATATATTAAGTGTAATAGATGCATATACACACATATGTATATCTCTACAGCCTACATGTATGTGTATGTGTGTATGTGTATGTATATAGGTATGTGTGTGTGTGTGTGTGTGTGTGTGTGTATGCCATATACAAGTATACCCAGTCTACAGTAGATATTTTCAGCTAATTCTATTATGGAAGTCATTGCAAATGGGTTAAGAAAATATCAACCTCATACTAGTAATGTCATAAATTACCTTTAAAAAGAGGAAAATGGTTGCTTCCAGTCTAAGATTTAGAAATGTCAACAGACAATTTAAAATTAAAAACCTAATTTTGTTTTTTTGCAGTTTTTGGCCAAGGCTGGGTTTGAACCCACCACCTCCTGCATATGGGGCCGGTGCCCTACTCCATTGAGCCACAGGTGCCACCCCAGCCTAATGTGTTTTTCACAACTTACCATGGAGAAAAATTTTTTTACTCTTTGCTATGTAAGCTTCCACTGGACTCTGTTAGGTAGAATGGAGTCGTATTTTCAGTGATAATAGATAAAAGTGAAATCAAAATAATTGGGAAAAACTTTAACAATGATGAACAATTACTTAGCACATTTAATTAATGTTATTTATTCATCATTACAACCCATTAGGCAGCCACTTTCATACTTCCATTGCAGAAAAGAAATAGAGGTTTAGAGAAGGTAAAGAATACAGTTACACAGTTTATTGAAAATACTTAGTAGAGCTAATATTTGAACTTAGATTGGACAAAAAGCTATATCTTCCTCTCTATGTTATACTATGAGCCAAAGAATTGAAAATGACTGTTTCCTTGTATTTATTACAGAAAACATTTTTTAGAAGTTTGAAATGGAAGTGAATTCTCTGAGATATCTGTTTTTTCTTTCTTTTAGAAGCCAAAGAAAAAAGATCACTAAATGACATGATGTTGTATCTTGAACACATTAATTTATAACTCTTTGAAAATAATATACGTGGAAAAGAACAGAATATGGGAATGGTGTAAGTTTATTTTATTAAGTTCTAATTCTAAGGTGTTATAAGTTTATTGCTCACAAAGTCTTTAAGGCAATATATGAGAGAGATCTGGGAAGTATCCAGCCATTGCTAGTACTATTTTTCATGTGACTTGGCTGTCTGATACTGTTTGGACAGCCTTCATATATCCAAACACAAGTTGCGATGTTACATATTGTAAAGTTCAAATGAAACTTAAGGCAAAATTGAAGAATGCAAGAGAGAAAAGAAAAAAACAATGATCTGGAGGCTATGGTGGAAATGTCACTTAAAGAGGCAGCATGTGTCTGCAAAGTGGCTCTCAGTATTGCAATATGGCTGGAAGCTGACTACAATGAAGATGAGGAAATAGTAAATGAACTCTTAGCAAAGCTATTATTGGCCATAAATTTGCCTTTGGAAATGATACAGTGAAAATGTTCTCAGGTATTTATTTTAGCAGAGGAATTTTAGATGGAGAAGATCCTAGAAGGAGAAAATGGGCATCTGCGGACTTTAAAGAAGTCATAGAACAAAAAAACGAGAAGGGCCTTATAAAAATCTTGCATTACGAGGTATGAGTGTGTGTGTGCTGTGGACGGTGGCGATGGTGGGAATCTGTCAGACCACATTGATACCTATTTCTAGGCTACACTCACAGGGTGGACTCTCTGCTCTTTAGGCCTCTTTTGCTTTGGCTGCTGTCTACCAAAGTTTTTGGTGGTTGTAAGTTTTTGGTGTATAGTACAGTTTTTACAAAGTCAAGTTCTCCTTTACATACTCACATCAAGTATTCTATAAAAACTGTTCAACCTGAACACATTTTTCTTATTAAAATAATAAGTATTAAGATTATTTTGCATGAATATGAGACATTTCATGCTGAAAGGAGATTATTCCTGCTCAATAAGCATTATTATTAATAATGATGTGCTAGCTGAAGGACAAAGCAGAACTTTTGTAAGGAAGAAACTGTTCTATTTCTACTTCTTTAAAAAAAAACAGTGTTTATTATCTCTAATTAAAGTATTAAAAAGTATGGAAAAAATTGCTCAGAATGCCAGCTTCAAGGGATAAATAATTACTATTAATGTTTTGGTTTCTTTCTTTGTAGCTGTAAGTATACATGTATATTAACCAGGCCTAAGCGATCTGCATAGTTTTATATCCTACTTTCTCAGTCTAGTAATGTATGGATTTTCTAGGCATTCAATGCTATTTGAAAGCAATTTTTAAAGTATGTTTGCATACGTAATTTGCTTAAGTACATTTATACTTTTGCATACATTTATTGTTAGTTTTATATTATAAATAAAGCTGTGATAAGTTTTTGTACACAAACCTTAGTGCAGCAAAAACAGTGAATATTTTGGTATATTTCCTTAATCTTACGAAAATGCTTCTAGTGCCTTATTCAACTTATTCTGTACAATACAAATACATTGGTGAATAGATAGATGCTTCTCTAATTAAAAAGGTTACTGTTGTGAGATAAGTTTGTGAAATGTTGATTTCAACAAAGTTATGGAGATTTCTATAGAACTTCTTGGAACCTTTAATATGCAAATATGCATTAGGAATTAATGAAAAGGAAATGAGGTACGCAGTGTGCCATTTTCCTATGGAAATTTGGTTCTGTGGAATTTCAATAAAAAACAATAAATACCGGTATGATCTATCTTTTGATTCAGAATAGTTATAACACTTACACTAGTGAGGATAACACAAGGATGTGCTGCAATAACAAAAACATTCTGAAATCTCTAGGGTTTAACATTAGTAAATGTTTATCCCTTGCTCATGACATATTATGAGATAGGTCACACTCAATTTCTCGTCCTAGATAGTGTCCCAGGGATGCAGGCTACTCTCAAATTCCAATTCTATCAGCTCTAATTTTCTTCCTTTCAGTCATTTGAATGAGGTTGAATATCAAGAGGTTACAATTGATCTCAACTTCCTCCTTCCATGTTCAGTTGGTGAGAATTAGTCATATGCCCGGATTGCTTAGAATCATGGGACTGGAAAATATTAAAGAGCATATGAATATTTGATGAACAATAATCTCTACCATAATCTTTTAAAATGAGCAATTATATTGTATTTTGTTGAATGCCTCTTTGGAAGCTGTTGGGATGACATATTTTTTAGCCTATAATGTTATGATCTTGCTTAATAAATACCCTAATATCAAACTCTTTATAGTCATTAAATAAATCCTATCTAAGATAACAAATAATTACCTTACTATTCTTTAGAATTAGAATTGAGAGTATTTTTACCTAGGGTTTTACATCTATAGTCATGAATGAGATTGATCTATAATTTTCCTATTCAAAGATTTTTGTTGGATAGTATTATCAGGGTTTTATTATGGAAAACTTTACATATATGCATTTTTCAGTAAAGCTGTTTATATTGAGGTAATTGTACATTTACATGCAGTAAATTCATGCACACATTATCTAGTTTCCCTAATGTTAACATCTTATAAAGCTATATTACAATACAAAACCAGTATATTGGCATTGCTACAGTTAAAAAGCTTTCCCCAACCTTTCTGGTACCAGCAACCAGTTTCATGGAAGATAATTTTTCCAAGAATGGGGTCAGGGAGTGTCAAGAGGTATAGGTGTGTGGTTTCAAGATGATTTATTGTGCATTTTATTTCTATTTTTTTTTTTTTTAATTTCAGGTTATTGTGAAGGGACAAACAACCAGGTCATAATATTTGAATTTTTTAGGTAGAGTCCCTCTTGTAATTGTGTTTTGCACCCAAAAGGTGTGCTATACACCCCTACCTTGTGTTCTGTGAGAGCACAACAATCCTCTTTCTCCTTTCTTTGATTATTTCTATTATTTTTAAAATATGAAAAATGATATAATTGTATAACTCACCACAATGCAAAATCTTTGGGAGCCCTAAGCTTATTTTACTGCAACTAGACGGTCCCATCTGGGGGTGATGGCAGACAGTGACAGAGGAATCTTCTCTCAAAGGCCCATCGCCTCCTGTTGTGTGGCCTAGTTCCTGCAGGCCAAACCATTTAGGGCCCAGGGGTTGGGGACACATCAATTAAGATAAAGCACATTTCCATTACCACAAGAATCCCTGTGTTACACTTCTATGGCCACACCAACTTCCTTCTGGCCCCTATTCCTTCTTTAAACTTGGGCAACCGCTAATCTGTTTTCCATTTCTGAACCTTTGTCACTTCAGGAAGTGTTTTATAAGTAGAATCATTCAGTTTATAAACTTTTGTCACTGGGATAATTTTCTGGAGATCCTGCAGGTTGTTATGTTTATCCATACATTTTTTTCTTTTACTGCCTACTAGTAGTCCATGTATCACCATTTGCTTAACTATGCACCCACTGAAAGCACATCTGGCTCATTTCTTTATTGGCTCTTGCAAACAGGTAAGCTTCTATGGACATTTGCATAGAGGTTTTGTATGAACATCAGTATTCATTTCTTTGGAATAAATGTGCTTGACTGAAATTATGGTATGATAGTTACCTGTTTAGTTTCTTTAAGAAACTTCCCAATTATTTTTTAGAGTGATGACACTATTTTATATTCCCACCAACAAAGCGTGAATAATAAATCTTTATGCTTGCCATCATCTACTACTATGATTTTTAGTTTTAATGTCAGCCATTCTGATAGGTATGTAGAAATACCTTATTGATTTAATTTTTTAAATTTCACCTATGGTTAATTCTGTTGAACACCATTTTATAATATGTGTATCCTCATTTGCTATCTATGTACTTACTTTGGTGGTTTGTTCATTCATTTGTGCCTATTTTCTAATTGTATCATTTATTTTAGTTTTCTTATTAATGAATTTTGTGTTCTTTATATATTACAGGTAGTTCTTTGTCACACATGTGGCTTACAAGTATCTGCTTACAGGTAGTTCTTTGTCACACATGTGGTTCATGTAGCTAGTGTGTTCACCCTTCTAATAGGATCTTTCTCAGAGAAAAGTTTTTTAATTTTGATGATCTATTTTACCAAGTTTTTCTTTTATAGACATGCTTTGTTGTCAAGTCTAAGAACACTTTGACTAGATCTGGATCCCAGAGTTTTTCTCCTGTGATATTTTCCCCCTGAATTTTATAATTTTACAACTTATCTCTAAGACTGTGATCCATTTTGAGTAAATTTGCATATGAGGTATAAGGTTTAGGTCAAGGTTCATTGGTGTCTTTTTTTTTTTGGGGGGGGGACTATGGATACAATTGGTTGAGCATCTTCTTTTGAAAGATTATTCTTACTCCATTGAATGGCTTTTGCCCCTTTGTTGAGATTCAGGTGGACATTTCTGTGTTGATCTCTTTCTAGTTTCTCTCTTCTGTTTCATACCTTTATGTGTTGACTGCTCCACCAGTACTATACAATTTTGACCGCTGTACCCACAAAAAATGTGCTGAAATCAGGTAGATTCATTCTTCTAACATTATTATTCTTTTGCAGAATTACAAATATTCCAGTTACTTTGCCTTCCCTATATATATCTTTTTTTATTGTTGGGGATTCATTGAGGTTACAAGGAACCAGGTTACACTGATTGTATTTGTTAGGTAAAGTCCCTCTTTTCTTTATTTTTTGAGACAGAGTCTCAAGCTGTTGTGCTGGGTAGAGTGTTGTGGCGTCACAGCTCACAGCAACCTCAAACTCCTGGGCTCAAGCTATTCTCTTACCTCAGCCTCCCAAGTAGCTGGGACTACAGGTACGCCTGGCACAACACTTGGCTATTTTTGTTGTTGTTGTTGCAGTTGTCATTGTTGTTTTAGCAGGCCTTGGCCAGGTTCGAACCCCCCACCCAGCGCCCTACTGACTGAGCTCCGGGCGCTGCCTGGTAAAGTCCCTCTTATACTTATGTCTTGCCCCTAAAAGGTGTGTCACACACTGAGACCCTCCCCCCTCTTTCTCTCTACATCCACGCCAGCATCTGCAGTTTTGAGATTTTGTGATGTGGGCCATTCTCACTGGGGTTATCTCAGGGTGGTTTTGATTTGCATTTCTCTAATAATTAGGGATAATGAGCATTTCTTCGTATGTTTGCAAGTCATTCATCTGTCTTCTCTACTCTCTTGCCCATTGATATATGGGATTGTTGGCTTTTTTCATGTGGATTAATTTGAGTTCTCTATAGATTCTGGTTATCAAGCTTTTGTCTGATTCAAAATATGCAAATATCTTTTCCCATTGTGTAGGTTGTCTATTTGCTTTGGTTATCTCCTTAGCTGTACAGAAGCTTTTCAGTTTAATTAAGTCCCACTTGTTTATTTTTGTTGTTGTTGCGATTGCCACAAAAATCTTGTTCATCAAGTCTTTCCCCCGGCCAATATCTTCATGTGTTTTTCCTATGCTTTCTTTGAGGATTTTTTGCTGATGAGAACTTCCCTATAATTTTTTGAATAATCTTGTCTATAGCTACAAAAATAATCTTGCTAGGATTTTGATAGAAATTGCATTATATCTGTATATAAACTTGTGGAACACCAGCATCCTTTACTATGTAAAATCTTCCTATCCATAAACACAGTATAGCTCTCCATTTCTTTAAATTGACTTCTTTCATCAGCATTGTATAGTTTTGGCATAGAAGTCCTGTGCGTGTTCTATTATAATAACATTTAAGTATTTCATTTTGGAGGGGGTAATTGTAGTTGGCATTATATTTTTAATTTTAGTATGCATGTGTGTTCATTGATAGTATATAGATATAGATTTTTGGGGTGTTTATTTTATATGTTGCAAATTTGTTAGTTATTTATTAGTTCTAGGAGGTTTTTCTTTTCTTTTTTTGTAGAGACAGAGTCTCACTTTATGGCCCTCGGTAGAGTGCCGTGGCCTCACACAGCTCACAGCAACCTCCAACTCCTGGGCTCAAGTGATTCTCTTGCCTCAGCCTCCTGAGTAGCTGGGACTACAGGTGCCCGCCGCAACGCCCGGCTATTTTTTGGTTGCAGTTTGGCCGGGGCCGGGCTTGAACCCACCACCCTCGGTATATGGGGCCGGCGCCTTACCAACTGAGCCACAGGCGCCACCCATAGGAGGTTTTTCTTTAAAGTAAATTTCTTGGAATTTTCTTTGAAGAAAAGTGTCATGCAAATAGCAGCAACTTTATTTTTTGCTCTCCAATCTGTATGCTTTTATATTTCTTTTCTTGCCTTACCATACTCTCTAAAATTTTTATTGCTATATTGAATAAGAGTAACAAGAGCAGACATTTTTGCTTTATTCTTGATCTTGAGGTAAAACTTTCAGTCTTTGACCAATAAATATGATGTTAGCTGTTAGTTCTTTGTAGATTGTTTTTATCTGGTTGAAGATGTTTTCCTCTATTCATATTTTTCTGACAGTTTGTACCATGAATTGATATTGACTTTTGTTAAATGCTTTTCCCTTCTGCAAGTGATATAATCCTGTGATTTTCTTCTTTAGTTTGTTTATATGGTGTCTTAGTCCATTTTGTGCTAGAATAACTGAATATTTAAGATGGGGTAATTTCTCAAAAGCATAAATTTATTTCCCATAGTTATAGAAACTGGAACATCCAAGATTAAGGCTCTGGTAGGTTTGGTGTCTGGTAAGGGGCCAGTCTCTGCTTCCAAAGAGTGCCTTCAATGCTGCATCCCGCCAAGGGGAGGAACATGGTATTTCACATGGCAGAAGAGTGGAGGAGAGCAAACCCACTCCTGAAAGCTCTTTTTGTAGTGGCATTAATCTTTTCATGAGGGCACAGCCTTTGTGATCCAAACTCCTCCCATTAAACTTCCCAATACCACTCAACACTGTTACATTGGATATTATATTTCCATAAGTGTTTTATTTTTATTTTATTATTTTTTTTTATTAAATTATAGCTGTGTACATTAATGCGATCATGGGGCACCATACACTGGTTTTATAGACCGTTTGACACATTTTCATCATACTGGTTAACATAGCCTTCCTGGCATTTTCTTAGTTATTGTGTTAAGACATTTACATTCTACATTTACTAAGTTTCACATGTACCCTTGTAAGATGCACCGCAGGTGTAATCCCACCAATCACCCTCCTTCTGCCCCCCTCCCCCCTCTCCTCCCTTTCCTCCTTCCCCCTATTCTTGGTTATAACTGGGTTATAGCTTTCATGTGAAAGCCATAAATTAGTTTCATAGTAGGGCTGAGTACATTGGGTACTTTTTCTTCCATTCTTGAGATACTTTACTAAGAAGAATATGTTCCAGCACCATCCACGTAAACATGAAAGAGGTAAAGTTGCCATCTTTCTTTAAGGCTGCATAATATTCCATGGTATACATGTACCACAATTTATTAATCCATTCATGGATCCATGGGCACTTGGGCTTTTCCCATGACTTAGCAATCATATGAAAAAATGCTCATCATATTTAATCATCAGAGAAATGCAAATCAAAACTACTTTGAGATATCATCTAACTCTAGTAAGATCAGCCTGTATCACAATATCCTAAGACCAGCGATGTTGGCGTGGATGTGGAGAAAAGGGAACACTTCTACACTGCTGGTGGGAATGCAAATTAATACATTCCTTTTGGAAAGATGTTTGGAGAACACTTAGAGATGTAAAAATAGATCTGCCATTCAATCCTATAATTCCTCTACTAGGCATATACCCAGAAGACCAAAAATCACTTCATAACAAAGATATTTGTACCAGAATGTTTATTGCAGTCCAATTCCATAAGTGTTTACAGGGGACAAAAACATTCAAACCAGAGCATGTGGTAAATTACAATGATAATTTTCAAATATTGAATCAACCTTGCAGCTTTGGAATAAGTCTCATCTGCCTGTGGTATATCATTAATGTATGTTTACATATTGCTGAATTGTACTTGCCAATACCATGTTAAGAATTTCTGTATCTATATTTATAAAAGCTCTGTATGTTTCTGTATTTGTCTTGTCTTTGCCTCATTTAGACATTAGAATAATACTAGTTAATACAGTGAATGGGCAGTTTTGCTCCTTTTTATTTATTTTTATTTTTTTCTGGAAAAAATGTTATAGAATTGGTGATAATTCTTTCTTAAACCTTTGATAGAATTCTCCAGTAAAATAATCTGGCATGGAGATTTCTTTTGGGGAATTTTAAATTCAAATTAAATTATATGGCTATCCAAGTTATCTATTTCATATTGAATGATTTGTGATAGTTTGCATTTTTTAAGGAAGCAACCCATTTCATCTCAGTTTCTAAATATTTTATGCAGAGTTGTTCAAAATATTCCCTTGTATTAACTTTTTGATGTCTGCAAGGTCTTTAGTGAAATTTTCCATTTCATTCCTATATTTGTAATTTGTGCCTTCTCTATTTTTTTCTTCCTTAGTCCTACTAATGATTTTTCAACTGTACTGATTTTTTAAAGAACAAGTTGTTTTCTTAATTTTCTCTTTTTTTCTTCTTCTGGTTTTTAATTTTATTTACTTTTACTTTTAATTATTCTTTCTACTCTGTATGGTATCGTGTATTTTGCTCCTTTTCCCCCCTAGATTTCTGAGGCAGTAGCTTGTGTGTATTCTACAAATTTTGATGTATTACATTTTAATTTTAATTCAATTTTTTTTATTTCTCTGAGACTTCCTGTTTAATCCATAGATTATTTAGACATGTGTTGTTTAATTTCTAAGTGTTTAGGGATTTCCTTTATCTTTCTGGTTTTGATTTCTTATTTGAAATAGTAAAGAGAGAGCACACAGCACTATTTTAGTGCTTTCTCTTAAATTTATTGAGGTTTGTTTTGTAGCCTAGGATGTGGTATTTCTTGGTATATGTTACATGAACACTTGAAAAGAATGTGTAACCTGCTGTTGTTGGGTAGATGATTCTATAAATGTTGACTAGGTTCTGCTGATTTATGGTGTTGTTGAATTCTAGATCCTTGCTGATTTTCTGTCTAGTTCAATCAGTTTTTGAGGGAGAGGAGTAGACATCTCCAACTCTAACTGTAATCTGTCTATTTTTCTCTTTAGCTCCATTAGCTTGTGCTTCACATATTTTGCAGTTCTCTTGTTTGGTGTTTATTCATTTAGGATTGCTATGTCTTCTTGATGAATTGATTCTTTTATCACTCTCTAATGTCACTCGATGTCTTTGGTAATTTTCTTTGCTTGAAAGTCTATTTTATATGTCAATCTCTATCTTATACTTGGTTATTTGAACCATTTTACATTTAATGTAATCATTGCTATGTTCAGATTTTAAAATAAAAAAGTTCTCTGTTTTCTCTTTTTTATTTTTTGTGCTTTTCTGTGGATTGCTAGAACATTTTTTAGAATTCCATGTTGATTTATTCATAGTATTTTGAGTATATTTTTTGTGTAGTTTTTTGTAGTGCTTGTTGCAAGTATTACTTTATAAAACTTATTACTCTCTATTGTGTTACCATTTTACTGGTTTAAGTTAAGCATTGAAATCTTACTACAATTTATGTCATTTTACCTTTCACAGTTTATAATGATTATTTTAAATTTTTCTTTGATGTACATCTAGAATCATATCAGCTTTACATATCTGCTTTAACCATCAAACATAATTTAGAAAAATCAAGAAAAGAAGAAAAAGTATATTAAATTTATTCATATTTTTATTCACTTACCTTTTTCTTCACATCGTTTCAAGAATCCTACTTTTAAAATTTCTTTTCCATAGAGAATTTTCTTTAGCCATTCTTTTAGAATAGGTCTGCTGAAAACAAATTCTTTTAGTTCAATCTGACTTCATTGGAGAAAGTGTTGCGTTCCCCTTTATTTCTTAAGGATATTTTCTCTGGATATAGTGTACTTGATTAACAGGTTTTGTTCTTTTTATTCTTTCAGCATTTGAAAAAATGTTCTACTACCTTTTAGCCTTCATGTTTTTTGATCAAATATATAGTATCATTCACTTTTTTCTGTATGTTATTGCTTCTATTTTACTATTTTTATGATTTTGGTCTTTATTTTCATAATTTGACTTTGCTACGTCTTTGTGTGTGTTTCTTATTGTTTATCCTGTTTAGGGTTTGCTTAGCTTTTTGAATCTGTGGGCTATGTATCTGAAGTATTTGAAATATTTTTAGTTATTGTTTCTTTGAGCTTGCCAGTTCCTTTAGGTCCAATGCTGTGATGAATGAGGAATAAAGAAACCCAGAGAGCTTACCACCTCCCTGTATCTTGGATCCTGAGTGTCCTATTCAGTCCTCTTTCTTCTTTCCATTTTTGATTTCTCCAGTGTTTGTTTTATACATAATGTCCAGGGTTTTTAGTTATATTTAATGGGCGGAAAAGGGAAATGTATCTGTATTTCGCCTTTCCAGAAACCACATATGTTTTCTAATAGTGTCTCTTAGATAGTTATAGTGTATGAAATTTTCTGTTTATTAATGCTTTGAATAAATTGTGTAAATAAAAATTAGTTCACTGACATAAAAAGATAAACCCACAAGAATAATTCTCAAAATGTTAGTAAAAGAGGCCTTAGGAAAAAGATAACATTTGAATTGGACATGAAGAACTAGAATTAGCAGTACAAAAGCAGATTAAATCATTTTAGGTCAAAACAAGAGCAAGAGTTATATTATAGAATAGTGAACATGTTATAAAAGTGAAGGTAAAATGAGAGTAGAATGAACATGAGATTTTTAGTTCTCAAACCACTCTACAAAATAGACAAGCCTGAACAGTGAAAACGGAATAGAGATGTTTTTATTTCTTGGCAAAATAGTAGTACATATGCCATTTTCAGATGATTTATAGTAGGAGAATTTTCTGACATAATTGTATCTAAAATTCACAAACAATTTTTGTCCATCTTTCCCCTTTTAATCAGGAGGGACCATCTCTTCCAGAAGCACTCTCTCTCAGCAGATCTTTATTTGTGTTCTATTGGTCAAAATTGGGACAACAATTCACCGTGTCTCTATTTAAATCTATCACTGACAAAGAGGATGAACTGAACATTTTTGAACTGTTCTTGTACAGTATATTTTTCAATTAATTCTGTTCAATTAGAAAAATGTTATACATTTTTGTGGACTATTTGGTAAATTAAAAAAGCATATAAAAGTTCAGCCACAATCCTATAACTGATAGCTAATACTGATAATCTTTTGATAACTTCAAATTTATTTTTATTTGTCTTAAATATTATGATATATTTTCTTTTCTTTTATTTTTTTTTGGCTTTTTTATTTTTTTGCTTATTTTTTATTTTTTTACTTTATTATTTTTTTTGTTGTTGTTGAGACAGGGTCCCACCCTATGCCCCTGAGCAGAGTGCAGTGGGCATGGTAGCTCACCACAACCTCAGACTCGGCTGCGGGCACCCCGCGGAAGCCGCTGGGATTACGGACGCTCGCCTTGGCGCCCGGCTGGGTTTTTCCATTTTTTTCATGAGTCGGGGTCTCACTGTCGCTCAGGCGAGTCTCGAACTCCTGAGCTCAAGCGATTCTGCCTCCTCAGCCTCCCACAGTGCTGGGACTACAGGCGTGAGCCACCGCGGCCGGCATGATATATTTTCAATTCAATAGAAATATGTGTTTCAGGGCGGCGCCTGTGGCTCAGTGAGTAGGGCCCCGGCCCCATATACCAAGGGTGGTGGGTTCAAACCCAGCCCCGGCCAAACTGCAACATAAAATAGCTGGGCATTGTGGCTGGCGCCTGTAGTTCCAGCTACTTGGGAGGCTGAGGCAAGAGAATCACCTAAGCCCAGGAGTTGGAGGTTGCTGTGAGCTGTGTGACGCAATAGCACTCTACTGAGGGCGATAAAGTGAGACTCTGTCTCTAAAAATAAATAAATAAATTAATTAATTAAAAAAAAAAGAAAGAAATATGTGTTTCACTGATTTTAAGGTCACTACTGGTCATTTTACAACACGTTATTGCCATTTTTTGTTTTTGAGACAGTCTCACTTTGTCACCCTTAGTAGAGTGCGGTGGCAGCAGAGCTCACAGCAGCCTTAAACTCTTGGGCTCAAGTGAACCTCTTGCCTCAGATCCCAAGCAGCTGGAACTACAGGCACCCACCACAACATCCAGCTATTTTTAGAGACAGGGTCTCACTCAAGCTCAGAGTGGTCTTGAACTCTTGAGCTCAGCAACCCACCTGGCTTGGCCTCCTGGAGTGCTAGGATTACAGGTGTAAGCCACTGCACCTGGCTGACATTACTGCCATCTTTGAGCTCTTAATTTGGTTATATTCTGAGTGGCTGGAACATGCGAAGACACATTCTTGAGGAATAACATGATGATGTATTTTTCCAAACTCTTGCATATATTAGAATGTTTTTGTGTTTAATTCAGTAATTCATTTATTCCTACAGCCACTGTTTATTGAACATCTACCATGTGCCTGGCACAATGTTAAATATTCAGATTACAAGAGTCAATATGACAGATATGGCCCATGCCTTCCTTAGAGCTTATAATTTACTAAGAAAAACAAATGTGTAAAAAATTTATACAGGAGATTAAAATACAAATTAGAAATAGAAAAAGTAACTTACCAGCTTAGTTTGGAGTCAGAGAAAACTTCTACATTAAAAATATTTATTAGACTGACACCTGAAATTTTAGATGAAGTTCAGAGTAAAAGGAAGAATATTCTAAATAAAGGAAACTCCATCAATGGCACATCAAGGCACAAGCACATTCAAGAAGCTCAAAGAATAGCCAGGCGTTGTGGAGGGCGCCTGTAGTCCCAGCTGCTTGGGAGGCTGAGGCAAGAGAATCGTGTAAGCCCAAGAGTTAGAGGTTGCTGTGAGCCGTGTGACGTCATGGCACTCTACCAGAGGGCGGTACAGTGAGACTCTGTCTCTACAAAAATAAAAATAAAAAATAAATAAAAAATAGAAGGTCAAAGAAGACCAGTATGCCTAGAATACCAAGAATGAAGAGGACTGGGACGTATAAATTCTATGAAGGGCGAGTAAAAGCTCAGTGTGGATGGCCATGTGATTTACTTTGTTCTTAGGGCAATGGAAATCCTCGAGTAATTTTAATATAAGAGATGATTAAGTATGAATTTCAAATAAATTACTCTGAATAGTAAATTTGCTTTCAAAATTCTATATACATTGTTCCTTTGTCTATAGCAATTTAATTTACAACATAGAAGTCTTGAGGCTAACTTTAATTTTGTTCCTTTAAATGTAGATTATTTTTTCCTAAATGTGAGAAATTTCTTTATTCTTAAAAAACATTTTTCAAGAATTTCTCTATGTATACGTATTTTTTTTTTTTACTTAATTTTTCGTGGAGGGTAGCGAACTATTATATACATGCATTTAGGGCATTTTAAAACAGTTAAAGTGTTTTCTTTAGTCATGTCTTTACTTATTGCTTCAATTTCACTCATTCAGTTTTCTTCTTGGGAACCTATATGATTCTGAAACTGAATTTTTATTTTTTGTTTCTTATATATACCATCATTTTCATTTTATACAAAGATACACACTCCCTACGAACACACACATACTCATCTGTTTACATGTATGACATATACATATTTATACAGAAACAGTCATATAGATATATACATGTATATAAAAATTCAGCCTAGTTTATATGTGTGTAGATGTCTGGGAAGAAAAAGAAAGAGAGAGAAAGGGAGAGAGAGAGAAAAAGTAGGAAAATTCATATCCTTTTCTCTGTCTTCTTAACGATTTTCATGAAAATTTACGGGAGATTCTTTCAGATGTGCTAACCAATTTACTCTGAAACTGCCATTTTGCTTTTGGAAATTCCTGTCTGAAATCTACAGTAAAAACACAACCTAGGCAGAAAAGGGGAAAAGTGTACATACTGGGGCTTGGGATTTGTTTATTTGTGTTGAGAATACTCTCAGGGATATTCAAAGCAAGTGAAGAAACAGAAAGTGACTTTGTCATCTGATGAATTATTATCCCAGTTTATTCCAAAGAAAGAATTGCCCTCGTGAGGTTAATAATTAGCCTCTTTTTAGGAATTCCCCAAACCAATCTAGTCCTTTAGCATTCTACTCTTTTAAAAACCCAGATCAAATAAAATGAAATACAAACATAACCTCTAGAAGAACAATTTCTGTAAATCTTTCAGGAACTCATTTCGACAGCAAGAAAGTCTTACCCAATTGAACACACCCTTTTTGAGGCCTATTTCCCTTCTCTCTCTCTGGGAAACATAGAGAACAGTCTTTTTGAAAAATGTCCAAATTTCTTATTGGACATAAGCTTCTTGAATCGATTTGGAGTCTCTTACGTACCAGGTATATTCTATACATCAAAAATTTTTCTGACTTAGCAGGTCTTCTGACTCTAGTCTCTTTTAATGTGCTTCTTTTTGTGTGTATAGATATTATGTAAATAGTCTTTAATCTGAAGGGATCATTACTTTCTGTAAAATTTTGCTTTTACCCCTTGCTGCATAATTTTTTTTTTTCCCCTGTGTGCTATGCTTCATGTGAAAGGAGTTCAGTGTTCTCGGGAAGAACCTGGACTGTAGAGTCAGAGGCTTGGGGTATGATCATATCTCCATTGCGTAGCAGCTGGGTAACCTTGGGGAAGCCACAACATCTCTGTGGGTTGGCTTTCCTATCTGAAAACAAAAAGACCCCTTTATTTAAAAAACAAATGCATATAATGACATAAAAGTGCACCTTGAACATATTGTATTATACACATATTTGCTATGCTTGTATTTTTAGTGTAATCATTGCTATAAGTCTGTCTTCTAAGTCAATATGACAATGCTTCCTGCAGAAACGAATTAAGTTCTTTATAAATCCTGAAGATAAGTCATTTCAGGAATAAAATAATCAGGGTAAATTATCTAAGGAATAAAATTCAAAACTTCCTGAGTTATAAAGATAATTATTTAAAAGAGATTACCTACATCATTACTTTAAAAATGTTGGTTAGATTTTTTGAACCTGTTTTATTTCTAAATACATTTTACAAATCTTACCTGCAATTAGACATGTGTCTCTAGTGGTCATTGCCAAAGAAGATGACTAACTTTTTGTAGAAATTTAATCTGTGGTACCCTATGAAACTAATCTTTCTTTTCAATTAATTACACTCGCAGGGATATCTTGAGTTTTTTTGTTTTGTTTTCCCAGTAAATGGCTTCTTAAGCTATTATTATCCCCTCCAGTGTCCATTGATTCAGAGAAAATACCATCAAGTGGAATTTATTGTTCTGATTTTGAACCGAATCTTTTGGCTGTTTTTATTGTAATTCAAGGCGCTGTTTAATCCCCTTGCTTAGAAGCTATTGGAGTGAAAATGTTCATGTTGCCGATTTACTTTTTGACAATGATATATGGGAAGATTATTCTGCAAGAACCAGAAAATATGATACTTGCTGGAAGAAATTCAATGTCACAACCGGCTGAAATAAACAACGCCCAATCCCACGTGCTAACAAAGTGGGGATTCCTTTCCAAAGCTTTGTACTATGCAAGGATACTTTTCTGGTGTGCTGAGAAGTTGTCTCTGGGACCGTCACACTTGGAATTCCATCAGATTACCCTATCATCAAGTCATCAGTATGCTGCTATTTGAATAAACACAGCTGTTGTTTTCCAAGAAATATGGCTAGGAGCAGCAAGGAAAAAAAGGGCAATTAGTATTATTGAAATGGAGGGGTACTCAGGATGGCATATATATGTGTATGAAAGTTTTCGTTTCCTAATAGTCTATTTGCCATGCTGTGACTTAACAGTGGGGGAGTAATGATGCCCTCTCCAAATCCTTGGTACTTTACTGCATTTTGCTATTTGCCTAATATTAATTATTATAATTTTCATAATTAAATAAATGTTTTTTAATGCATATGACCTTGCTCTACCCTCCTATATAAAAAAAAAAAAACTAAAAATTTTGATGGCAACATGTTCAAAGGGTAGATGAAAGGTAACCTATTTTTCTTAAGATTCTACTGATGATTTTCATTAGTTTTCATATCTTTGGAATACCCAGACCCCAAAAATGTCATGTTCCAGGGCTTGGAATGGGCTTGTTTTTAGGGGGTCAAGGAGAATCTTCAGCATGTGTCATGCAAAGTGTTTGACCATAAACCAGCCATTTGGCCACGGGCATCAGCGTCTTCTCCTGGATCTCAGCTTCTTGATCTGTAAAATGTTGAGACTGGCTGATGTGATCTTCAATGTGCCTTCAGGTTACATAGTGCTTTTAATTTAGGTCTTGGTTATTCAGCTCTGACTGACAGTTGGTGCTGAATATCATGTTTATTACAGAGACCCACTGGAATGGTAATGACAACTTGTGGTTTTCATTTTTATAAATAAACATGGAAGTACTCTACCTGTTTTTGTGCTTTTAGTACAAGTGAAGATGAACAATGAGATGTATTGTCAACATGCTCTGGCTGCTTCATTCACCTAAAACAGTTTGTTTTGAATTTGCATAGGCTTAATTAAGTCTTTTGTCCAAGGTTAGAAACTCTGGTTCAGGAGATTAGTTTGGCAAGTGGGAGAGGGAAGAAAGAAAGTATTAGAGAAAGGACATCAAGGTTCTGTTGATTCTGCGGTAAGCAGAAAGTCCTCAATGAAATCCAAGGGTTTTAAGGCACCTCACAGACGTCAAGGGTGCAGGTATGTTGTTTTCCAATGCCTCTAAGTAGGTGTGAAAGAAAAGCTCCTTTAAACCCCATTCAGAAATCAACACAAGCCTTCAAACAAGAATGATGAAACTATATGAGTAATGTTCAGGGTCCACACTGAGACAAGGATGACGAGGACATTGGTCCCTCAGTCAGAACAGCCGCCGTCTGTGCAATGTCTGAGCTCTGACTCTGTGACCTTGGGTCCAGCCACCAAGTCCGTCGCCCCAACCCAGCCCCTTCTCATTAACAGTAACGACACTCAGGAGTTCAGTGCTCTGTAGTTCCAGAGCTCTTTTGCATGTATTATCTCATCTCTGATCCATTTTTAGGATGGTGCTAGCCTTACCTCATGCTCCAGCATTTCGTCATGTCTTTGGAGATGCTGTGGCTTAGCTGATAGGTCTGGTTTTTCTCTTCATGCTTTGGGCAACCTCTGGAGCAGGTAAAAGTGATGTTTGGGGTAGTAGTTTGACCAAGCAACTAAGTTAAACCAAAATGGAAAGTTTCTAGTGGGGTCAAATAATAAGGAATGAAACTTTAAACCTGCTTTCTGCAGGGGTGGCCTCTTGTTAGAACTCCGTCTTAGGCAAACCCTTTCCCACTCATTTTCTCATTTGATTCTCATGGCAGCCCCTACCCCAAGGTAGGAGTGTTTATTATTATCCCCAGTGACAGATGAGGAAGCAGACACTTGGGTAGTCTAAATAGCTTAGAGAAGTCACAGGGCCAATGGCAGAGCCCAGCTCTTTGGCCTCTTAGGCCCGTGCTCTTTCTATCACACCTCAGTGCCTCCCTAGGCTGAAAAGGACATCTTAATTTTGGAGACTTTTCTTATAAACATCACTTTCCTTCCTAGCACTAACATGAGAGGCTAGTGGAAATAAGCCTCTGAGCATTATTTTATCTCAATCTCTGCATTAATAGGTCAGCATGACTTATCTAACAACTAAGGCAAAAATCTGAGAGGTGGTGGATATCAAAGGTGAGCAGAGACGAAAGGTGCAAAGTCTTCCCTCTGTCACAGAGTCTTTTTTTTTCTATGAAGTGAAGAGAATTCTTGTTTTTGTTTTCTTGTTGTTGTTGTTGTTTGTATATTGAGGCCCAGGCCAGAGGAGTGTTATATACCTTACAACTGCTTTTGCTATGGCTAATAACTTGATATCCAGTATTATAAACACAGCAGTTTAGTAAAACTTTCAGAAGCCATCACCTTTTAGGAGAGATGGCCCCACACCTTGATTCATCCCAAAGTTTCAATCCAAGGTTCTTTTTACACTGATGCCTCCATTTCGAAGTGTTCTGATTAGGAGCTGAGAGCACTCAGAGAGGTGGATGTTAAAGCACAGAGCTTATAATGAAGCTGCGCTAATATGAAGCAATTGTTCTGCATTAGACTCCAGAGAGTTGAATTGTACAATTCATATCTAAGAGTAAGAGAGCTCCTTTGGTAGTGGGCTCTTTTTAAAAGGTTATTGAACAATGAAAGCAATAATGTTGATAATGTTGGGGAATGAAGAGGCCTGTCAGGCAGTTTTCTCCTCTCAGTGCCTGTGGACACGTGGTGAGTAACACAAGAGAGCAAGTGGCAGCTACAGCAAGGGGATCTGCTGTCTGTCCACATCTTTGTTTCTTTTCTCATTCTTGAAAAGGTCTGGGGTGTCAGGTGGGGCATGGCAACAGGACTCTAGAAGCCAGAAGAATGGAGACAAGCAGATGGGCCCAGATAGTATTTTCGAGGTTGGTCTTGGCCACTGTCAGAAGTTAGTAGAATTGAATTTGGACAGAAATCAAGATCTCAGCCAGGAGGCTCAGGTCTTACCCCAGGCCAGTGTTTTCCAACCTTTTTCCTTTCATGGCACACTTGAAACTACAGGTAAACTTGTAGGACACAAATGATATTGATCAAAACAAAGAGTAAAAAAGGCATATACTCACTGTGCTTTGAACTTCTTTTAAAAGTAATTTAGCTAAAGATCTTTAAAAGTTTTCATGGCACATCTAAGATCCTCTCACAGCACATCAGTTGAAAATCACTGCTCTAGGCATTTGCAGAGCCCACGGCCTAAGCCGAGAAGACCTTTCCTGTTCTTCCTACAGGACTGATGAGCTTATACTTCAATGTTGTTTCTGGAACAGGTATCAGGCAGTAATGTCTTTATTGGTATTTGAGTCAACTGTTAGTGGCATTTATTATCCCCAACTAAAAATGCCTCCTTTTGTCTTTCATATGTTTTCTAGTTTTCCTTCCTATGTTTTCTTTTTTCTCTAGAATTGTTATAAATCAGTAACACTTGAACTATCGTATCATAATACAGTATTTTTCAAACAAATGCATTGAAGTTTTTGTTATGAAAGGGTTCTTTTCCTAATGCAAACACTTTCTAATTGTTTTGTAAGATTGTATTTTATTGCATTGTATTTTTAAAGCAGACAGCTCCTGCAAAATTATCGCCTTATTTACCGTTTTTAAAATCAGGCAGCAAGTCTATACAATAATTCTAATTAGACAAAAAAAATTCAATAACAGGAATAGGATAAGGAAAATGGGGAATATATATTCCATGAAGTAAAATTGTTTTGAAATGGAGCATTTTATGTGGCTTCTCTTATAGTTCAGTGACTTTTAAAGAGATGGTGCCACACCTTGATTTACTATTCATCCAGAAGTTGAAATCCAAGGTTGTTTTTACAATGATGCCTCCATTTCAAAGTGTTCTTATTAGGAACTGAGAGCACCCAAACAGAGAGGCAAATGTTTAAAGCACAGAGCATATAATGAAACTGCGCTAATATGAAGCAATTGTTCTGCATTAGACTCCAGAGAATTGAATTATACAATTCATATCTAAGAGTAAGATGAGCTCCATATTAAGCATGTCTCCCTGCCTCTGAAAGCAAGCAGAAAACTTACAAATGTACCTCAACAATCTTCCTGAAAAAGCATTATTACTGGTCTGTAGCAAAGGAGCACTCTGTTCTCTCTTGAATGTACCTGGTTATTAATTCTCAAGCTTTTGAAAGAAAGACTTAAATCAGAACCTATCCCACAATGCCTTTTACATAGTGTGACTCTCAGAGACCCCCACCTCCCACACGCTGGCAGAGACTCACTTAACTTGATATGCTAATGTATTATACATTTTTTCTCTTTACCAGAAGTGGTTGGGGCTAGGAATGGAGTAGTGGTGGGAGAAGATTCTGGGTGACAGACCCAATTACAAAGGCTTTTGGAGAAGGGCCAAGAGGAGGTTATATTTGCTAGAAAGGAAAATCTTTTAGGGGCATGGGAAGTAGAGGGTGAGAGGGTAGTGTTCGTCCAAACTTTTATTTTCTCTGCCACACATTGGAAGAAAAAAAATTTTCTTGGGCTACACATTAAACATACGAACACTAAGGAAAACTGATTAGCAATAAATAAATAAATAAAAAGTCTGTGCATATTTTTCATGATATCTGGATAACAAAAATAAGCAAAAAATGTCCTCACAGAATCAGTATTCAGCCAATGGGTGCAGGTTGGATACCCCTGTTTAAGGTAGTGCTATAGCCCAGTGCTTCTAGAAATGCTCCTGTCTATAGGAGACTCTTCGTCTTCATTTACAATTCAAAGGGATTGAATATTCATATAAAACTTTACATTGAAAATTTGAGCACAGCCTGAGGCTTGCAGAGCTAAATCCATCATAGGTCTCTTTTCTTACCATTATTGCTGTCTCATACTTTAGCAACCCATGGAAAATTTTGTAATTCCTTTGTGAAAATAGAGGACAAAATAGAAATAGAAAATAGAAATACCAATTACTGGCTTCTCCTAGGTACCAATTTAATGGCCCAGAGCTTCTTTGGTTTTAATTTCTAGCAAGTTTCATGTGAGGCCGCAGAAGCGGCTCTCAACCCATTCAGTGATAATTGGGCTGTATCTTACTGGCATGTATTATTTGTAGAAATCAGAATTTTATGACCTGGGACTATCAGAAGGACTTAGCAAAACTGGTCGAATTTCTGAGTGCCATCAAGTACCAAGAATAGACAGACAAAGGGAGATGGGAAAGAGTTTTGTGAGACTTTCATAGAAAGTGAGAAAAGATATAGGAAAGAGAGAAAGGAGAAAGGAGTAGATGGTGGGAGTTGTGGGTGCCCCTAACCAATTTGTAGTGCTGTGTGCTGGAGTCAGGCTTGCCAAAGCTGATTGTAGTTTTCCCTTGAACTTGTTCAGTGATTTTATGTGAATTGCTTGAAATTGGCATGGTGAGAGTATTTACACCATGGAAACTGGCAAACCCTACAAATCATGGCTTTTTTCTTTCTCTCTTTCTTTCTTTCTTTTTTTTTTTTTTTTCCTCCAGGGAGCTGGCTATATTTACTTTAGCACATTATGACCTTAGATGTTTCTTTGTAACATGAAAAGCCTAATTTATCCAATATGTCATTACAGGAGGGAGTCTGGGAGACAGAATTAGTTTGGCAGAGGCCAGTTCCAGAACCAGAAATAACAAACTGGAGTTACCATTCTCATTGTTGCCTGAAATGTGAAGCAGGCAAAGTTAAGGAAAGAAGAGGTCAACTCAATTGAGAAAGGTATATTCCAGGCATTTAACACTCATGATGGGAAGCTGTGGTTGAGAGCAGTTAAGAGCTCATATAGCACATAGGTAAGATCTTGTGAGAATTTGTCTAAACCAAAGTCTTGATTTCTAATGCCAACACTATAGCATTCCTCTGTTGACCCCTGCATCCAATTTGGAAGGCAGTGCTTCCCATAACTCTTGGAGTTCCCCTCAACTTCGTAACCTATATGAATGGTGCCTCTGAAGTTTTATAAAGGATACTCTGCACAGCTGTGCATGGCAGCTCCACCTGCAGGTCACCTCCCTCTGTCTAACTCTACTTGCATGAAGAACATTCTTAGCCCAGACATCACCTGCTATCCTTCCAGAGCAAAAAGCAGTTTACTCTCTTCTTCAAAGTTATTAGACATGCAAGTGTCTAATTTGGAAGCTGCAGAGGATGAAGGAGTACAGATGGGGGTGTGAGGACAACGGATGGAAGCGAAACTTTCTAGGCCACCATGGAGACTGGGTCTCTTTTCACAATTTCTCTTTAATATGAACAAAAGCCTTGACTTGGCAGCTAATTCTTTTCTTCTCATTTTCCTTCATCTTTTGTTTCTGGCCCTTAGTTAGAATTTTCCCTGAAAGAACTTATTGGTGTACATCACTACCTTAGATATTCTCCCTTCAGAGATCCTGGCACCTTTTCTGTCTTTATCTTCAAGATGAAACCACCTTGAATGATTATATCATATGGTATTTTGATTAGCTGAAAGGGCATACTTTAATTCTATTACTTAAAGTGGACTTAATTTATACCAAGTTTGGGGGGGGGGCGGAGACAAGATGGCTGACTGAAGCCAGCTTTCCAAAGAAGCTCCTGTCCAGGAGGAGAGTTAAAGGACAGAAATTTAGCAAGTAACCTGGTGGATTAGAGCTGCATCAAGAGAGAAGGTTGAAGAATGCACATCAACCCCACTGAGGCGAGCTACGACCCCAAGGATACAAACAAAAGGTACAAAATCCATCACCAAGCATACAGAAGTCCCCTCCCCCATGAGAACGACTCGGAGTGCCCCACAAACAAACGAGCAGAGTTCAAAGGCCCTCCCACTACACTCCATGGGAGAGACTCTCTAAAAACTGGACCTACCTCCCCTACTATGGTGCCACTGTGTTCTCCTACCAGGCATAAAACTGTATAAAACTGTATATATTCTCTACCTGCAACTCTGAGCTCCCAGCACTCCCTTCCACTCTCACTCTGAGGTCTGGAGGCCTGCACACCCTCTGTCTCCCAGGGCAGCCAGAGGAGGCCAGGCATCTACTCAGGTGGCAACCACCACAAAACAGATCTGGGATGGAAACGCAGGCCCCATGAGTAAAGGGTTTGCCTGAGGTGGTACCTGCCTGTGTGGAGCTCAGGGACTAGAAACGCACGCGCAGAGCCGGGAAGTTCCCAGGGCAGGGATGACCCAGAGGACCACTTTACTGAGCCTAAGACACATCTGGCCCTCAGGGGATTTTCAGCCTATAGACAAAGGAAGACAGGAGGCTAGAACTGACAGGTAACCAAATACAAAACTGTAGGAGCAAAGACAGGGCCTGAGGCGCAGGCTTTGGGAACTCAAAACAGCTTCTCTTCTGCAGGGGAATTTAGCAGGGATAGAAACAAATTCCCGCAAATTTGTTATATTCTGTTCTGTCAGTAACATCAATCATGGATGGGCTGGAACTGAGTAAACACCCCCCAGCCTCCATCAAGTGCCCGAAATGTCAGGCCTCACCTCCCCCTGCTAGATAGAGGCAGAGCGCAGTGGGATGGCTCAGCAGAAATAGATTTCCTTGTGATTCAGGCAGGTACAAACCTCTGAAGTGTCTGTTCACTATAGGCAACTGGGTCAAAGCCCTGCGGGACTATCAGTGATTGGGTGTGACAGAGGTGCAAGGTGGGGAAGGAGGCATTAACCTTCCCAGACTGATCTATTTGCTAGGTGGGTCCTCCTGACTCCACGGAACACTGGAGCAAGCCATATGTGAGTAGTCACCAGACCCCTGTGATCCAGTTGCCAGAGACATTTTAAACTCTCCCACCTGAGACGGGTGCTGATTGAGACAATTGATTTGGCCCTTTTGAACTGAGCCAATCGCCTGAGGGCTATTCCGGTGGTGCCCTAGGTGTGTGGTTGTAGGAAGGTTTGATTTTCCTTTTCCAAATGTTGCCTGCGAGGGGCAGGGTGACTTAATTGCTGGTATTTCTCCACAGCTGAGACTTCAACCCAGAGTAACTGTTTCACTAGGGTCAAACAGAGAATAGCTGAAAACAAGACAGAACCACTTAGCCCCACCACACTGAACAGGTCCCCAGTTTCTCAGGCCATAGCACTGTACGGGTGCTCAATAAAGCTCCAGGGTAAAAATCAAATGGTGTAAAACAATCATGGG
Source organism: Nycticebus coucang (assembly GCF_027406575.1). Taxonomy (NCBI): domain Eukaryota; kingdom Metazoa; phylum Chordata; class Mammalia; order Primates; family Lorisidae; genus Nycticebus; species Nycticebus coucang. The sequence continues at coordinate 42,221,857 of NC_069786.1, read as the reverse complement.
GAGAAACCAGTGGAAAAACTCTGGTATCATGAATAACCAGAATAGATCAACCCCCCCAAGGAAAGATATGGCAGATGTAACTGAAGATCCCATTCATAAACAGCTGGCTGAGATGTCAGAAATCGAATTCAGAATTTGGATTGCAAAGAAGATTAATAAAATGGAGGAAAATTTGGAATTAGAAATTTGAGGAGAAATTCAAAAGTTGTCTCAAGAATTTAACAAATTTAAAGACAAAACCACCAAAGATTTAGACACACTGAATCAAGAATTTGCAGTCCTCAAAGATCTGAAAAATACAGTAGAATCCCTCAGTAATAGAGTGGAGCAAGCAGAAAAAGGATTTCTGACATTGAAGACAAAGCCTTTGAACGCACTCAAACTCTCAATGAGGAAGAGAAATGGAGAGCAAAAATTGATCATTCTCTCAGAGAGCTCTGGGATAATTCTAAGAAGGGTAATATCTGCCTCACTGGAATCCCTGAAAGTGATGAAGTGGCCTCGCAAAGCACAGAGGCCCTTCTCCATGAAATTGTGAAAGAGAATTTTCCAGACATGCCAAGAGATTCTGAAATTCAGATAGCAGACAGTTTCAGAACCCCAGCATGACTCAATCTGAATAAGACATCCCCCAGACATATCATAATTAACTTCACTAAAGTTAACATGAAGGAGAAAAGTCTGAAAGCAGCCAGATGTAAGAAATCCATTACCTACAAAGAGAAGAATATTAGAATGACTGCAGATCGCTCTGCTGAAATGTTTCAAGCCAGAAGAGGGTGGTCATCGACTTTTAATCTCCTAAAGGAAAATAACTTTCAATCCCGGATCCTCTATCCAGCTAAACTGAGTTTCATTTATGATGGAGAAATTAAATACTTTAATGACATCCATATGTTGAAGAAATTTGGATATGCTCAGACCTATCCTCCATAATGAACAGCCCAATCCTCCACCACAAAAGTAAACTCACTCAGAAACTTTGGATCAAACTCCAACTTCCACAGTGGTGAAAGGATTAAAAATCCTTTCGAATCCTTTTGAAAACTCGATACCCAAAATTTTACCAGACTTATCAATATTATCCATTAATGTGAAAGGCTTAAACTGTCTTCTAAAGAGTCACAGGTTAGCTGACTGGATACAAAAACTCAGGCCAGATATTTGCTGCATACAAGAGTCACATCTTACCTTAAAAGACAAATATAGGCTCAGGGTGAAAGGATGGTCATCCATATTTCAAGCAAATGGTAATCAGAAAAAAACAGGTGTTGCAATTCTATTTACGGATACAATAGGCTTTAAACCAATGAAAGTAAGGAAGGATAAGAATGGTCATTTCATATTTATTAAGGGTAATACTCAATATGATGAGATTTCAATTATTAATATTTATGCACCCAACCAGAATGCACCTCAATTTATAAGAGAAACTCTAACAGACATGAGCAACTTGATTTCCTCTAGCTCCATAATAGTTGGATATTTCAACACTCCTTTGACAGTGTTGGATAGATCCTCCAATAAGAAGCTGAGCAAAGAAATTTTAGATTTAAACCTAACCATCCAACATTGGGATTTAGCAGACATTTACAGAACATTTCATCCCAACAAAACTGAATACACATACTTCTCATCAGCCCACTGAACATACTCCAAAATCGATCACATCTTAGGGCACAAGTCTAACCTCAGTAAATTTAAAGGAATAGAAATTATTTCTTGCATCTTCTAGGACCACCATGGAATAAAAGTTGAGCTCAGTAACAACAGGAATCTGCATACTCTTACAAAAACATGGAAGTTAAATAACCTTATGCTGAATGATAGCTGGGTCAGAGATGAGATTAAGAAGGAAATTGCTAAATTTTTGGAACAAAACGACAATGAAGACACAAATTATCAGAACCTCTGGGATACCACAAAAGTCCTAATAGGGAAATTTATAGCACTGTAAGCCTTTCTCAAGGGAACGGAAAGAGAGGAAGTTAACAACTTAATGGGACATCTCAAGCAACTGGAAAAGGAAGAACATTCCAACCTCAAACCCAGTAGAAGAAAAGAAATAACCAAAATTAGAGCAGAATTAAATGAAATAGAAAACAAAAGAATTATACAACAGATCAATAAATCAAAAAGTTGGTTTTTTGAAAAGGTCAATAAAATAGATAAACCTTTGGCTAACCTAACCAGGAAAAAAAAGAGTAAAATCTCTAATATCATCAATCAGAAACGACAAAGATGAAATAACAAAAGACTCCTCAGAAATTCAAAAATCCTTAATGAATATTCCAAACAACTTTATTCTCAGATATATGAAAATCTGAAGGAAATTGACCAATACTTGGAAGCGCGTCACCTTCCAAGACTTAGCCAGAATCAAGTGGAAATGTTGAATAGGCCCATATCAAGTTCTGAAATAGCATCAACCATACAAAACTTCCATAAAAATAAATGCCTGGGATCAGATGGCTTCACGTCAGAATTCTACCAAACCTTTAAAGAGGAATTAGTACCTGTATCACTCAACCTGTTCCAAAATGTAGAAAAAGAAGGAAGACTACCCAACACGTTCTATGAAGCAAACATCACCCTGATCCCCAAACCAGGAAAAGACCCAACAAGAAAAGAAAATTATAGACCAATATCACTAATGAATATAGATGCAAAAATATTCAACAAGATCCTAACAAACAGAATCCAGCAACACATCAAACAAATTATACATCATGACCAAGTTGGTTTTATCTCAGGGTCTCAAGGCTGGTTCAATATCCGTAAATCTATAAGTATAATTCAGCACATAAACAAATTAAAAAACAAAGACCATATGATTCTCTCAATTGATGCAGAAAAAGCTTTTGATAATATCCAGCATCCTTCATGATCAGCACACTTAAGAAAATTGGTATAGAAGGGACATTTCTTAAACTGATAGAGGCCATCTTAGCAAACCCACAGCCAATATAGTATTGAATGGAGTTAAATTGAAATCATTTCCACTCAGATCAGGAACCAGACAAGGCTGTCCATTGTGTCCACTGCTCTTTAACATTGTAATGGAAGTTTTAGCCATCGCAGTTAGGGAAGAATTGGCAGTCAAGGGTATCCATATAGGGTCAGAAGAAATCAAACTTTCACTCTTTGCAGATGTTATGATTGTATATCTGGAAAACACCAGGGATTCTACTACAAAACTTTTAGAAGTGATCAAGGAATACAGCAGCATCTCAGGTTACAAAATCAACATTCATAAATCGGTAGCCTTTATATATACCAACAATAGTCAAGCTGAAAAAACAGTTAAGGACTCTATTCCATTCACAGTAGTGCCAAAGAAGATGAAATATTTGGCAGTTTATCTAACAAAGGATGTGAAAGATCGCTATAAAAAGAACTATGAAACTCTAAGAAAAGAAATAGCTGAAAATGTTAACAAATGGAAAAACATACCATGCTCATGGCTGGGAAGAATCAACCATTGTTAAAATATCCATACTACGCAAAGCTATATACAAATTTAATGCAATCCCTCTTAAAGCTCCACTGTCATACTTTAAAGATTTTGAAAAAATAATACTTTGTTTTATATGGAATCAGAAAAAAACCTTGAATAGGCAAAACATTACTCAGAAATAAAAACAAAGCGGGAGGAATCATGATAGTAGACCTCAGACTATACTAGAAATTGATAGTGATCAAAACAGCATGGTACTGGCACAAAAACAGAGAAGTAGATGTGTGGAACAGAATAGAGAACCAAGAGATGAATCCAGCTGCTTACTGCTATTTGATCTTTGACAAGCCACTTAAAAACATTCAGTGGGGAAAAGATTCCCTATTTAACAAATGGTGCTGGGTGAACTGGCTGGCTACCAGTAGAAGACTGAAACTGGACCCACACCTTTCACAGTTAACTAAGATAGACTGTCACTGGATTAAAGATTTAAACCTAAGACATGAAACTATAAAAATACTAAAATAGAATGTAGGGAAAACCCTTGAAGAAATCGGTCTGGGCGAGTATTTTAAGAGGAGGACCCCCCAGACAATTGAAGCAGCTTCAAAAATACACTACTGGGACCTGATCAAACTAAAAAGCTTCTGCACAGCCAAGAACACAGTAAGTAAAGCAAGCAAACAGCCCTCAGAATGGGATAAGATATTTGCAGCTTATGTCTCTGAGAAAGGTTTAATAACAAGAATCCACAGAGAACTCAAACGTATAAGCAAGAAAAGAGCAAGTTATCCCATCGCAGGCTGTGCAAGGGACTTGAAGAGAAACTTCTCTGAAGAAGACAGGCACACGGCCTAGAGACATATGAAAAAATGCTCATCATCTTTAATCATCAGAGAAATGCAAATAAAAACTACTTTGAGATATCATCTAACTCCAGTAAGATTAGCCCATATCACAAAATCCCAAAACCAGAGATGTTGGCGTGGATGTGGAGAAAGGGAACACTTCTATACTGCTGTTGGGAATGCAAATTAATACATTCCTTTTGGAAATATGTTTGGAGAACACATAGAGATCTAATAATCGACCTGCCATTCAATCCTATAATTCCTGTACTAGGCATATACCCAGAAGACCAAAAATCACTTCATAACAAAGATATTTGTACCAGAATGTTTATTGCAGCCCAATTCGTAATTGGTAAGTCATGGAAAAAGCCCAAGTGCCCATCAATCCATGAATGGATTAATAAATTGTGGTATATGCACACCATGGAATATTATGCAGCCTTAAAGAAAGATGGAGACTTTATCTCTTTTATGTTTACATGGATGGAGCTGGAACATATTCTTCTTAGTAAAATATCTCAAGAATGGAAGAAAAAGTATCCATTGTACTCTGCCCTGCTATGAAACTAATTTATGGCTTTCACATGAAAGCTATATCCCAGTTATAACTTAAGAATAGGGGGAAGGGGAAAGGAAGGAAGGCAGGGAGAAGTTGGACAGAGAGAGGGTGATTGGTGGGATTACACCTGTGGGGTATCTTACAAGGATATATGTGAAACTTAGCAAATGTAGAATGTAAATGTCTTAACACAATAACTAAGAAAATGCCAGGAAGGCTATGTTAACCAGTGTGATGAAAATGTGTCAAATGGTCTATAAAACCAGTGTATGGTGCCCCATGATTGCATTAATGTACACAGCTATGATTTAATAATAATAAAAAAAAATTTATACCAAGTTGTATTTTGTAAAATAGCCTGTAGTTTAAAAAAAGAAATCTTACATTTTGATCATGTAATATTATCTATTGAATTACTTCTGGCTTATATTTATTTTTAGTTGTGCATTTATGAATGATAGATGCATTCAATATAAATGACTGTGATATTATGCGCATTTTGCCAGGTGATAATTATCCAGAATTCTTGATATATTCTAAGGAGTTGTTAGAGTTAGGAATGTTTGATTGGAGGGTGATATATATCCAAAGATGGTTTAAGTCAGAGGATCTCAAAGAGTGATCCCTGGGCCAGAACATCAATATCCCCTTAGCATTTATCAAAAAGGCATATTTTTGAGCTTTCCCAGGCCTGAATAAGAAATTCTGTTATCTGTAGTTTGACAAACCCTGCAGGTGATTCTGATGTAAAGAATCATTGTTTTAAGTATGAGAATCACTAAGTGATATTAAGAAGGGAAGTTAATAATGATTAAATAAAGCAAATTTCAGCCCAGTGCTTTTTTGGGTCCTTTCCTTCTTGTGCTCTTAAAAACCAGAAGTGTTTTAGTACTTTCACTTCTTTTGCAAATAAACATTAGATGTATAAAAAGATTGATGTACACTTTCATTTCCTCAAGCAGTCATTTATTCTTTCAGATAATACTCATTCTGCAGACAGCAGACAAAAGACTTGAAGACATCCCCAGCTGGAGGAAATGAAAAGGCAGCAAGGCTAAGAGAACAAAGGGGGGATTGTCCCGGTCGCGAGGGTGGTGGTGCAGAAAACGTAGTCTCTACTGGTGCCTCCCCTGGAACTTCAGAAAATAAACATGGGCGGTTCTGGGTTTTTCTCTTTATATCTCAAGAAACTTGGAATAATGATTTTCTTTTAAAGAGAATTAAATTTAAGCAGATGAATAACTAGCCCTGGGCGTTGAAAAACAGAATCAAAGTCCACAAATTCAATTAGTGCTTCCCCTGGTTAGCTGATCTTCCTTTATGATGTCTCCCTCTCTGGTGTGGCTGAGGGTCACACCCACATTTACATTCTTTTGGTGTATCATAAATAGTAATACACAAGGAAAGTTTTGCTTCATTCCTGTATTCAACAATAGATATTTATTAGGACTTACTATATTATAAAACCACCAAAGATGGAAGGTACAAGATCATGAATTACCATGTGAGGGCGTTCAGAGTCTACTGGGAGAGGTATGCCAATGCTCATGTAAGCATGATCAAAGTTACAAGTCAATATGCCATAAAATGGGTCAAAATAAGGGGCTATGTGAGGAAGAAAAGCATTTCTTCTAGTTTTGGTTAGATTCGTTCCACAGCAAATAAAATTCTTATTAATTAGGTTTGCATTTCCTTATTGTCCCTAGCAAACTAAAATGCTACAAAAAAAACCCTTTCTCATGGAAGACTTATAGATAGAACCTAATTGCTCCAGCCAAGTCTAGAATTAGCTCTGAAAAGAATGACAAGAGGTCAAAGAGGCAAGCAAGAGGTTTGGAAATATTTGGTCTAAAAGGGCATGAGCCTGTATAACACCAAAGCCTGAGGTTATATAGCTGAGGTCAATCTGTATTAATTGCTAATACCTAGCGGTAATGAGCAGTAATTATCCAAAGGACTGAGGGGATCAGCCAGGCTGACTTAAAGGAAGCATTTCCAGGAGATTTTATCATGTTGGGAACCTAATAGTTTCCAGGTAACAGAAAATAAATTAGTTTTCTCCAGCAATTTACACAGAGAGTTTTAAAATCGCACTACAAAGGACCCCCTGAGGGAAGCTTTCATATATGTTATTAAAACTTCCAGCCCTTCCTATCCAGAGGTGGTGTTTGTTTTCCCACCCTTTGATTCAGAGCTGATCTTTATGATTTGCTTTAGTTAACAGAATGCAGGAAAAGGGGAATTTTGTAATTTCTGTTGCTGGTAAATCTTAAAAGATCTTGCAGCTTCCATCTAGGAATGTTGTCCTAAGGTCATCTTTTGAGGATGCTGATCCAGCCTACTGGGGAATGAGCAGTCTCATGGAGAAGATCCCAGGCACGCCAGCTAATGGCACCAACTCCCGACATATAAGTGGATGCATTTTGGATGTACTAATGATGTACTTAAGCCTTGGATCCACAAAGTCACAGACCATTTTAACACCTTATTCCACTATATGGCAAAATTATTTTCAATAATAATGAATAATAATTATAATTTTCTTGTGATGTTCTTTAGTCTCAAACAATTGACAAGTAAGATAATGAATAAATGTCAATTTCAAAGATATTCAAATTGAGTAAAATAATTCATATCTGAACTTAAAATTGTACTCAACTATCAAAATTATTATACCTCATAGTTCTTACTTTGCCTCAGCTTTAAAATATTTTTTATACAAACAAAATCTCTGGGTCATAGGGCAATGATTGTAAAGACATGGAAACAACTTGAGTTCATTCTAACATTTTGTCATTATTAACTTCAAGTCTATGGCTTAAATACACGAATATTTAGTACCACAGTGCTAGTAATATGAACCACACGCAAAGAAAGCCTCAACAATTTTCAGTCTTTATTAACTTATTCCTAAAACAAACATTAAGTAACTGACACTGTGGTGATTGAGGTTAGAGCATTGACGGTAATGTGAAATTGACTTCTATGTAGAATACAATGTTTACTAAAAATAAATAATAAAAATATGCTAATTTGAAACTTACATATATGTGATTGCAACTCAAGGACTCCCACATTTAGAAATTAGACTGATAATTTTTTTTTCTCTTTTTCCAGCGAGGAGTAGTTTGCCACTAACACTATTTAGGAATTGCTGACACATGGTAATGGTCAAAAGTGGGCTGACTTATAGTTGTTTTAATTATTGTTTTAAAATTTCACAGAAAATGTATGTTATTGCTTTTACCCCGTGTGGATTGCTCACACCCCACACCTGAATACAACTCTGCTTCTGGCCATTTATGCCCCATATCTCTGTGGCCAAGCAAAGCCAGAAAAACTGTCCAGAGGACCCAAAGAATCAACAGAAATAATCAATTCTTATTTCATGCTACCATGTTTGGGGCTGGATAATTACTTAGCCATAAATAACTAGTATAGAAAATAATCACTTTTTTTGTTTTTTTGAAAATAATCACTTTTAACCATTGGCCTAGATTTTTCTTACTGACAACTTTAGAAGCTCTAAATGTGTGTTGGTCAGCATGTTTAATGTTGAAAGCAAAGATTTGGACAACGTATGTGTACAGTATGGCTATTAAAGGAGTTAATGTCACTTTAAACAAGATGGGAGAAGGGATTCAGGAAGGAAACAGAGAAAAATTTTCTATGGGGACTAGAGATTTAAAATTGTCACAAATATTTTGGTAAGTGGAAGTATTTAAAAAATAAAAAATAGTACATGAATGCCTGAAGCTAAACCATTTGCCACATCTTGAGTATGAAACCAGACTCAAGATGGCACTGGGATCTGAATATCTCTGAAACAACGAGCTGTGCTTCCAGGTACTGGCAAAGACATGAAGCTCTGTCCCAAAGCTCAGGAGAGTGACACAATGGGGGGATTCTATTTCTGTGGCATATAGCTTTAATGTACTGAGATGGTAGGTTATTTCTGAAGAAATATCAAAGATGTAGTAGGACAGAATTGGCAAGAAAATAGCCCACTAATTATTAATAACTTTCCCTTTATGTGGGGGTAAGTTACATAACCAAAGATGAGTGCTGTTTCTATGTCCTGTTCCTGAAAAGTCTACAAATAGGAAACAGAAAACCAGAAGGTTATTTTCATTCAGTTTGTATTATGGCTACTATGACTTTGATTGATTTTCATGTTATCCCAAACATTTATTTCTTGGAGAATGGAGATTTTTTTTTGTTTTTTTCTTTTTTTGATCACAAGTTGGCAAAGACAATGCACAACTTTCCACAAAGTTGGAAAGATGTGGCTATCAGGACAGTGATGGTCTATTCAGTGAAATTACACTGAAACTTGTAGGGAGGAGAAATAAATTCCTGGCATAAGGAAGAGGTGTATGCTTTAGCCATTATGGACTAGAACAGATGCCTGCAGGTAGAAGCAGAGTGAGGAGGGTGTGCCAGTGACAGGGGAGATAAGCAGGACCGAAAATTATGATCTCAGTTGGCCAATGATAAACAAAACAAATCTGTAACTTAATTTTGAGTGGTAAACATAAACCTCCATGTAACAGTGAGATTTAATGGGTAGAAATTTAGGAATGTCATATGATAGTGGAAAGTGTATGTCTTAATTAAACAACATGGAATATAGTATAAAGGCATAGTAGGCTAATTCATTTTTAATAGGATAGAGTTATGATGAATGGCAGAGAGATTTCTGGAAGGATATAAAAAGAGAAAAATAGATCTGACATTGTGGAATAGATTCTTGGTCAGATGTAGAATATAAATAAGATTTTCATGATGCAGATTACAAAACTGATAAAAAGACAAGATGTATATACAATAGTGTGGTAGAGTTTTGTTTTATTTTTTTTAACCATCTAGAAATTACTATAAGTCTCCTGTGCAAACAAAGGCATTTGTATGTGGGTAATTTTCCTGGCTGACAATGAATTGTAAGAAAACATATGTACGAAAGCATTTTCTCCTCAGTAAAGTATCATAAGATTGGGAAACCAGATATCCAATGAACTCAAAACTAATATGAAGCCAGTAGACAATCTAACATGCAATACGTAGGAGAAAAATTCACTTCAATTTAATTAGGGGGATTAAAAAGGAGGGGGATTGGGGAAGAGGGTGGAGGACTGGTGTGCTCCCACTAATGGGCACAATGTAAGGGTATATGTCACACTTTTTGGGTATGGGACACAACTATAAAAGGGACTCTACCTAACAAGTGCAAATACTATAACTTAGTTGTTTATACCCTTATATTAACCTGAATTAAGGGAAAAAAAAAACATTATGAGAAACTGCCAATTTAAGTTTAATTATTATCTTTTTTTTAATTTATTTATTTTTATTAAACCATAGCTGTGTACATTAGTATGATCGTTGGGCACCATACACTTGGTTCATAGATCGTTTGACACATTTCATCACATTAGTTAACATAGCTTTTGTAGCATTTTCTTAGTTATTTTGCTAAGACTTTTACATTCCACATTTACTAGGATTCACATATACCCTTGTAAGATGCACCGCAGGTGTAATCCCATTAATCCCCCTCCTTCCCCCTCTTTCCCCCCTCCCTCCCCTCCCTTTCCCCTTTCTCCCTATTCTTAGGTTGTAACTGGGTTATAGCTTTCATGTGAAGGTCCTACATTAGTTTCATAATAAGGGTGAGTACATTGGGTACTTTTTCTTCCATTCTTGAGACACTTTATTAAGAAGAACATGTTCCAGCTCCATCCATGTAAACATGAAAGAGGTAAAGTCTCCATCTTTCTTTAAGGCTGCATAATAATTAAACCAATAAGAAAGAACTCTTGATCAAAGAACTGTGTTAGGAAATTGGGGATGGAAGTGACCATGATGTGATAGAAGTTCATAAGTAAGGAGGGAAAGCTGGACTTGGTCTGACCAGATTTCTCAAAACTATACTTGAAAAAGTTTAGAGAAAATCAAGTTGAAATTCCATTGCCAAAGAATCAAAATGAACCAAAGCTAAAATGAGGTAGAAATTCATAACAACAGCAGCATGATAATTATAATTGAGTTTTTACTACAAGAAAAATACTCTACCAGGTCCTTTGAATATATTATTTCTAGAAAAGCAATTTGGTTTCACATTCAGGACTGAACCTTAAGGGAAAAAGAAGGTGCATGTGTGGTGGGGCAGGGTACGAGGGGACCATGTGATGGCTAATAGATCACCTCAGATAATTTTAAAGGTCACAAGTCAAAAAAGAAGGAAGGCATCCTAAGTAAAGGGGAAATGTAAAATTGTGGCAGAAAACTGTAGGAAAAATGTAATGAACATGCTGAGTTCAAAAAATACTGAGGCTTGAGAAAGATGGCCACCTGGGACTCAGGTGGAAGGACTTAGTCAGGGGCCCCTTGTGGCACATCCAGAATAACAGTGACAGCCCCGCTCAGTACCTGTCTGCCTTCTTTATCAGGAAGAATCATCATGCTGGAAAGACAACAAAGAGATCAACACAGCATTGATATATTCTATAGGGAAATAATGGCAAAGAGACACTTGCTGTTTTAAATGCTTGTATCTCTTGATCCTGGAGGGACTTCACAGGAGCCTCCCTGAGAAGACTGCTGTGGTATCTGTGACTCAGGGAGGGTGAGAGAACCAAGGTGACTGAAGACAGGTAAATGCTCTAATTTTAAAAAGAATTAAAAGTAGGCTGTAGAAACTAATAGAATTACTTTGGTTCCCTCAGGGATCGTTGTTTTCTCCTCCACAATCCCACTGAATTGATCTCATCATGACATCATGGTAGTTTAAGTATTTTGTCAGAAGTACTTACGTATGTATTTTTATCACCTCTGCACTGAGGGCTCTTTAAGGCAGGGATTATCTCGTGTTCATACTTACTACCTTAAAGTCTTGTAGTGCATGGAATCACAGGACGGACTTATGCTTATTGTTCAACATCTCACTCTCTCTTTCCTCTCCTTGTTTTTATTTCATTCAGCACATAATGTTTAACTTCAATGTAATTTAAAAGCAAACTTCTCTCATAGTTTATGAAACATTGGTTTTCTTTCTCTCTTTCTCTCTCCCCTTCCTTCCTTCCTTCCCGCCTGCCTGCCTTCTTCCTTCCTTCCTTCCTTCCTTCCTTCCTTCTTTCCTTCCTTCCTTTCTTCCTTTCCTCTCTCCTCTCCTTCCTCCTCCTTTTTTTGAACCCCTTAGGAAAAGAAGCCATGATTATTTATGTAGTGTTTCTGTGTGTAGGAATTCCTTTCAGGCATTTGTTGAAAAATTAATACATTTTTTTCCAATCCCAAATACTGGGAAATACTATTTGAGAAACCAGAAAAATGGGAAAGAACATTATAATTCTTTGCAAGAATCAAAGCTTAAAAGTCAATATAAGGAATACAAAGATTCCAAAACCAGAAAGTGCTGATGTGCAAAGTCAAAGACTTGAAGGTTAAGATCGATGTCCCCAGACTTGGAGCGGAGCATGTCTGGATCATGTCTGTCATGATCAGGAACGTGACTTCTAGCTGCTGTGTGTCAGTTGCCCGGTTTGCTACAAACTGTCATTCTTGAAAATAGAATGTCATTCTTGAAAATATTATCTAATAATGTTTGCTGACAGTTTCCAATGTTTGAATATTTGCTATAGGCTGTGGTTCATTGTAACTGCTATTAAATGTGTTTCTTATTTATTAAATAATGTTTAAATATCTATACATATTAGAGTTCTATAGAGAAATAAAACCAATAGGAAATTACATATATATACACACACATATATGTATATAAATCTTATATACAGGATGGCCATAAAGTTCGTGTGCAATTCACTTTATGACCACCCCGTATATAAGATATATATGTATATAATATGCAAATATTATAAATATATATAATATATATAAAAACATATATATACGCAATTATTTTAAATTGCGTACAGACTTTGTGGCCATCTGTATATATAAGATTGTATATATCTTATATATAAAGGATTATGTATTATGTGTATATGGAGTGAACATAAAGTTCATGTGCAATTTACTAAATTACTATCTTACATTACACACAAACTTTATGTCCACCCTGTATGTTATATATATTATGTATATTATTGTATACATCACATATATACAGTAGAATCTCCGTAAGTTGACCACCCAGGGGACTTTAACAAACTGGCCAACATATGGAGGTGGTCAACATAAGGAACTAGGCCTCCTGTAATGATATGTACATGTGGTATGTGTTCAGTCCATGAAAATTAGGTCAACTTAAGGAGGTGGTCAAGGTAGGGAAGTGGTCATCTATGGAAGTTCTACTGTATATAATTAGGCTGGATTGGATGATGCTTATCTACACTGGTGATGGTGGTCTTCTTTCCACTCATTCAAATGCTAATATCTTTAGGAAACACCCTCACAGACATATCCAGAAAAAGTGTTTTACCAGCTCTTTGGGCATCCTTTAGTCCAGCCCAGTTGACACATTAAATTAACCATCGCATCAGAGTGATGAGTAAAGAGTGTAAAGAATGTTAGAAGTATTTTAAGAATAACACAGGATTTCAGAAATTTGTGAGAATTCCTAAGAATTCTGATTTTTTACTTGCTATTACCTAAAGATTAATAGTCATCAGCAAGTTATAAACACTAAGTGAACCATCGTGTGCTCAAATGAAGTATGACAAATTAACCTGATTTTATTTTTTGCATATTTAGTGACTGGACTGCCTGAGATTTATTGCAATTGGACTTCAGTAAAGCATTTCACAGCCTCTTGTTATATGTTAATGGAGAATATGGAAATATCTGAGCTGAATAGTAGCACCATTAAATACATTTTTAGCTTATTAAACCACCATATCTAAACTGTGTTGACTAGTGAGTCACTTGAAGTTACCTTGCTAGATATCAGCCCCCCTGGCTATGTTCTTGGCCAGGTCCTCATCAATGACTTAAAAAAGCTAAAACACAAAATAAAACAAAACAAAAAGAACCTAAAGAAAAAAAAGGCACTTTTCACATATACACATGATTATTAAAAACACACATAGACACACAATGATGTGTTGACCCTATTTTGTCTAAATAAAGACTCAAAATTCCAGCCAGTTGGAAGGAGGTATTGAGAACAACCAGATGAAATGGTAGCCATTGCAGCAAAAAGAAATCACCCCCACAATTATATAATGTATGAATCTTAGATCAATGATAGTTTATGTGGAAAATTAATCCCAGAAGTTTTAATTGGCTGCAAGTTTAATATGAATTTACAAGGAAGACAGGGTTGTCAGGAAACCTAATGCAATCTTTAGTTTTATTAACATAAGTAATATATCCAGAACATGCATGGTATTAATATCTTTGAATTTTATATGGATTAGGCTATTTCTAGACTATTATACTCAGTTTTAGAGTGGCATTGATAAGTATGCATACATGTGGTGGAGGATGACCAGAACTGAGAAACAAAGATCTCACACTATAGGAGAACTGTAGATGTTTCACTGACAAGGAGAATGTTGATAGAGAGAGGACCACTATTTTCAAATATGTAAAGGGACTAATTTTACCTATGCCATATGTACTATAAATCATGCTTACTCAGTGTCATGCTAGTTGCTAGCAACAATTAATTTAGTTTGTAGGAAGATAAATTCCAATTCAAGTATAAAAGGGAATGAGCTGGGCTATAAACTCCTCATCACTAGAGACATTTAAATAAAGTTAAAGTGTTTGGTGCCTCACAAATATTCCTAGTTCATTTTTTCTGGATTTTCTGGAACATCATATTAGGTGACATCTAATATTCTTTCATCAGGATGCTTGTTTCATATGATTTCTTGCAACAATGAATACTCAGACTTGCAAATGGAGAAAATGAGCATCACTGCCATATTATTGACTTTCACTTGTGATGGTCTGATTAGGTCAACAGACCATTATGACTTGCCTGGGTTTGGTACTATGTCCAAAGTTTTCCCATGGACAAAAAAGAAGAGTTAGTCACCCTAATCAGACTCAAAAAATGCAAGGTGCACAGTTCAACCCCTGAGTTGCATTTAGAGTTGATGCATGAATAGGATTTTCTCCAAGGGGTAGGTAGGATTGATTTTCCATGGCTATTCTCAGTAAATAGGAGGAAACCCCAAACTACTAAAGCTTCAGAGCCTGGATCAGGATCTTATTATCAATATACTTCTTCAATGATTTGAGGACAAAGAGTTTCCTTCACTTCTTCCTGTATTCTCACCTTTTGTATTAATTCCTCAGTTCTTTCCACTAAGGAGAATGAACTTTCCTGTTCCTTGACTCTGAATTTGAACATGTGACAGTTCTCATTAATGAAATGTGGATAGAAATGAGCAGGTTGCCATGGTGAAGCTGAGGCCAGGAGAGTTTTTTAGTGTGTCTGCTTGTACACTTGTGCCTCTGCCCCTGCCATGAAGAGAATGTGCCCCAGGTATCCCATTAGTCCACAGATGATGAGAGATGTGGAACAGACCCAGATCTAACTGTACCTTGCATAGGCTCAGTTGAGTTCTGCTCAGATTGCAGAGCCACCTTAGATGACTAGATGACGTGTAAAAGTAAAACCAAAACATGCTTATTGCTGGATGGTGTACAATTTTAAGACAGTTATCTTATTACTAGACCATGCTACCTATAGTAAATTTTGAATGATTTTATAATTCCTAAAGCTATCTTACAGTAACAGCTATGCCATATTGTTTTATTGCGTACAAGCAGTAGTTTATTCAATGTAAACATTAAAGTATCACACGTTGTGTGTCTCAGCCTCCCTTTTTTGTCAGGACCTATAACTTTCTCCATTGGCATA
The DNA here is from genome assembly GCF_027406575.1 of Nycticebus coucang. Taxonomy (NCBI): domain Eukaryota; kingdom Metazoa; phylum Chordata; class Mammalia; order Primates; family Lorisidae; genus Nycticebus; species Nycticebus coucang. Next base: position 42,206,159 of record NC_069786.1, on the reverse strand, counting down.
CTCTCTCATTCTTTCTCTCACTGTCTTTCTTTCTCTCTTTTTTCTTTTTAAAATATAGACTTTTCAAGCAGTTTTAGGTTCACAGAAGAATTGAGCAGAAAGTACCCAGAGTTCCTACACAGCCTCTCCCTCCATCTACAGCATCCCCCATTATCAACATCCCAGGTGACAGTGGGGCATTTGTTACAATCAGTGAACCTACACTGATGATGCATCATCATCCAAAGCCTGTAGTTTACAGTAGGATCACTCTTGGTTTTGTATTTTCTTTTTTTTTTTTAATTTTAGAATATTACAGGATACAAACGTTTTGGTCACATGAATTGATTTGGTCTTGTTGACTATCACACAATTTTCACATGGTTTTACTATCTCACACAATTTTTCTAACTTTAATATGATTTTAGACTTTTTTTTTTTATTGTTGGTGATTCATTGAGGGTACAATAAGCCAGGTTACACTGATTGCAATTGTTAGGCAAAGTCCCTCTTGCAATCATGTCTTGCCCCCATAAAGTGTGATTTTAGATTTTTAAAAAATACACCAGGACTCTCCACAACTGAGAGGGGCCTGTACATCTTGATCTCTGAAAAAGTGTACTCTTAGAGAAGTTAATTTACTTCTCTAAACCTCAATTTCCTCATTAGCAAAGTGGAGAATAATAGCACTTATCTTGGACTGCGACTGCTGCTTTCAGGATTAGAGGTATTATATAACAAATCGTGCTGTAATCATGGAATTGCTATAGTGAGAGTACTATGGAGGACCCAACGGAATGCAAAGTAATTGATAAAAAGAGAGAGAGAGAGAAACAGAGAGTAAAGGATCAATAGTAATGTCAGCAAAGTCTTCTTCTTCCCCCAGAGGGTCCAGAGTGAGTTCCTGGGGCACTTTTGTTTCTGTTTGAGAATGATATAAGAGAAGAGACTCCATCTACAGTAGCTATTCCCAAGACCCAACCATGGGAAGCGGGACGCTAAGAGATCACAGACCAGTGTGCTTCTGAGGGTAATCAGTAATGAGAGTTTGGATTTGGAGGTAATCTTGGCTCAGCATTTCTCTATTTGGAAGGAATAGGAAGAGTGGGGTGGCAGAATATACAACTGAGTGTGCCTGAGCGTGTACTGGATGGCGTCAGTATTTTTCAGTGGGCGGATGTGTAGCATACTTAGGTCTTCCCTGGATTCTCAATGTCTATTGCAACCTTCACACCAATATTTCTGACCATTTTGTTACTTGCTAACATTGACCATTTTGTTGTGCTAGATATTTTTTGCTTATTCCTCCAGATCCATTTTCTGTCCTTCTCCACTTTGCTCTCCTGGAAAGCTTGTCTGAATGAACTACATCAATAGACTGCATATGTGGATATCTTTTCATTACTCTGAGTCAAATTCTACACTTCAGATATTTCCTGAAGTACTCAGAAAGAGAGATAGTATTACATAACAACTAGCCATAAAATTAATGGACTGTGAGAAATGATAAAAGGTGGTGTGGATTGGGCTACTACGTATCCTAAATCCTCTTACAAGGTCTACACCTAGGAGTTGCTCATATGCTATATCAATTATCACCACATGTTCTGCTCCAAAAATAGGGCTAAGAGCATTTTGGTTTTCTTCAAATGAGGATAAATGTTGCACATATTTGTTCAGGCTTCATAAAGGGGCAGCTGGGTTCGAACAGTCACCACTTTTACCCTTTCATTGTTTTTCTTTTTCCTTTCTTTCCTTCTTAGCACTGCTTGAGTAATGTAAGATGAGCACTGGTTTAAAAGTGTGAGTATCTGGAATGCACAGATTTATCAGAAGCAACTGCCACCTACGCGAAACTTGATGCCAGCACTTGGAGTCTTCCTTCCATTTTAAGGATCTTCATGATATAGCCTTTAGATGACAACAGATAAACAGAAACCTTTAGCTGGCTAATAATCAAAGCCCCGAATAGGTGAATTACATTTTATTGCCTACCTCTCATTTACAACATATAATACATATGTGACATTTTGCCAAGTTGGAAGATTTTTAAAATTTCTCTAATTATTCACATTTTAAATTTATTATTACGTTTAGAAAATGACAGGCTATTCAGCCACTTTGGCAAAAATATCCCAGTAAAAGTTCACATCTATACTGTTTGGGATCTAAAAAATAAGATAATTCACCTCCAGAAATAATTAAAATATTTAAATCAGTTTTGATTATCATTAACAGAAATTTTTAAGTAAAATATTCCATGAAATGCAGCATACTATAGTCTAGTGAAATCCTTTATTTTAATTATTGCAACTTATACTTTTTTATAATTTTTATCTCTTCTCTACATACCACTAGTATAGTATGTTTTCATTATATATTGTGTTCATTTCTCAAAAAATCTAACAATTTCATTAATGCAGTAAATATTCCTACCTAAGTGGCGAAGTGTCCATTTGTCTGTCCATTTCTCTATCATCCATCCTCTATTCATTTACGTACCAGGAAATGTGCTAACCTGGCAAAAGTAATGAAAGAGACAGGCAAACAGGTAGACACTTGGTGGCTTTACTAGGTTGGTAAAACTTTTTGATAGAGGTGGGTTGATACAAGTAGAAAGAAGGGTTTGGGGGATAGTGAGTTGCAGTTGTGTTGAGGTTTGAAGTGTAATTAGGAGTTATCAAAGTGAAAGTGGGGAGGGAAAAGGATAGAAGCTAAAGCTTATTCAAAAGCATAAGGATCTGTGATACCACATCATGTGCGGGGAGGTGTAACGTACATGGTTTAATCTATCTAGAGCCAAGGGCATTGGTGAGAGCCATGAGAGATGAGAAAGGCAGGCAAGTGCCAGATCATGAAAGCTCTATGAGCTGGAGAGTTTGCATTTTTTTTTTTTTTACAGAACTGATTTGCAAACCACTGCTGGGCACCAAGCGGAGTACAGTGATCAAATATATGTTTTAGAAGAATTCCTCTCAGGGTTGTGGACAATGGACAGGAGGGACAAAGAATGGCAGTGGAGGCCTTAGACTGTGGGGCAACGAGAGCAGGGCCAGTGTCGGTGTGTGAGAGGTCCTAGAGACACCTTGCACAGTGCTTGGCATATAGGAATTCCCTGATATGTATTTTTTTGAATGAAAGAACAAACACAGAGCTCATGTAGGAGACTTTTAAGATAATCCCAGTAAGAAATGATGACAGTATTGGTAATGAGGAATGATAAAAAGTGGATTGTTTAGATCACTGTCTCCTAAACTTTTCTAATCATGACCTATATTCAGAAATACACATATGTGACTCCATCTATAGACACATCTCATATCTGAAACTAATGTTTTTATTAAATAGCATCACTTCTACTACCTGTGATGTTTTCTATCCTGTTATGCCACGCCAGCTATACTACTATTTGTATTGGTTTGCTGGAGCTGTTGTAACAAATACCATAGACAGGGTGGCTTAAGCAAAAGAAATTTATTTTTTTCTTACAATTCTAGAGGCTAGAAGTCTAAGGTCAAGGTACTGGAAGGATTTCTTCTGCAGGCTGTGAGGAAAGGATATGGTTCAAGCCTCTCTCCTTGCCTTATGGCTGCCTCTGACCATCATTCTCTGTATATCCTTCTAAGGACACCAATCCTACTGTATTAGAATCTACCCATATAACTTCATTCTTAATAACCTCTTTAAGGGACCTTTCTCCAAATAAGTCACATTCGGAGGTACTGGGTCATGAGTTTTGTGGGAATACAAGTCAGCCCATAACACACTTGTCTGTTCTTTTCTTTTAGTACAGGGTTCTGCTGTGTTGCACAGGCTGCCCTCAAGTGATCCTGCTGCCTTCGCCCTTAGAGGAGCTGGGCTACAGGTGCCTCCTACCGAGCTCAGCTCTTATTCTGAATTTTTAATCAACCAAACTTTGTAACATACATTATAAAGGTTCACTCTTTGTGTTGTATAATCTGTGGATTTTTTTAAAAATGTATATAATTATACACAGATACTTTTATAGCTGTGTAACTGCCTGTGTCCTTCTGCCTCTCTCTTCCTCTATCCATCCATCTATCCGTCCATTCAATTATATAGCATTATACAGAATGGTTTCTCTGCCCTAAGTTCACCACATATTTATTCTTTTCTCTTTTCAAATCACTGGCCACCCCTGATCTTTTAACTGCTTTCATTATTTTGCCTTTTCCAGAAGGTCATATAGCTGGAGTCCTATAGTACACAGCCCTTTTGTATTGGCTTCCTTCACTTAGTTATATTTTATTTTTAAAATACTATTCCTAACCTGTTAAATTGGCTTCATTACCAACAAAAGATTGCTATCTTCTGTTTGGAAAACTCTGGTTTAAAGAGATAGAAAGGAACTGGAACTGGCAGGATGTGGTTACTGGTAAACCACAGGGAGGAGAAGGGTGGGGTCTGGGATTCAGGAGCTGTGGTGAATATTTGGCTGGCATACAGGTGTTAATTAAAGTCTTTGATGGTTGGGTCCACCCAGAAAGTGAAGAGAGGGTGAAAATTGGAGAGCTGTGGAATAAATCCTGGAGCATGTCAATCCCATAGGTGGCAAACATTGACTTAGATTTAATTTTGAGCTGAACATCTTTAGCTACGTTAGGAATTTTTTTTTCCTGTGAGCTGTTTTTGCATATCTTGTGTAAACATTTCTAGTGGTTTATAGATCTTTTCACCAATCTAGGAGGTATCTTTCTATATTAAAGGAAACAGCCTGTTACCTGACGTTTTGAAATATTGTCCCTATATTTTTGTCTTTTGACTTTGTCTATTATATTACTTGCTATGAAGAAATTAAAATTTATTTGTAGTCAATTTTACCAGTGTATACCATTGTATCATCTAAATTTTATAATATGATCAGCAAGCCCTTATTCATATGTAATGTATATGAATAATATATATGATATATAATCTCTCATTTTTCTTATATTACTTTTATTCATTCATTTGTTTAAGCTTTTTTTTTTTGAAATTTGATTATTCAGAAATGATATTGATGGATGGGGGAAGGTAAGGATCCAGTTTTTTTTTTGTAGCAGTTGTCCTAACACAGAGAAAAGAACATAAGTTCTCTTTTTCTCTCTGACTTTAAATAATATAATTATCACACACCTGTACCTATATAGTACATGTATTTGAGTTATTTCTGAAGTCTTCATTCTGTTTTATTGGTCTGTCTGTCAACTCTGGACCAGCAAGTACTACATTATTTAATTTATTTTGTGAAATACTTTTGGGATACTAACAGAGTTAGTCTGTCATCATTACTCTCCTTCATTCACATACATTTTCATGGATAGCTTCATTTATTTACTCTTATAAATGATGTTTAAAATCAATTGTCAGATCCTAACTCTACCTTAAAAATCCATACCACAAGTAAATAAATCCCCAAATACAAACTTTGGAAATTTGGTTGGACAACAAGGAAATTATAAATTAACTTAGGAAGGTTGTCTTCTTTATATTACTGAGTCATCATATTCAAGATAAATTTATTAGAATTTAATAGATTTATAGCTAATGTCTGCAAAGTTTTGTTTTAAACCCAAAGAAAAATACAAGAAAAGTAAATTCTATGCAAAGCGATGCCCTTAGCATGACTGAAAGCCATATCATGCCAAAGCTGCAAAATAACTGTATAAATAATAAAAAAATGAACAAATTTAAATGAGTTATCTTTCACACTCCCCCTGCCTCCCCAGTGAGCCTCAAGCTTTGTGGGGAGCCCAGGCAAATGCAGAAAAATTGTGAGAAACACAAAAGTGAGAGGCAAGTGACAGACTTAATGGTGATTTGGAAGGCCTTCCCAAAATAGTATATCTACACTAAATCTGGAAAAACAAACCAACATGGAAAAATACCTGTGACTATCTGAGCAAGAGCTACATGAAGGGACTTCAGAGTTACTGTGATTTAAAGGGACTGGTCCAATTCAAAAGGACAGGTGATCAAATGGACAGATTTAATTCCCATGGGCATGCTTCAAATTCAGAACTTCTTTGGGGAGAAAAAAAGGCAAAAGGAGGAAAAAGTGCTCTTTTACAGTCAAATGGTTAAAATGAAATATAAAAAGGGAGCTGGGAAGAATTTAAGATCCTTAGGAAAAAGAAAATAGGACCATGAAACTCTAGGATCCACAAACTTCTCCCCAACATTAAAACTAATAAACAAAAGGCTTTGGTAAAGTATTTTGAGTGTGTTATACTGGTAAAGAGTTCATTATCAATAATGGAAATATTAGAAAAGGCCCCAAGGTCATAAAAATGTGCAAGAAAAAGACGGAGGCCATACTGAGATATCATAGGAAATCAGGAAATAAAATTTCACATATAACAACTGACAAAAAATTACCACCTTTCTCTAAAATGAACACAAAGCAGAAGAAAACTGTGAACTAACACTCAAAACAGAATTAAATATGCTCAAGCAAGCAAATGTATTGGACAAACCATCTTTAATCAGAAATTTAAAAATTAAAACAGATATTAATGAAAAATACACTTAAAAGAGAGATTGAACTCAAAAGAAACAGAAAAAAGGACAAAAGTATCTTATAAATGAACAATGTCATAATAATACATTCAATTAATAACAATATATTGAAAGAATAAACTCAGAAAAAATTTTAATATGGGGTATTAAAATACTAGGTAAAAACATGGAAAAAATATGAACAAAGAAGAAAAATGATCAGAGTAAAAGTAGAGTGAAATGGAAGATAGAAAAATAATATTCATTCATATTTTAGAGTTCATGAAGAAGAAAAAATCTAAAATAGCATCAAAATTAATGTTTCAAACTGTAAAAGCTATAAGCCAAGAAAACTTTTCAGAAATGGGAAAAGGCTTTCTCTGCACATTGAATAGACTCATCATGTACCCGGGAAATTTTTTATTTTTATTTTTTGTAGAGACAGAGTCTCACTTTATTGCCCTTGGTAGAGTACTGTGGAGTCACACGGCTCACAGCAACCTCCAACTCCTGAGCTTAGGCTATTCTCTTGCCTCAGCCTCCCAAGTAGCTGGGACTACAGGTGCCCACCACAATGCCCAGCTTTTTTTTTGTTGCAGTTTGGCCAGGGCTGGGTTTGAACCCCCCACCCTCGGTATATGGGGCTGGCACCCTACCCACTAAGCCACAGGGGCCACCCCTTAGCTGGGAAAATTAAGAACAGTCAACTATGAGGCATATGCTGGCAAAACAATTAAACTTCAAACATGAAGTCCTCTAGGGATCCAGATAAAATAAAGGATTTTATAAATTCAAAATAGTTACACAGACTTTTCAAAGCCATCAGACACGAAAGAACACAAAAACAAAGCAGTGCTTAAAAAAAAACTTAAAAAATGTCTGAACTAAGAATTTTATATTCAGAAAAGCTTTCCATCATATATTGAGGCTATAAAATGACAAGATTTCAATATATTAGAACATAGTGACTAATGCAGTCTTATCTAGAAGATTAGCTTCTTCCAGGTAAGCAAAGTTTGGAAAAATATTTTAAAATACTTTTGTATTTAAAACATATCAATGTTAACCTAAGACTAAACTAAGGTGATGATGAGGATTAAAGGCTGATGTAAAAATACTGTAAATAGTGACAATATATGTCAATGAAGAAACTAATACTAGTAACAGTAAAAACAGGATAAGAAGGAAGTGGAAAAGAGAAACACAAAGAAAACTTGTATAAACAATAGTTTTGGTTAAAGGGTACTGAATGAAAAATTATAAATCAGAGTGAAAAATTAAGAAATCAAGGAAATAAGGACATTGAACAAAATATAAATATAAAGGTATTTATAAGTTAGAATATATACACAATTATAAAATAAATAAGACTGCTTTGAGACCAAACATAACAATCATGTCAATAAATATGAATGGGCTTAACTCAGCTACTAAAAGAAAAAGATTTTCCTTTGGCTCCAAATATATGTAATAAATAAGAGAAAAACCTAAAATGAGGCAATTCAGAAAGGCTAAAAATAAAGTTGATTATTCTGGATGATCACCCAGGATGCTGTGGGAATTCTAGAATGGAAGGCAATTGTGACGAGTGCCTCTAAGGGTATTGCAAATGTGTGACATGACATAACTCACTCAGGAGGGTAGGGAAAAGAAGCACTGACCTAAGAACTTTGGAGAATGGTGTTTTGATGGAAACCTATAAGGATAAAACTAAAAGAAACGGTACATAAACACTATACTACATTTGGTAAATGTGTCTTTCATTAGGGTATGGGTTAATAATTGTGAACCTGCTTTACCTGTGTATTGGAAATGAACAAATCAGAAAGTGAATGCTGTATACTGAGAGTCAGATTTTTCGCATGTGCTTTGTAATTTTTACTTATAGACTTAATTTCTCTTTCTCTATAATAATCATTTTCTATTTACTGAGTTTTTACTACATATTTATTTCATTTCTATGTTCTGGGACAATAGAAAAGCTGGTGACATTGAGGGACATTACAGATAAAATCACCAATGCTGAAAACAGCTTGGCCCAGTGCTGGCTGCAAAGCTGGTTGGGTTCCTTCAGCTCCACTTGGTGGTCAGCTTCTTATAAGGTCCAGGGGTGGCGAACCTTTTTTCTTTCCTGCCACACATTGGAAGAAGAGTTGTCCTGGATCACACATTATATGCAGAAATACTAACAAAAGGCGGATTAGCAAAAAAATAAAAATGCTGTGCATACTTTTCATTGATCTTTAACACCACAGATAAGCAAAAAAAAAAAAAAAAGTCCTCACATTGCAAGTTGGATGCTCCTGGCAGATGGATTCTTTCCATCTTGTTCAACCTCCTTTTTCTTAAAGTGATCCTGGGTCCAGCCCTCTACCTAATTTGGAAGACCTTCAGTCCTGAGTCTGCTGGAGGATGTGAATTGCCAGCTGCCTCTACTTGCTTCTGGAATCAGAGCTAAGCAGGATAGACCTTCATCCTTGCATTGTGCTGGATTTCTTTTATTTCTACTCCATGGAGATGCTTACCTTTGCATGTGTGTATGTCTGGGTATATGGGCATACGTGCCTATTTATTTTTAAATTTTTAAACTTTATAGTTTGTCTACTGCTACTGTGTGTTTAGAGAAGTGGAAAAGTTGTTAACATACAAACCACAACTTGACTGGAAATTCCTCATTTCCTCTGTTGCATTTAAAACTTTCCTTTTCTTGATTGAAGATCCCATTCATAAACAACTGGCTGAGATGTCAGAAATCGAATTCAGAATTCGGATTGCAGACAAGATTAATAAAATGGAATTAGGAATTCGAGGAGAAATTCAAAAGTTGTCTCAAGAATTTAACGAATTTAAAGAAAAAACCACCAAAGACTTAGACACACTGAAGCAAGAATTTGCAGCCCTCAAAGATATGAAAAATACAGTAGAATCCCTCAGCAAAAGAATGGAGCAAGCAGAAGAAAGGATTTCTGGCATTGAAGATAAAGTCTTCGAACGCTCCCAATCTCTCAAGGAGGAAGAGAAATGGAGAGCAAAAACGGATCACTCACTCAGAGAGCTCTCAGATAATTCGAAAAAAAGCAATATACGAATTATTGGGATTTCTGAGAATGATGAAGTGGCCTCGAAGGGCACAGAGGCCCTTCTGCATGAAATTATGAAAGAAATTTTTCCAGACATGCCTAGAGAATCTGAAATTCAGATAGCAGACAGCTTCAGAACCCCAGCACGATTCAACCCCAATAAGTCATCCCCCAGACATATCATAATTAGCTTCACTAAAGTTAACATGAAAGAGAAGATTCTCAAAGCAGCCTGGCGAAAGAAAACTATTACGTACAAAGGTAAGAATATTAGAATAACTGCAGATCTCTCTGCTGAAACTTTTCAAGCCAGAAGAGAGTGGTCATCAACTTTTAATCTCCTAAAGCAAAATAACTTTCAACCCAGGATCTTGTATCCAGCTAAACTGAGTTTCATCTACGATGGAGAAATTAAATACTTCAATGACATTCATATGTTGAAAAAATTTGCCATAAGTAAACCAGCTCTTCAGGATATTCTCAGACCTATCCTCCACAATGACCAACCCAATCCTATACCACAAAAGTAAACTCACTCAGAAACTTCGGATCAAACTCCAACTTCCACACTGGAGAAAGGATTAAAAATGTCCACTGGACCTTTGAAAAACTCGATATCCAAAATTCCACCAGACTTGTCAATACTCTCCATCAATGTGAATGGCTTAAACTGTCCTCTAAAGAGGCATAGGTTAGCTGACTGGATACAAAAACTCAAGCCAGATATTTGTTGCATACAAGAGTCACATCTTAACTTAAAAGACAAATACAGACTCAGGGTGAAAGGATGGTCATCCATATTTCAGGCAAATGGTAATCAGAAAAAAGCAGGTGTTGCAATTTTATTTGCAGATACAGTAGGCTTTAAACCATCAAAAGTAAGGAAGGACAAGAATGGTCACTTCATATTTGTTAAAGGGTAATACTCAACATGATGAGATCTCAATTATTAATATCTATGCACCCAACCAGAATGCACCTCAATTTATAAGAGAAACTCTAACAGACATGAGTAACTTGATTTCCTCCAGCTCCATAATCGTCAGAGATTTCAACACTCCTTTGGCAGTGTTGGATCGATCCTCCAGCAAGAAGCTGAGCAAAGAAATCTTAGATTTAAACCTAACCATCCAACATTTAGATTTAGCAGACATCTACAGAACATTTCATCCCAACAAAACTGAATACACATACTTCTCATCAGCCCACGGAACTTACTCCAAAATTGACCACATTTTAGGTCACAAGTCTAACCTCAGTAAATTTAAAGGAATAGAAATTATTCCATGCATCTTCTCAGACCATCATGGAATAAAACTTGAGATGAGTAACAACAGGAATCTGCATACACATACAAAAACATGGAAGTTAAATAACCTTATGCTGAATGATAGCTGGGTCAGAGATGAGATTAAGAAAGAAATCGCCAATTTTTTGGAACAAAACGACAATGAAGACAGAAACTATCAGAACCTCTGGGACACCGCAAAGGCAGCTCTAAGAGGGAAATTTATAGCACTGCAAGCCTTCCTCAAGAGAACGGAAAGAGAGGAAGTTAACAACTTAATGGGACATCTCACGCAACTGGAAAAGGAAGAACATTCCAACCCCAAACCCAGTAGAAGAAAACAAATAACCAAAATTAGTGCAGAATTAAATGAAATTGAAAACAAAAGAATAATACAACAGATCAATAAATCAAAAAGCTGGTTTTTTGAAAAGGTCAATAAAATAGACAAACCTCTGGCCAACCTAATCAGAAAAAAAAGAGTAAAATCTCTAATATCATCAATCAGAAACAACAAAGACTAAATAACAACAGACTCATCAGAAATCCAAAAAATCCTTAATGAATATTACAAGAAAGATTATTCTCAGAAATATGAAAATCTGAAGGAAATTGACCGATACTTGGAAGCACGCCACCTTCCAAGACTTAACCAGAATCAAGTGGAAATGATGAACAGACCCATATCAAGTTCAGAAATAGCATCAACTATACAAAACCTCCCTAAAAAGAAAAGCCCGGGACCAGATGGTTTCACGTCAGAATTCTACCAAACCTTTAAAGAGGAATTAGTACCTATATTACTCAACCTGTTCCAAAAGGTAGAAAAAGAAGGAAGACTACCCAACACGTTCTATGAAGCAAACGTCACCCTGATCCCCAAACCAGGAAAAGACCCAACAAGAAAAGAAAATTATAGACCAATATCACTAATGAATATAGATGCAAAAATATTCAACAAGATCCTAACAAACAGAATCCAGCAACACATCAAACAAATTATACATCATGACCAAGTTGGTTTTATCCCAGGGTCTCAAGGCTGGTTCAATAGACGTAAATCTATAAATGTAATTCAGCACATAAACAAATTAAAAAATGAAGACCATATGATTCTCTCAATTGATGCAGAAAAAGCTTTTGATAATATCCAAGCATCCCTTCATGATCAGAACACTCAAGAAAATTGGTCTAGAAGGGACATTTCTTAAACTGATAGAGGCCATCTAAAGCAAACCCACAGCCAATATCATATTGAATGGAGTTAAATTGGAATCATTTTCACTCAGATCAGGAACCAGACAAGGCTGCCCATTGTCTCCATTGCTTTTCAACATTGTAATGGAAGTTTTCTCCACCGCAATTAGGGCAGAAAAGGCGATCAAGGGTATCCATATAGGGTCAGAAGAGATCAAACTTTTGCTCTTCGCAGATGATATGATTGTGTATCTGGAAAACACTAGGGACTCCACTACAAAACTCCTAGAAGTGATAAAGGAATACAGCAGCGTCTCAGGTTACAAAATCAACATCCATAAATCGGTAGCCTTTATATACACCAACAATAGTCAAGTTGAAAAAGCAGTTAAGGACTCTATTCCATTCACACTAGTGCCAAAGAAGATGAAATATTTGGGAATTTACCTAACAAAAGACGTGAAAGATCTCTAGAAAGAGAACTATGAAACTCTAAGAAAAGAAATAGCTGAAAATGTTAACAAATGGAAAAACATACCATGCTCATGGCTGGGAAGATTCAACATTATCAAAATGTCCATACTACCCAAAGCAATATATAATTTCAACGCACTCCCTATTAAAGTTCCACTGTCATATTTTAAAGATCTTGAAAAAACATTACTTCGTTTTATATGGAATCAGAAAAAACCTCAAATAGCCAAGACATTACTCAGAAATAAAAACAAAACAGGAGGAATCACACTACCAGACCTCAGACTTTACTACAAATCGATAGTGATCAAAACAGCATGGTATTGGCACAAAAACAGAGAAGTAGATATCTGGAACAGAATAGAGAACCAAGAGATGAATCCAGCTACTTACTGCTATTTGATTTTTGACAAGCCAATTAAAAACATTCAGTGGGGAAAAGATTCCCTATTTAACAAATGGTGCTGGGTGAACTGGCTGGCAACCTGCAGAAGACTGAAATTGGACCCACACCTTTCACCATTAACTAAGATAGACTCTCATTGGATTAAAGATTTAAACTTAAGACATGAAACTATAAAAATACTAGAGGAGAGTGCAGGGAAAACCCTTGAAGAAATTGGTCTGGGTGAGTATTTCATGAGGAGAACCCCCCGGGCAATTGAAGCAGCTTCAAAAATACACTACTGGGACTTGATCAAACTAAAAAGCTTCTGCACAGCTAAGAACACTGTAAGTAAAGCAAACAAACAGCCTTCAGAATGGGAGAAGATATTTACAGGGTATATCTCTGACAAAGGTTTAATAACCAGAATCCACAGAGAACTCAAATGCATCAGCAAGAAAAAAACAAGGGATCTCATCGCAGGTTGGGCAAGGGATTTGAAGAGAAACTTCTCTGAAGAAGACAGGCGCACGGCCTTCAGACATATGAAAAAATGCTCATCATCTTTAATCATCAGAGAAATGCAAATCAAAACTACTTTGAGATATCATCTAACTCCACTGAGACTAGCCTATATCACAAAAGACCAGAGATGTTGGCGTGGATGCGGAGAAAAGGGAATACTTCTGCACTGCTGGTGGGAATGCAAATTAATACATTCCTTTTGGAAAGATATATGGAGAACACTCAGAGATCTTAAAATAGATCTGCCATTCAATCCTGTAATCCCTCTGCTGGGCATATACCCAGAAGACCAAAAATCACAACATAACAAAGATATTTGTACCAGAATGTTTATTGCAGCCCAATTCATAATTGCTAAGTCATGGAAAAAGCCCAAGTGCCCATCGATCCACGAATGGATTAATAAATTGTGGTATATGTACACCATGGAATACTATGCAGCCTTAAAGAAAGATGGAGACTTTACCTCTTTCATGTTTACATGGATGGAGCTGGAACATATTCTTCTTAGTAAAGTATCTCAAGAATGGAAGAAAAAGTACCCAATGTACTCAGCCCTACTATGAAACTAATTTGGGGCTCTCACATGAAAGCTATAACCCAGTTACAACCTAACAATAGGGGGAAGTGGGAAAGGGGGAGTGGTGGGTAGAGGGAGGGGGATCGTTGGGATCACACCTGTGGTGCATCTTACAGGGGTATTTGCGAAACTTGGTAAATGTAGAATGTAAATGTTTTGGCACAGTAACAGATAACGCCGGAAAGGTTATGTTAACCATTGTGATAAAAATGTGTCAAATGGTGTATGAAGCGAGTGTATGATGCCCCATGATCATATCAATGTATACAGTTATGATTTAATAAAAAAAAACAAAAAAAAAATAAAACTTTCCTTTTCTATATCTAACATATTTCTTATTAAATTTATTACTAAAATTTTTAATCTTTAAATAATAGTATTATCTCTCATCCATTATAATTTCAAACTGGCCATTGTGCAAAGAACAACTATTGATGTTTTATGACACACATACATACAAACATCTACATGTATGTAACCAGTTATCTTACCAAATTCTTCTATTTTTCCAGAAGTTTTATAGTATATTTGTTGGTTTTCTCATTAATGAAATTTTATCATCAAAAATAATGATATTTTGTCTACTCTTTTCTGATAGCTATACTTACTACTTTATTCTTTTATGTAAATGTATTAACTATAATTTTATGAAGGATATTTTCTTCTTAACTTTAATGAAAATAATTTAATGTTTGACCATATTGCATGTTATAACTTCTTTTTAATGCTGAGAAAATTGGATATCCCTACACAGAAGGATGAAACTAACCACCCCTCCATACTGTATATAAAAATCAACTGACTATGGATTAAATACCTAAATGGAAAATCCAAAATGATAAAACCACTAGAAAAAAACATAGGGGAATATGTTTAAATATTTCCTAGTTAAATATTTCAGGACATTTATCTAGGAAAATATTATGTGAATAAGACTTCACAAGTGTAGGCAACAAAAGCAAAAATAGACAAATGGGATTATAGCAAACTAAAAAGGTTCTGCACAGCAAAGGAAAAAAATCCAAGAATGCAAAGACAGCCTACATAATGGGAGAAAATATTTGCAAACTACTTATCCAAGAGGGGATTAATATTCAGAATATACAAGGAACTGAAATATCTCAACAACAAAAATGAAACCCAACAATCAAATTGAAAAATGATCTGAGCAGACATTTCCCAAAAGAAGACATAAAAATTTCCAGTAAATAGATGAAACAATGATCAACATCATTCATTATCAGGAAAATGCAAGTCAAAACCACAATGTAGTATCATCTCCCCCGAGGTAGGATGGCTATTATTGAAAGACCAAAAATAATAAATGCTGCTGAGTATGCAGAGAAAAGGGAAGGCTTGTACACTGTTGATAGGAATGCAAACTAGTACAGCCACTATGGAGGTGGTCCCTCAAAAAACTACAAATGGAATTTCTCTATGATCCAGCAGTCCTACTATAGGGAATTCATTCAAAAGGAAGGAAATCATAATAACTGAGGAACATCTGCACCCCCATATTTACTGCAGCACTATTCATGATTGCCAAGATACTGAATCAATCTAGTTGTCCTACAATAGATGAAAGGATAAAGAAAATGTACTATATACGTAATGGAATAATAGTTAGCCATAAACAAGAGTGAAATTCTGTCATTAATGGCAACATGGATATAAATGGAGGACATTATGTTAAATAAAATAAGACAGGAATAGAAAGCTAAATACTTTATGTTCTCACTCATATGTGGAAGCTAAAAAAGGGTGATCTTATAGAAGTAAAAAGTAAAACAGGAAGAGGAGAGAGAAGGGAGATGTAAGAAGAGTTATCAAAGGATACAAAATTGTAGCTGGGTAGAAGGAATAATTTCTATTGTTCTATAGCATTGGAGGATTACTATAATTAACAATTATATATAATAGTTTTAAGATCGAGAAGGATGATATTGAATGTTCCCAGCCCAAAGAAATAATAAATGTTTGAGGTAATTACCAAATATCATACACATGTATCAAAACATCACTATGTTCCCCATGCATATGTACAATTATTATTTGTCAATTTAAAAAATTTTAAAAAGTAGACATGTCTATTGAATTTTAGTATGTTTATTATTTTAACTTTGTAATGACAATATGTTTTTTTTTTCTAATGTGAAGCCTCTTAATATTAAGCCATCCTTGCATTCTTGGTATATTATTATTTGAGTTTTATTGTTATAATATACATTTATTAACATTTTAATATATTTAAGGCCATTGTTATTTTAATAGAAATTGAAATTTACCTGTTATCATTTTATTTAGGATTCTTGCATTGAAATACACACATAAAGTCTACTTCTTTTGCTGACCTGCCTTCATCACATTGTATCAATTTTTATAATCTCTTAAGTATTCTTACAAACTTTAAGTGGCATTATTCTTTTGAATTTTATCATGAATGCAATTTAAATAGGTGTTTTCTACAATGAAAAGTTTCTCAGTCATAATAAGTGTAGCTACTAATCACAATCACCACATATTTCTACTCAACCTTTCTCAAGTTGTTCCAGTCTGCAGTGATAAGTTTCTGTCATTTTTTACTTGACTAAATATAGGCAGAATAAAATAAAATATTGTGCTGTATATCAGCTGCTGAGTTAATGGCAGGGGTGAGAGTAGCTTTTTCTTATTCAAAAAGAATAAGAAAACAGAAGTTTAATATAAATTTAAATAATTGCTGAGGGCCTTGAGCATCAAGGTCATTGGCATCAGGTACAAGATTTCCATTGACACTAATGGAACTTCAGTGGGATTATCTCAGGAAATGAATCTAAAGGATAACAAACTTCAAGTTTTTCAAAGTTAATTTTATTTGACAAAATTAAATTTTCTTTACATGGAAGAGGGGCAGATTTATATAAATCTGTATGAGAAAGGCAAATACTTAAGCTCTGAGCATTAGATTGGGATCCATTGTGACCATTTTCTTCCTCTGAAATAAATATTTTATCACATTTATATTTCCTCTCATTCAAACTGACCTTTCTTCATGGCGATGATTAATCAGTGCTTAGATAATTATTAAGCATTTATGATGGTTCCTCATCTAATCATCCTTTTTGGACAGAGAGTGAGACTGGGGACAGAGAGAGGATTATGTGGGTATACCAAAGTTATCAGCCACTATTTTAGAGGAGAGAAATGGTTTTGAAAATAAACAAAGGTGCATATAAGTCTAGTTGTTACACTTAATTTAGAAAATCAAATATTCTATTATTAGAAGATAATTTTCTGCCTCTGGTATAGGTGTACAGTTTCCCATTTTTAAGGTTGGTGAACATGTCATGAAGTGCTATCTTTAACAAATGCCCCATCGGTATACATGTTTATTTTAGAATCAAGCATAGTTTATTACCTTGCAAAGTTCAGTTTATATTTTTGTTAGGAGATGTTATAAAACATTTCATGTCTTAGAAATTGTTTATAATGTTACAATCAGCGGTATCTTGAGCTATTTGCTGATCTATCTAAAAATTCCATCTCTGTTCATAGTCTGCATGCTCAACAAGGAGGAAAAAACCTAATTATTGTCTTTAAAAAACATATAAAGAACTGAATTTACAAAACATAGAGGGATTATATACTAATGCACGTGATTGGTGGTCATGGAATCCAGATACTATAATTTAAGGTGATAACAAATTCAAATGTGGAAGAAACAACAAAATTACCCTGTTGCGAAACCAAAAATCTTGCCTTTAGTTGTTAACAAAGGCTGGGAAAGAAAACATTTGGCACCTTGTGGTTTTAAAACAAGAAAACCATTGAATGAAGTGTGTAAATACTAAATGTTTTTATTATTAATTATTTAAACATTATAAAAGACACTGAATAATAAAACAATCTTTCGTTTAGTTTCTTTCTATTTGGTTTTATTGACATTTTCATATTTGCTACAACTTTCTTAAGCAAATTGCCAAGTACTTTCCTTTGCTGGGCTAGCTTGGCTATAATTGATCTGTTTTCTGGTTTTCCCAATTTATAATTAATAGCTTGAAAAGAAAAACCCATTTGTACTGCCCATTCCTGAGTAGCCATGGCTATGTAATATAGAATGGTAGATAAATATATCCTTACATTTCTATAAGACAGTCCAGCGGTAATGACTCAAGTCTGTTGCCTGGCAGAACTCCCAAGCATTTATAAAGAGACCAAGATTTCTGAAAATGATAGGTCCTTTCCAACATATTGCGCTGAAAATCTTGTCGATTGTGAAATAATTGTTGGCCATTGTAGGGTTTGAGGCAACAGGGATTTACATGACTATAGAGGATCATTTTTTCCCTAACTGTGTAGGGTCTAGCCAACAGCTCTTGGCAGCATTTTAAACAGCATTAAGCTTCCTGGCACTGCCAGGGATCAGGTCCAGGGAAGCTGACTTCGTCACTGTAATTATTTCCAAGCTTATTCTGTTCCCAAAGAAAGCAACTTGAGGAGAGGTCCATTGTAAATTTTCTAAGAGAGTTTTACATGCAAGGCCCTTGAGTATCATTTCCAGACACATGTGTTTGGACCAACTCAGATATGGTTTCTTTGATATTTGCTAATTATTACGTTTGGTCAAAGTCTGGAATTTTAAGATTTAATAGTCATAAGGGAACGATGGTCTCAAATTCACTGTTCTATTGTACAAGAGATGTCAATATGTGAGCCTGTCCAAGGAATGATTAGCAACATCAAGGACAATAATTGTTTTATATCAGCCCCAAACAGTTGTTAATGTTTTAATTTTTATGTAGTTGCAGGGGTGGAGAGGGGTAAGTTTATTCTCCACTGATCTTAATGTGCATGGGAAGAGCGACTATTCAATGAACTTTTACAATATGCTTAACAACTTAATTAGTTTTGGAATGAAAGGGAACGTGTAAATCATTGCAAGTTCACTGTTCTTATCAGATGAAACTGCCCTGATCTGAAACAAGTGACTGTGGGGACCACAACTTCATCTTGCTTTTGGAAGGATGAATTGTAAACTAATCACATAATACAGTGCACTACTTACTTCTATACCCACTCCATGCCAGACAGGGATTTGACAAAGGATGTGGAAGTCTGATAATACATTTCAGGTGAAGGTCTGTTCTCAAAACATGTTTCAAGAGGATTTTGAGTTTTATATAAAAATGGATGTGACTCAGCTTTTATATACCAGCTCAGGCAAAACTTATGCTTGTGTGTTATACAATGTAAAAGTTTGGTTTGTAGAACCTGATTTAGGCATTAAGTTTTCAAAGAATAAAGAAGACATTTATTGTAGACTAATAGTATCCGAGCAGCAAACAACTTTAGGTATCATTTGACCCATCTCTCTCTTTTATAGTAAATAAACTGACACACGGGAAAATCATATGACTTGGCTTGGTCGTGGGGTTGGTCAAGGTTGTATCAGAAAGAACATTAGATCTCCTAACTCTTTATGATGTTTCACTAGATTGGAAAAAATCTAAAGGGTTAGAAGCAGCGTGGTAATAAAGACCCATGTTCTTGTACGCAGGGCATCTTTATAGAGTGCTTTCTCCCTCTGAAGGTCATGGCAGAGGTCATCTCTTTGTACTTACTCAGGATAAGTTCCCTGTTGATTCTCTGTATCAGTAATTTTGGAAACATACAATATTTTAAGTGAACTACATATATTTTTCACATAGATAGCTTCACTTTGTTTCTTTTTAGTACTTTATTATGGGAGGTCATCTTTCAAAATTTACTTTTTTTAAACACTAGTAGAAAAAACTGTTATGATGTAGCTGACTGGAACTCTGAGACTTATTATTTTATTTCAAAGGGGTTGGTTCAGAACAGAATTTACACTGTCTTATGTATGGAAAATATTTGATCTACTTTTTTCCCCAAAAGTTCAAGGTCTTTTTGTATCTTTCTGTTAAAATTTATTACACACATGGCCCTGGTAATAGCCTCTGGGTGCAATCTTTTGAAGTATGCAATCCACCTGAATACGTCTGATAAGTCATAAAATTCTGAACTCTTTAGTAATATTTTAATAATTTCCTTAATGATATCCAAATGTTTTAGAAATGCACTGCCCAATATGGAGGCTACTAGCTATATGGGGCTTTTAAGTTGAAATTAATTAAATTTAAATAATATTTCCTCAATCATCCAAGCCATGTTTCAAGTGCTTAATAACAACATGTGGCTAGTGGCTACTGCACTGGACAGCATAGATTTAGGACACTTACTTACATCCTCCCAGAAAGTTCTATTGGACCGCTCTGCTTTAGATTTAATATCCCCTTTCAAGATCCTTACATTCAAAATACCTGCTATACCTGAACAGTCCTGTGGCAATTAGTAAATACATCAAATACATAATTGTATTCTTACATATTTTTAATTGACAACCATAAATAGTGTTAACATTTTTATGCTATTTAGTTGATTTTGTCACTTTCTAGCTGTGCAATCTGAGAAATATACTCCCTTTGTTTTAGTTTCTTTATTTTAAAAGGAAGATAATAATACTCGAAATGATTGATGTGAGAAGGAAATGACATAATTCAGGTAAAGCGCTCAGCACACTATCTGGTAGACATTGGTTACTTACCAACCAGGTCCCCAATTTACTATCCCCTTTATCCCTAATATACACAGATACTTAGTAATTGTTTATCAAAATGTTTATACAACAACACCTTTCCTAAGAAAGTTCAGAAGTTATAAAAAAGCAACAAGAGATTCGTAATTATTATAATCTACATGTTAAAGCATTAATTATTCCTTTAGGATTTTAGATAACAGTCTGAAGGTATTGTGTCTATGCTGCATGTCTTTGGTTTGGAGACCTAACGATAGCTGACATTTGGAGAATAGAGTGTGGGGAGTAAAGATCAACTTTAATGTCGTTTGAAGTGTCTAAAATTGAAATATCTAAACCAATTCCATGTCAATATGTAGGATTTTTGATAATGCATTCACATGCTTTTTCTCAAATAGCTCCTATTTTTTCCCTGAGACTACCTCTTGGTGGTGGCTTGGTGCCTGTAGCATAGTGGTTAGGGCGCCAGCCATATACACTGGGGCTGGCAGGTTTGAACCCCGCCCCGGCCTGCTAAACAACAACTGCAACAACAACAACAAAAAAAAAATAGCTGGGTATTGTGGCAGGCACCTATATCCCAGCTACTTTGTAGGCTGAGGCGAGAATCGCTTAAGCCCGAGAGTTGGAGGTTGCTGTGAGCTGTGATGCCACTGCACTCTACCAAGGGTGACATACTGAGACTTAGTCTCAAAAACAAAATAAAACAAAACAAAAACAAACAAAAAAACCCCAAACCTCTTAGTGAAGAGGCTGGTCCATACCAAGGTTCTAATCTGCAATTATTTAGAATAGCAAAGCCTGCCTGAAAGATACTGAACTTGGAACTATCACGTTTTCTAAATGAAGATTTTTAAGTCAGCACTCAGGAATGCTTTTGCATTCCACATTTTATGTACCTTTATTTTTTGCTGTAGAATTTGAGGGTGGCAGTTTGTTTTGTTTCCCGACTTTTTAACTTTGTCTTTCTACTCTTGTGTTTTGTTTTTATTAAGAAGTCACCTGTCATTCTAATTTTTGCTCCTTTGAAAATAAGTCTTTTCTCTGGCTACTTGAAAGATTTTCTCTTTGTCTTTGTTTTGTAGCAGTCTGATTATGTTGTATGTAGCAGTTGATTATGTTGTATGTATCAAGGTGGTTTTCTGTGTATAGGTCCTGCCTTGGTTCTGAGCTTCTTAAATTTGTTACTTATTTGCTTTAGTCAGTTTTGGGAAAAATTTGGGTGTTATCTCAGTAACCATTGTTCTTGTTTCAGCCTTCTTCTTCTTTCTTCTTTTTCTGGGAATCCAAATACATTTCTTATGTGTAATGTATATTCTGTATTTTTCAACTTTTTTCTTTCTCCACTGTAAGGTGAATATTTTTTAATAACTTATTTTTTAGTTTATTCATTCTTCTTTTATTTGACCATTCTTCCATTGAACCTTCTTCATGATTCTTAATTAATTTCATTCAGGTTAATTTAATTAATTTCAGTTATTATACTTTTCCATTCTAAAATTTTCACTAGATTAAAAAAAATAAATTCTAATTTTCCTGTGAAATTCCCTATATTTTAATTATTTTCTTGGTTCTATCATTTATAGTTATTTTAAAGTCTCTATCTGGTAATTGTATTCTTGGAATGTTTAATAATTTAGTCTCTTGATTATTTTTTGCCTTGGCTTTTGATCAATTTGACTTATATTTTTTACACATTTAGTAAGTTTGCATTTATTGTTAAATATGATACATGAAATTTTATATAAACTTGGGATGATGTTATCTACTGCTAGACAAAATTTATCTGTTTATTTAATTTTTCTGGCAGAGAGGCAAATTATAAACAGATCATCTTCTTCCGGTCAATACTGGGTTTCAGGCTTTGTTAGATCTGATCTACTTTTGGTTTGTCCTTACTCCTATGATGTAGTCAGTTTTTTCCTGGGGTATTGCCCTTTTTAAGTTTCAGTAAAAATACTGTAGTGTTTACCTCAACTCCTACCTCTGTTTCTGTGAGACAACTAAAACCTCTGCTCAGTTTTCTGGTCTCCTGGCTTTTACTTGTTTCCATTTGTTTACTTGATGTCTCAATCTGAGCATCCACAATTTAGGATTTGGCCAATGCCTGAAGTAGAAACTGCACACAGTATTTTGGGCCTGCTTCTTGTAGATCTTGGTCCCTCAGTCTCAGTTCACTTGGAAGTCTTGAACTCTAGACTCCTTTGAAATTCCAGCCCTTTGGACTATTGCAAGCTTCAGGGCACTGCTTTCCACTCGGCCGCCTCCTATTATCCAGGGAACTGGCAAATTCACCGAGTAAAATAAAATGCAGAAAGTAATGAGGAGCTCACCACTTTCTGTGTAACTTGGATCTTCATGTCCTGGCTGCCTTGATTGCCCATTGATGCCTTCAAAGAGCTACATTTTGCATGATATTCAGATTGTGTAATTGTTTCTTTTAATCTGATGGAAGAAATGCAGGATCCTATATTTCATTTCATCTTCAACAAAGTAGTGAAGTAAATGTGACCTGAAATTGAGTCTTAGAAAAGTTAGGTAAACTGACGCAGCACAAGGCAAACAAGATAAATAGGTATTGCTGGATTACAGGCCAGGTGTTTTGATTTCTCTTCTTTTGTTAAAACCTGAAATATGTTTCATATTCAGTTTTGAATTCTGCAAGTCATTAAAAGTTTACTTTTTAATTCTATTGGTTTAAACATGCATTTTCTTTCTCATTAATATGTCCTGGTGAAAGAAAATTCAGAGCACATTAAGGTGATGTAATAATAAGCTTGTGCTCTTTAAATTGACACAAAGTTGCACACAGATTGTTCTTTTTTCTATTTTCTTTGGTTGGATAACCTAAGAACCTGCTGACTCATTTTCTATAGGAATGTTGGACATGGGCTTCTGTCATAAACAGACACTCAACAATCATTTACCCTGGAGACTGGGGTCCTGCTCTGAACCTTTGATTTCACACTGTTTCTCTCATCTGGAAACTTTACGGTCATAGTGGGGAAGACAGGTAAAAAGATTGTCACCTACATGTTTCTAATGTTCTATGCTTCTCAAATCCTAAAGTCATCTTCCTGGAAGCCATTTTTCAAGATGCACGGGAGGAGGATGCATGTAAGAAGGGAGGTTCAAGCAAATTGTGTCCTCCACTTGGTATATATATCTCAATATGAAGGCAGAAGGCCACTTTGAGAATCCCATGTAACAGACTACATCTGTTAGCAGGATGGCATAAGCCCAGGCTGTCCACCGTACGAGACAATGATAGTTTCACAATGTCAGACATTACAAAATCATTTCACTAGGTGATTTTTTGGACATACTCCCTCTTAGATAATATTTGCTAATCCCTTAACCGTTTTCAAAGTGCTTTTACACTTATTATCCCTTGAGTCCCTCCCCACCAAAATACTGGTACTCTGACCAGCCCTCTGAAAAACTCTTCCTTTATTTTTTTTTATTGTTGGGGATTCATTGAGGGTACAATAAGCCAGGTTACACTGATTGCAATTGTTAGGTAAAGTCCCTCTTGCAATCATGTCTTGCCCTCATAAAGTGTGACACACACCAAGGCCCCACCCCCTCCCTCTGTCCCTCTTTCTGCTTTTCCTCCCCCCCCATAACCATAATTGTCATTAATTGTCCTCATATCAAAATTGAGTACATAGGATTCATGCTTCTCCATTCTTGTGATGCTTTACTAAGAATAATGTCTTCCACTTCCATCCAGGTTAATTTGAAGGATGTAAAGTCTCCATTTTTTTTAATAGCTGAATAGATTCCATGGTATACATATACCACAGCTTGTTAATCCATTCCTGGGTTGGTGGGCATTTAGGCTGTTTCCATATTTTGGTGAATGTAAATTGAGCTGCAATAAACAGTCTAGTACAAGTGTCCTTATGATAAAAGGATTTTTTTTCCTTCTGGGTAGATGCCCAGTAATGGGATTGCAGGATCAAATGGGAGGTCTAGCTTGAGTGCTTTGAGGTTTCTCCATCCTTCCTTCCAGAAAGGTTGTACTAGTTTGCAGTCCCACCAGCAGTGTAAAAGTGTTCCCTTCTCTCCACATCCACGCCAGCATCTGCAGTTTTGAGATTTTGTGATGTGGGCCATTTTCACTGGGGTTAGATGATATCTCAGGGTTGTTTTGATTTGCATTTCTCTAATATATAGAGATGATGAACATTTTTTCATGTGTTTGTTAGCCATTCGTCTGTCATCTTTAGAGAAAGTTCTATTCATGTCTCTTGCCCATTGATATATGGGATTGTTGGCTTTTTTCATGTGGATTAATTTGAGTTCTCTATAGATCCTAGTTATCAAGCTTTTGTCTGACTGAAAATATGCAAATATCCTTCCCATTGTGTAGGCTGTCTCTTTGCTTTGGTTATTGTCTCCTTATCTGTACAGAAGCTTTTCAGTTTAATGAAGTCCCATTTGTTTATTTTTGTTGTTGTTGCAATTGCCATGGCAGTCTTCTTCATGAAGTCTTTCCCCAGGCCAATATCTTCCAGTGTTTTTCCTATGCTTTCTTGGAGGATTTTTATTGTTTCATGCCTTAAATTTAAGTCCTTTATCCATCTTGAATCAATTTTTGTGAGTGGGGAAAGGTGTGGGTCCAGTTTCAGTCTTTTACATGTAGACATCCAGTTCTCCCAACACCATTTATTGAATAGGGAGTCTTTCCCCCAAGGTATGTTCTTGTTTGGATTATCGAAGATTAGGTGGTTGTAAGATGTTAGTTTCATTTCTTGGTTTTCAATTCGATTCCAAGTGTCTATGTCTCTGTTTTTGTGCCAGTACCATGCTGTCTTGACCACTATGGCTTTGTAGTACAGACTAAAATTTGGTATGCTGATGCCCCCAGCTTTAGTTTTATTACTAAGAATTGCCTTAGCTATATGGGTTTTTTTCTGGTTCCATACAAAATGCAGAATCATTTTTTCCAAATCTTGAAAGTACGATGTTGGTATTTTGATAGGAATGGCATTGAATAGGTAGATTGCTTTGGGAAGTATAGACATTTTAACAATGTTTATTCTTCCCATCCATGAGCATGGCATGTTCTTCCATTTGCTAATATCCTCTGCTATTTCCTTTCTGAGGATTTCATAATTTTCTTTATAGAGGTCCTTCACCTCCTTCGTTAGGTATATTCCTAGGTATTTCATTTTCTTTGAAACTATGGTGAAGGGAGTTGAAAATGATAAAGGGGAAATAACAACTGATCCCACAGAGATACAAGAGATCATCTCTGAATACTACCAGAAACTCTATGCCTAGAAATTTGACAATGTGAAGGAAATGGATCAATATTTGGAATCACACCCTCTCCCTAGACTTACCCAGGAAGAAATAGAGCTCCCGAACAGACCAATTTCAAGCACTGAGATCAAAGAAACAATAAAAAATCTTCCAACCAAAAAATGCCCTGGTCCAGATGGCTTCACACCAGAATTCTATGAAACCTTCAAGGGAGAGCTTATTCCTGTACTGCAGAAATTATTCCAAAAAATTGAGGAAGAAGGAATCCTCCCCAATACATTGTATGAAGCAAACATCACCCTGATACCAAAACCAGGAAAAGACGCAAACAAAAAGGAGAATTTCAGACCAATCTCACTCATGAATATAGATGCAAAAATTCTCAACAAAATCCTAGCCAGTAGATTATAGCTTATCATCAAAAAAGTCATACATCATGATCAAGTAGGCTTCATCCCAGGGATGCAAGGCTGGTTTAACATACGCAAGTCCATAAACGTTATCCAGCATATTAACAGAGGCAAAAATAAAGATCACATGATCCTCTCAATAGATTCAGAAAAAGCATTTGATAAAATCCAGCATCCTTTTCTAATTAGAACACTGAAGAGTACAGGCATAGGTGACACATTTCTAAAACTGATTGAAGCTATCTATGACAAACCCACAGCTAATATTTTACTGAATGGAGTAAAACTGAAAGCTTTTCCTCTTAGAACTGGAACCAGACAAGGTTGTCCTCTGTCACCTTTACTATTCAACATAGTGCTGGAAGTTCTAGCCAATACAATTAGGGAAGACAAGGAAATAAAGGGAATTGAAATGGGAGCAGAGGAGTTCAAACTCTCCCTCTTTGCTGACGACATGATCTTATACTTAGAGAACCCCAAAGACTCAACCACAAGACTCCTAGAAGTCATCAAAAAATACAGTAATGTTTCAGGATATAAAATCAATGTCCTCAAGTCAGTAGCCTTTGTATACACCAATAACAGTCAAGATGAGAAACTAATTTTTTTTTTTTAAACAGAGTCTTACTATGTCACTCCCGAGGTAAGGACTCAGCCTCCTGAGTTGGGACTACAGGCACCTGCCACAACGCTGGGCTATTTTTTGTTGCAGTTGTCATTGTGGTTTAGCTGGCCTGGCCTGGGCTCGAACCCACCAGTGCCATTGTATGTGGCTAGTGCCCTACTCACTGAGCTACAGGCGCTGAGCCCAACTGAAAAACTGTTTATTCTCTATTTTAAGGATGAGGCCACAGACATCCTTACTTGTCCAAAATAACACTGCTAGATAGAAGTGGGATTTGTTACCACATAGAACTGGGGATTTGAACTCAGATCTTCTGACTCCACTCCCCCAGACTTTTAGATATAGCTCTGCTAAGTAGGGGAATTGAGCCAGGGCTCTTTGGAGGCTGCACCTTTGTCTAACTGCAGAAGGACCAGCAGGAGAGATATTTTTGGCCACGGGAGCTTTTTTCATATGACTCAAATTGTCTGCCCCTAACTCCGATTCCTGTCATTAATGGAAGCTCCTAGAAAATGCCTGTGCAGTCCATGTGATAGGAAATCTCTGGCAGACTTTTATGTCAGCAAGGTCTTTCCTGGAGGGAAATTCAGAATAATCATCTGCCTTCTTGGAGAAAGTAGCAGTAAGATTCTTAAACATTTCTGTTTTCCTCAGAGATGAGGCCCTGCAACTACCTTAAAGAAACCCAGAGCTCTGTGGGAGAGTAATATTGTACACGGTGAGGGAAGTGCAGCTTGTGAGTCATAAATATTTACATTTCGTGGAGGCTTTGGGTAAGATTAAGAGGGTTGAACAGCACGACTTTATGTGAGGAGGCGGAGGCATATTCTCTAAAATAGCCAAGGTGATACTTCTTAGGCCTCCAGCAATAATATAAATAAAGTCTCTGGAAGGTAGTTTCTCAATTGTTCAAAGCTCCATGGGTCCATTTAAACCTCCACTTTTTCTGCTTAGATATATTCCGCTTTTGTTATATAAGGGCCAAGGTTTGACCCTCTGCCAGAGTTGGGGGAAGTTTTAACAAAGAATGCATAGCAGCAAAAGCATGAAAATTAGGAATATTGAGCAGAACATACATCCCTCTATTTCTTTTCAGCCTGATTGCTTAAAAACTACAACAAACACAAATCAGGCATGTACTGTAATTTGGTATCTTTTAAAAATATTTTGGGGGGCTAATTTGTTTGATTAGTGTTCAATTAGAATTTTAATTTGTCTTTGTTTTATTTGCGTAACAAGGTTATGAATGATGAGGCAGCTAGAGCCAGACGTGTTGGCTCCAAGGTTTGCAATTCAAGTAGGGAGTATTTTGCAAGAGAGAGAGGGAGGGAGAATTCACTCTTCTTATAATATGCATAGCTTGCTGAAACCTGAGTTTCCCAGATTGTCTTCCTTGAGCTCTCCTATCTGTAAGAATAAAGGAAAAGCAGGAGGCGGCACAGCAGACTTGGAGAGCAGATTAGCTTTCGTAAGTGTGGTGAATCTGTCCCCAAAGCAGGAACATTCCCATGATGCCCAGCTGCTGGCTGGTGTTCCCAGGGGCTGCACATGTCCTGCAGGCAAGACAGAGACTGACAAAAATAATAGCAAAGTCAGGATGCTCTAACATCTCACTCACTTAGAGAAGGGTAATAGAAATTGAACTCTTTTACCACACCTGCCACCTCAGACATGGACAAGTTTGTATAAAGTAGTGGGAATCTTTCCACAGAAACCTTCTATTTCCCTGTAAGCCCCTGCCCACATTTATAACAAAGGATCTCCTGTGTCTCTCTTGGTTGTGGAACCCTCTTCCCACACCTCTTGACTTCCCAGAGTCAGAACACCTGGGGCCTAGGTCATTGGGAACATATATTTTGAAGAGCCTTTTAAGTGATTTTGATATGTTCCTCATTGAGTTACTTTTGCTTAAATGTATCTGAAGTCTTAGCTCTAAATGATTAAATGTTCAATCCCAGTGTTCAACTTGTGGCTGCTGCTGGGAGCTGAGCCTGCCTTAATGGGCTGCCCTTTGGATCAGCATTTGCTGTTTAATCATGACCTTCATAACTTTGTTCCCAAAGAAATGGTTACAATTTTTGAAAACATGGGTGCATCATGAAAGGAGATAAACTTGGAGTGGAGGAGTATTTTAGAGGCATTCTAAACATCAAATTCAAGTGTCCATGTATTTTAACTAAGCATAAGGTTGTCTCTGCACAATAAACCTTGCAAAGTTCAATGTATTGATAAACATATTGAAAGAGCAGACTGAAATGTGATTGCCTTAGTTTAACCCAGCCTGAGGCAAGGGACCTCGCTGGAAATTGCCATTTGGCTTTCCAATCCATTAAGGACCTTCGAGATTTGCCCTCTGCTGCCAGTTCCACTTTCAATTTCACCTTGAAACTTCTGTTAATTTTGTTTAGGAAACCCAGTTACCAAACTGCAGAAGAGATGGAGTTAGAAGTAGCTATGCTCATTTATCTTGAGCCTCAGAAAAGGAAAAACTATTGTTTCTCAGGATCTCTCTGGGGAATGACTGGTCTGAGTTTCTCTGCTGTTTCCTGATTGACAGCCACAGGGAGGAGCCCAGGTATTTCTGAGTCCTGCTCTCAGCATCACCTCTCCTCCTGTGGCTGAGGCAGGCCTCTTATAAAGCATCTCAGATACCAAGGCATGATAGCTCAGGTGTCAGCAGGAAAGGAAAAGGGGAACAATTCCTCTGGGCTATCAAAGTACTGTTTTCTTTTTCACCTTGATGAGCCTCTGAAAGACATGCCTAGGATTTCGGTCTTGGGAAGAGTGATCCTGTAGCTGATCTCAGTTGCGATAAGAGAAGACAGTCTCCCTATCTCCATCCGTCCTCTTGTTTGCTGGGAAAGTTCTAGAGAAACAGGGAGAGGCATAGGCTAAAATCTTTTACTAAAGTGTGGGATGCAAGCAACCAGTGGCAAGCAAGATGACTTTAGGGAACACAAAAACAAACCTTTGTGCATTATTGTAAAAATATGCATTTATTTTTATGGCAACCTCCTGTATCTGCCAAATGTAACTGACTTGTCATTTATAATAGCAATGGAAAATTCTCCTATAATAAATTTAAGTTTAAAAGAAGATCACTTTAAAGAAAAGCATCAAGCTTCCCTGCAACTTGGCACCATGAATCTAGGGAGATAAGACTCCAGACATCTCTGGCTAGTGATATCTGCCTACAATCATCCCTTTGAGGATACAAGGAGTCAGCAAGGGACTTCTGGACCCCAAGAGGAGGACAAAAGCAGTGGGAAACTGGCAAGTGGTTACGTGTGTTGGATCGACCTAATCACGCCGGCAACCGTGAGTACAAGCAGCAGTGAGACTGCAAACCGGAAAGGCCTTACCTGTGAACTGTTTTGGTGTTTTTGGACTTGGCACTCAGTTGAACTGCCTTGGGGAGAGCTTAGGCAGGAGTGTGGAGAACTTTGGGCATTGTCTGGGGCCCCAGACAGAGCCACTGAGCTGGGCTGCAGGGAGCCATATTGTGAGAGAACTGCTCCGGCAAGCTCCACCCTCAGGGTCCCAGAGCAAGGATCAAGTGGGACCTAGTAACCTATCAACTGAGCAGCCTAAAGGCAGGGACTGAGCTGCCTTACAGCCTTAACTCTTAGGGGCAGAGTGAGACGGTTTTGCCACAGTTGAGGCTTGAGCTGTTGCCCTGGGTAGAGTGCCGTGGCGTCACAGCCCATACCAACCTCAAATTCCTGGGCTTGGTGCTGCCTGGACCTTCATAAGATCTGTGCCACGACCCCATAACAACTGGGCCTCCGCATGCCCTGACCAGGAACTGCGGGAGCCACGCAACCTTGCGTCCTCCCTCCTGTGTCCTCCCAGCCTCCACACTGGCCCACTCATCTGGCCAGGAATACTGGTAGCTGTTTGCCCTCTGGAGCCCTCCATGCCTCTATGCAGAGCTCTTCTCCTGGCCAGAGACTGCTGGAGCCTTGGGCTCTCTGTGCCAAAGTCACTTGGCACCAGGCACTCCCAGAACCATGTGTACCACCTCCTGCCATGTTGCTGGATCCAGGTGTGTCACACGCTGGAGCTGCTTCCACAACCAGAACTCCCTAGCTGGAGCAGCCCCAGAGGAACTACACAGGGTCACTCCTTACAAAGATCAAGCAACAATAGAGTGATCCCGCTGGGATCTAATCTTGGACACCTCCCCAACTCTGAGGAAAGCCAGAGGCAACGGTGAAAAATAATCATGAGGTGAAATCAACAGAAAAACTCTGGCAATATGAATAATCATAGTAGATCAACTTCCCCAAGGATCAATGGGGCAGACACAGCATAAGATCCCATGCACAAACAAATAGCTGAGATGTCAGAAATCAAATTCAGAATCTGGATAGCAAATAAGATTGAAGTAGAACTCTAAGCAGTAACTCAAAAGATATCTCAAGAATTCAACAAATTCAAAGACCAAATGACTAAAGATTTTGACACATTGAGACAAGAAGTTGCATCCCTCAAAGATCTGAGAAACACAGTAGAATCCCTCAGTAACAGAATGGAGCAAGTAGAGGAAAGGATTTCTGACATTGAACGCAAAGTTTTCGAACACTCCCAAACTCTCAAAGAGGATGAGAAATGGAGGGCAAAAACATATCACTCTCTCAGAGAGCTCCGGGATAATTAGAAGAAAACCAATATTCGTCTTATAGGGATCCCCGAAAGTGACAAAGTGGCTTCACAAGGCACAGAGTCTCTTCTCCATGAGATTATTAAGGGGAACTTTCCAGACATGCCAAGAGATTCTGAAATTCAGACAGCAGATAGTTTCAGAACTCCAGCACGACTCAACCCGAATAAGATATCCCCCAGACACATCATAATCAATTTCACTAAAGTTAATATGAAGGAGAAAATTCTGAAAGCTGCCAGACGAAAGAAAACCATTACTTACAAGGGGAAGAACATTAGAATAACTGCAGATCTCTCTGCTGAAACCTTTCAAGCTAGAAGAGGATGGTCATCGATTTTAATCTCCTAAAACAAAATAACTTTCAACCCAGGATCCTATACCCACCTAAACTGAGTTTCATTTATGATGGAGAAATTAAATACTTCAATGACATTCACATGTGAAGAAATTTGCGATAACTAAACCAGCTCTCCAGGATATTCTCAGACCTATCCTCTATAAAGACCAGTGTAATCCTCCACCACAAAAGTAAACTCACCCAGAAAATTTTGATCAAATTCCAACTTCCACAGTTGCAAAAGGATTAAAAATGTCCACTGGACTCTCAAAAGGCTTATCCATATTCTCAATTAATGTGAATGGTTTAAACTGTCCTCTAAAGAGGCACAGGTTGGCTGACTGGATACAAAAACTCAAGCCAGATATCTGCTGCATACAAGAATTGCATCTTACATTAAAAGACAAATATACACTCAAGGTGATGGGAAGGTCATCTATATTCCAGGCAAATGGAAAGCAGAAAAAAGCAGGCATTGCAATCCTGTTCGCAGATGCAATAGGCTTTAAACCAACCAAAATAATTAAGGATAAGGATGAACATTTCATATTTGTTAAAGGTAATACTCAATATGATGAGATCTCTATTATTAATATTTATGCACCCAACCACAATGCACCTCAATTTATAAGAGAAACTCTAACATACATGAGCAACTCAATTTCTTCCACTTCCATAGTAGTTGGAGATTTTAACACCCCTTTAGCAGTGCTGGATAGATCCTCCAAAAAGAAGCTAAGCAAAGAAATATTAGATTTAAACTCAACCATTCAACATCTGGACTTAACGGACATCTACAGAACATTTCATCCCAACAAAACTGAATACGCATTCTTCTCATCAGCCCATGGAACTTACTCCAAAATCAATCACATCCTAGGCCACAAATCTAACCTCAGCAAATTTAAAAAAATAGAAAGTATTCCTTGGATCTTCTCAGACCATTATGGAATAAAAGTTGACCTCAATAACAACAGGAACCTGCATACCAATACAAGAATGTGGAAGCTAAACAACCTTATGCTGAAGGATAGATGGGTTATAGATGAGATTAAGAAGGAAATCACCAAATTTTTGGAACTAAACAACAATCAAGACACGAATTACCAGAACCTCTGGGATACTGCAAAGGCAGTCCTAAGAGGGAAATTTATAGCACTGCAAGCCTTCCTCAAGAAAACAGAAAGAGAGGAAGTTAAAAACTTAATGGGACATCTCAAGCAACTGGAGAAGGAAGAACACTCCAACCCCAAACCCAGAAGAAGAAAAGAAATAATGAAAATCAGAGCAGAACTAAATGAAATTGAAAACAAAAGAATTACACAACAGATCAATAAATCTAAAAGTTGTTTTTTTGAAAAGATCAATAAAATAGATAAACCTTTGGCCAATGTAACCAGAAAAAAAAGAGTAAAATCTCGAATTTCATCAATCAGAAATGGTAATGATGAAATAACAACAGACCCCTCAGAAATTCAAAAATATCCTTAACTAATACTACAAAAAACTCTACCCTCAGAAATATGAAAATCTGAAAGAAATCGACCAATACCTGGAAGTACGCCACCTACCAAGACTTATCCAAAATGAAGTGGAAATGTTGAACAGGCCTATATCAAGTTCTGAAATAGCATCAACTATACAAAATCTCCCTAAAAAGAAAAGCCCAAGACCAGATGGCTTTATGTCAGAATTCTACCAAACCTTTAAAGAAGAACTAGTACCTATACTACTAAACCTCTTCCAAAATATAGAAAAAGAAGGAATATTACCCAACACATTCTACGAAGCAAACATCACCTTGATCCCCAAACCAGGGAAAGACGCAACAAGAAAAGAAAATTATAGACCAATATCACTAATGAATATTGATGCTAAAATACTCAATAAGATCCTAACAAACAGAATCCAATAACACATCAAAAAAATTATACACCATGACCAAGGGGGATTTATCCCAGGGTCTCAAGGCTGGTTTAATATATGTAAATATATCAATGTAATTCAACACATAAACAAACTTAAAAATAAAGACCGTATGATTCTTTCAATTGATGCAGAAAAAGCTTTTGATAATATCCAGCATCCCTTCATGATCAGAACACTTAAGAAAATTGGTATAGAAGGGACATTTCTTAAACTAATAGAGGCCATCTTTAGCAAACCCACAGCCAATATCGTATTGAATGGAGTTAAAATGAAATCATTTCCACTTAGATCAGGAACCAGGCAAGGTTGCCCATTGTCTCCATTGCTCTTTAACATTGTAATGGAAGTTTTAGCCATTACAATTAGGGAAGAAAAGGCGATCAAGGGTATCCACATAGGGTCAGAAGAGATCAAACTTTCACTCTTTGCAGATGATATGATCGTATATCCGGAAAACACTAGGGATTCTACTACAAAACTTTTAGAAGTGATCAAGGAATATAGCAATTTCTCAGGCTACAAAATCAACACCCATAAATCTGTAGCCTTTATATATTCCAACAATAACCAAGCTGAAAAAACAGTCAGGGACTCTATTCCTTTCACAGTAGTGCCAAAGAAGATGAAATATTTGGGAGTATACCTAACAAAGGATGTGAAAGATCTATACAAAGAGAACTATGAAACCTTAAGAAAAGAAATAGCTGAAGATGTTAACAGATGGAAAAACATATCATGCTCATGGCTGGGAAGAATCAACATTGTTAAAATGTCTATACTACCCAAAGCAATATACAATTTTAATGCAATTCCTATTAAAGCTCCATTGTCATATTTCAAAGATCTTGAAAAAATAATACTTCATTTTATATGGAATCAGAAAAAACCTCAAATAGCCAAAACATTACTCAGCAATAAAAACAAATTAGGAGGAATCATGTTACCAGACCTCAGACTGTACTATAAATCCATAGTGATCAAAACAGCATGGTACTGGCACAAAAGCAGAGAAGTAGACATCTGGAACAGAATAGAGAATCAAGAGATGAATCTATCTACTTACCGTTATTTGATCTTTGACAAGCCAATTAAAAACATTCAGTGGGGAAAAGATTCCCTATTTAACAAATGGTGCTGGGTAAACTGTCTGGCAACCTGTAGAAGATTGAAACTTGACCCACACCTTTCACCATTAATTAAGATAGACTCTCACTGGATAAAAGATTTACACTTAAGACATGAAACTATAAAAATACTTGAAGAAAGTGCAGGGAAAACTCTTGAAGGAATAGGCCTGGGTGAATATTTTATGAGGAGGACTCCCCAGGCAATTGAAGCAGTATCAAAAATACACTACTGGGACCTGATGAAAGTAAAAAGCTTCTGCACAGCCAAGAACATAGTAAGTAAAGCAAGCAGACAGCCCTCAGAATGGGAGAAAATATTTGCAAGTTATACCTCTGATAAAGGTCTAATAACCAGAATCTACAGAGAACTCAAACGTATTAGCGAGAAAAGAACACGTGATCCCATCTCAGGGTGGGAAAGGGACTTGAAGAGAAACTTCTCTGAAGAAGACAGACGCACAATCTACAAACACACGAAAAAAAGCTCATCATCCTTAATCATCAGAGAAATGCAAATCAAAACTACTTTGAGATACCACCTAACCCCAGTAAGAGTAGCCCACATAACAAAATCCCAAAACCAGAGATGTTGGCGTGGATGTGGAGAAAAGGGCACACTTTTACACTGCTGGTGGGAATGCACACTAATACTTTCCTTCTGGAGGGATGTTTGGAGAATACTTAGAGACCTAAAAATAGACCTGCCGTTCGATCCTATAATTCCTTTACTAGGTTTATATCCCAAAGACCAAAAGTCACAATATAACAAAGACATCTGTACCAGAATGTTTATTGCAGCCCAATTCATAATCGCTAAGTCATGGAAGAAACCCAAGTGTCCATCGACCCACGAATGGACTAGCAAATTGTGGTACATGTATACTATGGAATATTATGCAGCCTTAAAGAAAGATGGAGACTTTACCTCTTTCATGTTTACATGGATGGAGCTGGAACATATTCTTCTTAGCAAAGTATCTCAGGAATGGAAGAAAAAGTATCCTATGTACTCAGCTCTGCTATGAAGCTAAATTATAGCTTTCACATGAAGGCTATAACGCAACTATAGCACAAGACTGTGGGGAAAGGGCCGAGGAAGGGGAAGGGAGGGGGGAGGTTTTGGTGGAGGGAGGGTAATGGGTGGGGCTACATCTACCGTGCATCTTAGAATGGTTACAGGCGAAACTTACTAAATGCAGAATA
Organism: Nycticebus coucang; assembly: GCF_027406575.1. Classification (NCBI taxonomy): domain Eukaryota; kingdom Metazoa; phylum Chordata; class Mammalia; order Primates; family Lorisidae; genus Nycticebus; species Nycticebus coucang. The sequence continues at coordinate 42,169,990 of NC_069786.1, read as the reverse complement.
CAGATGCCTACATACAGTAACTAGGAAAATGCCATGAAAGCTACGTTGAACAGTTTGATGAGAATATTTCAGATTGTACATGAAACCCTCACATTGTACCCCTTGATTGCACTAATGTACACAGCTATGATTTAACAATAAAAAAAAAGAAAGGAAAAAAAGAAAAGCATCAGAGGAGTAATAGTGCAGCTTGTCTGCTGATAGCACAACATCTGTGAACCTTATATATGTGAATGACTAACATTTGGGGAACATTGACCCACACAAGTTGTGGCAGAGTGGATCCAGAGAAAAAAATAATTGGGAACTTCTTAATTTTAAAATTTTTTATAAATCTTAATCTGTGATCCTGATGCAGAGGTAAGCAGTCTTGTCCTTTGTGATCTCTGACAACTTTACTTCCTACAAGATGCTGTTATCAAAAATAGTGTTACTAAATTAAAGTCCACAATGGGAATTTTGAAAGGAGCAAGAGGTCATGCCTGACTCCAGGCTTTTAATGTGGGTTCTTGATTTGTCTATTGAATACCTGATGCTGATTCTAAAACATTGAGCTGTGAGATCCCATTTGGTTTCCTGATTTAGTGCCTTCAAATCCAGTCGTCTCTATGCATAGAGCTCAGATTGTTTTCTTGCACCTCATTCAACTAATTCCCTGAGAGTCTTTCTGAAATCACAAATAATAAAGTGTAAGTCTGGCTAGTCATTAATTAGAACAGCAGATTTATAGAGAAGAAAAAGAAATTCAAGTTTGCATTTATTTATTCATTTAAAATAGCCTAAAAGATTTTTATTTTGGTGGGAGAGAGTCATATTGAGCAAAATTAATTATGATGCAGTACAGTCCCCATTTGCATTGTGGAGAGTATGTTATTAGCAGAATTCAAAATACAGCATTCTTAGGGGTTGGTGAGAAAAGCATGGGTTTTGGAGTTAGACAAATGTGGATGTGAGTTTTAGTGTTGCCTCCTTCTAGTTGTGTCATCTTATATACATCCCCTCTGAGCCACAATTTCCTAAACTATAAATGGAGATAATTAAACTTGTTTTAAAAGCATGTTGTGGGATTATCTTAGAAAAAGTATTAGAACATCTTGGGATGTAAGTTATATGCTTTTCCCCTTTCCTTTTTCCTAGAAGTAGAATCAACCCATTTGGTACTTGGCTTTATACTAATCTATTGTATTCTAGTATTTAATTGCTTCTTAATTCTCCCTCCATAAATCCATTATAATAGGAATAGTGTCTTACTTTTCATATTCTCTGTAGTGCTCAATATCAGCACGTGATTAGAGGACAATTTGGTGGGAGGGTTGGTGGACTGGAGGGGGCTTCTGAAACGTCTCAGAGCTGTCCTCTGCCTCTGCCATGCCACGTGGCAGTGGGCAGTGAAACCGTCTCAGGGAGATGGCCTGGAAAGGCAAAGGAATTAAACTCTTTCCTAAGTACAGTACTCAATGGTTTGGCTCCCTTGACAACTGGTGATTTCTTTCAGGCATCTAACTTAAATCACATCTGTTGTAGCTTGAAGCCTCCTTCTCTCATTTTAACTTCCATTGAGGTAAGGAGCATCTAATCACTGTGCTTTGCAAAATGTTGCTTTTTTATTCTCAAAGTCTAAGATTGTCACCTCATCCATGTCCTTTTATTTTTCATGCATTGCAATTCTGGAGAAACTAGGAGTTTTGTGTTTGCTTTTCATCACCTTAACATCTAATTCTAGATTCAGTTCTTGTTGATAATGGCTGGAGTACAATTAGCAGATCCAGTAGAAGGAAATATCCAAAACTATGCATCTTTTGAACATTCCATCTGTGAGAAAGGCAACAGGACTAGATTGTTGGAACAGCTCATTGGTATTGTAAGTCTGAAGTTCTAAAGTCACCTTGTAGTTAATCTTTAATTCACTAGGACTACAGAAATATGAAACTTTTACTAAAGTGGCTTTAGGAAGGATTTTCTAGATTTGCTAACTTCATGTGAACTTACAGTCAGTTATAGGCTCTAACAGTTCTCAGTAGTTATGTAACTTGTTCCAAAATGACCACATTCTATTATTGTTTTCATTTAGACAAACCATTTTATCCTTTTCATAGTGGTTTATCTACCAAAACATATCTGCCACAGGTATAGCTGTTGTAATATCACAAAAGAACTTTTCTTGTATCCTATAGGTTGGTGTAAACACTCAAATGTGTACACAAAAAATTACATTGCCATAGAATTAGCTGTCCCTGTGGCTGCTAGTAGACCATCTCTCCACAAGGCTAGTGATAACGTCTATTGTTTTTACTTCAGTGCCTTCACCATGCCTGGCACTTAGTAGGCCCTGACTACTGTTGAGTGAATAAATAAAGGAAAGAAGTAAGAGATGCTGGCGCAAGTGGCTCTTAGTAGACAGTTTACTCTGAGGATCAGTTGGCTTTGTATGCATCAAGCATTTAGAGCTGCTTGTATCTTAGGAATTAGGAGTTTGTTCTCAGAGCGGTCAGAGGAGGGAAAGTACCAAAAGCTTAAGATAAATTGTTTTTCACTTAACATATTTTCGTGAATGACTAGGACCTTTGGGAGGAACCACAGAATTAATGGTTTGGACCGTTCAAATCATAAGATCCCATCATGCATACTGGGAATCCATCAGTGCCCCAGGTGTTAGCACTGGCTGGGGGCACCTGGGTCTTAGGTAATTGAAGGTCACAGGTGAAGTGTATCTCTTGGGGCCCAACTATCCTAACATAGGCTTTTAGGTGAGATCTGGTCCAAATGGATCATGCCTATGAACATACCCCAACTGCCTGCGTTCTCATTCTGGCTCTGCCACTTTCTAGCTCTGTGATCTTGGACAATTCGCTATATTTTTTGTGCCCCGTGTGTCTTATCTGTAGAGCTGTGACAAATTTTAATTTTCTCCCTCCCTTATAGAGTTTTTGTAAAGGTAAAATGAAATAATCTATATAAAACATTTATTAATCTGTCTGGCATATAATTACAGCTTGGTAAGTATTACAAGCTATTATTATTATTAATATTATTACTACCTCATTGAGGTATGAAAATAACTAAGTGGTTATTTGGTGAGTATATAATGAAGACTTTCAGTTCTCTTTGGAAAACAAGGTGCCTCATACTGTTGCATAATTGGTGGGTTTGTGGTTAGTCTCCTTTGTTACAGCATAAGTCACTTCCAGGCCTGCCTACCAGATTTTAATCGTCTCTGATGTCCCTTCCCATGGCATAGTGATTGTCATGTGATAGGCCTTCAATAAATGTCTGGACTATGAGAATGAGTGAAACTTTTGTAAAAGCTGCACAGTGTTCATGTACCATCAAACAGATCCACAGTTTCCTTCAGTGTTGCATTTTGCTCTAGGATAAGATTTCAGAAGTCTGTAAAATTTTCTTTAAAATGTTTTTGTTTAAAAGTAAAATAAAGTAAAATAAATCTCCCTAAAATATAATTGGCCATGTTTATTTTTAGAAAAGAAACACTACTGTGTTTGGATGGGAACAATCTGTACTTTTCCATAAATATGTCACATTTTTTGAACTACAAGAAGAAAAAACAATAGAAAGAAAAATTCAATCTCTTGATTGTTGTTTCATATTCCATCAATGTGGAGTATTTTTAACCACTCCTGGGACGTGTCCACTGGGATGGTGGTGCTGGTGGGGTGCGCATGGATTAGCCCAGGCCTGACATGAACCAGCCTGCAGTCAGCAAACACGTGTGGTCCCCAGTGTTGCCCGACGCATTCACACTTCGTCCTCACCCATTTGACTTGTGCCCGATAAGTTCAGTGTGAAAAGCTCTAGTACCAAACATATCCCACTTCCTCTGGGCTACCTACTTTCAACTGCAAGTTCACTATAGCTGTGCCTATTTTCTCTGAACCCTCTGGGATAATAATTTCAGAGACTCCTTTAGCAGACCTGTCCTCGGTTTCCCTCATGTTCTGTCACAGAGGAATCACCCGACTGCAAATCTCTTTCCAGGGTTTGCATAGATTTGATCTCTTCAGTCCCACCCAGTCCCTCTCCGGGCTGCCTAGGTAGCTTCTCTCCTATTCCATATTCCTGAAGCTGTTAGCTTTTAGGGTTGCCACCTTGGTTTCTGCTGTTGCTCACACCTTAACTTTGGCATTGAGGAAGTTGTCACTGCAACTCCCAGACTCCTCTGACTGGCATTTGAGATTATTTTCCAAACTCTGTAATATAATAGTAGAAGAAAATCACAAAGAAATTCCCATAAGGTAATGAAGGTTAAAATGAGTATAGGAGAAACGGTACATTACATGCATATAAACAGAGAAAATAGAAGACAGAAAAAGAGAAAAGCTTCCTGGCTTTTGCTTCTCCTGAGACTACATGTAGGCTGTACAGATGTTACCACCTATGGATCTAAACACATTTGAGCAAAAGCTTTTATTCATAAAGGGAGGCCTGTTAGGAATTGTGTGCCTACATGCAGTTAAGGCAATGCTTGCTCTATGTTAGCGTTAGGGAAACTCTGGTGTTAGGATCAACCCCAGGATTCCAGTGGCTGAAACATTAACAGTTCGTTTGTTGTTCATTATTCACTCCAATGTGGGTGTTATTGGTCCATGGGGCTTGAGAGGTACTGAAAATGTCAATCACTAAGCCAGACTGATAATTGCTATCATCTTCCCATGTAGTTTCCAGTAATTAAGAGCATGGGGAAGACGTGTGGGAGGTTTTTCTAGATAAAGTTTGAAACCGGTGGGTGGACATCAGCCATTTTGCTTGCATTCCATTGGGTCAAACTCACTCACATGAGCTAAAACATCAGCTGAAACACCAGAGCTAAAACATACTGGAAAATGAAGACACAAATAGCTATTTGCTTCTGAGTTAGTTCCAGATGCTGGTAACTACGGCCAAAGTTCTTTCCTTAAATGTAAATCTCAAGTCTGTTTACCTTCTGACTTTATCATTATAAGGTGAGCTGAGAAATAACATAGAAAAGAGGAAACATATTGTGATAAATGGCTAGCAATTGATTACTTTTTTTTCTGTTCAACAATCATGCTCAGCCCCTCTCCAAAAGAGAAAATTGATAAAATTAACAAAACATTCAGGTATTGTCTCCAAGTCAAAGCCTGTAATTTCTTTTTTTTTTTTTTTTATTAAATCATAGCTGTGTACATTGATATAATCATGGGGCATCATTCACTAGCTTCACAGACCGTTTACCAAGTTTCACATATACCCTTGTAAGATGCACCGCACCTTAGTGCAGTAATCCCACCAATCCCCTTCCCTCTACGCATGTGCCCCTTCCCTACCCTCCCTTTCCCCCTTCCCCCTATTCTTAGGTTGCAACTGGGTTATAGCTTTCATGTGAAAACCCTAAATTAGTTTCATAGTAGGGCTGAGTACATTGGGTACTTTTTCTTCCATTCTTGAGATACTTCACTAAGAAGAATATGTTCCAGCTCCATCCATGTAAACATGAAAGAGGTAAAGTCTCCATCTTTCTTTAAGGCTGCATAATATTCCATGGTGTACATATACCACAATTTATTAATCCATTCATGGATCGATGGGGACTTGGGCTTCTTCCATGACTTAGGAATTATGAATTGGGCTGCAATAAACATTCTGGTACAAATATCTTTGTTATGATGTGATTTTTGGTCTTTTGTATATGACCAGTAGAGGGATTACAGGATTGAATGGCAGATCTATTTTTAGATCTCTAAGTGTTCTCCATATCTCTTTCCAAAAGGAATGTATTAATTTGCATTCCCACCAGCAGTGCAGAAGTGTTTTCTTTTCTCCACATCCGCGCCAACATCTCTGGTCTTGGGATTTTGTGATATAGGCTAGTCTCACTGGAGTTAGATGGTATCTCAAAGTAGTTTTGATTTGCATTTCTCTGATGATTAAAGATGATGAGCATTTTTTCATATGTCTGACGGCCGCGCGCCTGTCTTCTTCAGAGAAGTTTCTCTTCAAATCCCTTGCCCAGCCTGCGATGGGATCCCTTGTTCTATTCTTGCTAATGCGTTTGAGTTCTCTGTGGATTCTGGTTATTAAACCTTTGTCGGAGACATAACCTGCAAATATCTTCTTCAATTCTGAGGACTGTTTGCTTGCTTTACCTACTATGTTCTTCAAAGCCTGTAATTTCTGAGTGATGAGTAGGTGCAAGTAGGGTTCCATGGGCCCCAGCTACCACTAACTAAAAACAAAACTAACAAAAAAACATAAAACAAAACAAAAAAAAATGATGACACCTAAATGGAAAGGGAAGAGGCCAGTGTTCAGTGGTCCATCTCAAGAATGGAATCTCGCTGAGCAAACCCGTGAGGACCCCCTGCTCAGTAGAGAGGAAGCTTCTGAACAGACCTTGATTCACTCTCAGGATGGATGACCTTTTTCTGTAGCTTTCTACTGCTCCTGGTCTGCCCATGAGATGTTCTTCTCGGACTTGAAGTTCTAATGTTCCATGAAGTGGGCCATTGGTAAGTTTGTTTTCCTGGGTGACCATACAGCTTTTGAAAACTGCTGCTTTCTAGCACAAGTTTGGGAGCCACGGCTTTTTTTTTTTTTTTTACGTATGTGTACTAGTTTTTCTTTCTTTTTTTTTTTTTAAAGCAAAGTTATAAATTATCTGTTAATACAACTCCTTAAGAAACATACTAGGCTTTTGTGCTACATCCTTCAAAACTAGTCTCATGTGTTAGTAACTTCCCCAGAACTTCTTGCTCAGAATTCTCAAGTCTGATTTGCTTCATGTTTGTACATCTTAATGCCTTTTTCTCTCAGATTAATGGAGGATGTTGTTAGATTATTTGGAACAATTTGAATCCTTTGTTTCATTGCTAAGAGTTAACGGGCTTTTTCTACTCAAAGCCTTTTCCATATTTCATCCTTTTTGGTATTCGGAAGCTGTTGGCTTTTCCAACCCTGTGAGACCTCAGATTTCTGGACGCACATTAATCCTGGAATTTCACTTGAAACTTGTTAATTCTTGTCTGAGCTGAAATCTTCCTCAACATAACTTGCTATCAGCAGCACAGACCAACTGGTATATATTCACATCTCTTTTGAACCACTTCCCCTAGAGCTGTGGTCTCAGGAGACACCTGGTCTGCCTTCCAGACTGTTGAGGCAGCTCTTTTTATAAACCATTTTGCCAAGACAAAACAGGGTCCTCCAACCTTCTAGCCACCCACCACCTGAGTGCTAACCCACTGCCAAATATTTGGGGTTTTGTTCTGGCGGTAACCTGCCTCAAGTAGGATAATGTTAGGATTAAGGATAATGTTAGCTGTTGTAAAAAATTAGTCTCAAAATTTCATTCACTTAATCCATTAAAAGCTCATTTCTCTCTTATGTAAAAAATTCAAGGCAGGTCATTCAGAGACCCAAGCTGAGGAGGCTTTGCTATAACTTGTGTTTAATGTGTGGCTTTCAAGTTTTCTTCAGAAATAAACCTTCATCTAGCAAAAGCGGAGAGAGCATGTAGATATCCACAAAGGAAATTTAATTGGGCCAGTTCTGGGAGTTCTGGTGCACTTACTTTGTGGTGATAAGGAAGGGGCTGTATTTTTCTCTCCCTAATCCCCAGCTTTAATCAAGAAAATAGTGACTTCTAAAATAATTTACTGGCCAGAGCTGAGTTGAGTGACCATTTTTAGTAGGAAACTGAGAAATTGGGCACATTTCCACTCTTGAAAGTCAATTTAGTTAAGAAAGAAGGGGAGAGCAGATACGGGACTGATAATTAGCTGTAGCTGCCTCAAAGGATAGTGTAATTTCTATATTCTAGGGCAAAGTCCTTCTTTGGTACAAGTATCTTTTTCTTTTAGAAAGTATTAATAACATATAAAACACTCTTATTTTCTAGAAATAGTCTAAATACTTACTTAAAGTAAGTACCCTGCACCATGTCTGAAACATGGTAAGTAACAAATACATTTTTTATTAAAATAGTTAAATGAAGGAGCAAAGACCATATATACCTATATGAATGGAAGACTCAAAAGGAGATGAAAAAGAGTTGCCCTTCTGATGTCTCTAACACATCCATAAACAGATTGAGGGAGTTACTGTCTAATACATGCATCATTTTTCTCAGGTGTTTCTTATTTATGAGGATTTAAAAATTCGAAGACTTAAAAATTTGTACTTGTTTCTTTTTCTCCTTTGCATTCTTCCTTGACAAAAATTAAGAACCCACCCCAAACAAACCCCAAAGCATACTCTAAAAAAAGATTGCCCAAAGAAGTGAAAGACTACAACTAGTTAAGGACTTCAAACTCCTAGAAGGCAGGGGACTTTGACTGTTTCTCCTTTTTTAAAATTTATCTAGAAGACAGAAAAATGAAAAGCTAACTTATATATTGGCTGAAATCAATTCATTGTGCAGACATTGATTATTAATATGCCTTAGAAAAATAATCTAGTCCAAAATAGCAAATGCCACAGCTATACGGCAATGAGACTCTCTTTTTACCTTGCTTTGTGAGGTAGTTAGAATAGGGAGGGACAAGATATTTGTACCAGAATGTTTATTGCAGTCCAATTCATAATTGCTAAGTCATGGAAAAAGCCCAAGTGCCCATCGATCCACGAATGGATTAATAAATTGTGGTATATGTACACCATGGAATATTATGCAGCCTTAAAGAAAGATGGAGACTTTACCTCTTTCATGTTTACATGGATGGAGCTGGAACATATTCTTCTTAGTAAAGTATCTCAAGAATGGAAGAAAAAGTATCCAATGTACTCAGCCCTACTATGAAACTAATTTATGGCTTTCACATGAAAGCTATAACTCAGTTATAACCTAAGAAAAGGGAGAAGGGGGAAAGGGAGGGGAGGGAAGGGGAGGTGGGCAGAGGGAGGGTGATTGGTGGGATTACACCTATGGTGCATCTTACAAGGGTACATGTGAAACTTAGTAAATGTAGAATATAAATGTCTTAACGCAATAACTAAGAAAATGCCAGGAAGGCTATGTTAACCAGTGTGATGAAAATGTGTCAAACGGTCTATAAAACCAGTGTATGGTGCCCCATGATCGCATTAATGTACACAGATATGATTTAATAATAAATAAAAAATAAAAAATCAAAGAAAAAAGAATAGGGAAGGACAGACGCATGGGAGATGCATGCTGTGTGTCACAGTGACTGATCCTGGCACTCTCGGAATGATGAGGCTAAGGCCACTTCACAGTTCTGCTTTGGAAGCCGCAAAATATTCCTGTGATGTTAGGCAGCCTGCAATAACCCAAACGGTGGCCCCCAAATTCACGTCTCTGACATAATCTGCCATTATCAAGCAATAATTATTTCTTCTTTGGAGGAGTCATCTTGCCAATCACTCTGACACGCTTTCAGTTTGTTTCAATGGTACACATTTTCCTTTTGCTTTTCTACAAAGAGTCTTTGACAGATGAAGGTACTTTCTGCATCAGTCACTGCCTTCCTGGGAGTCTGTCTGGATGTCCCTTTTTGCAAAACAACTAAGTCCCTGCAGCATCAAAGTGAGAATAAAAATATCTTGACAAGCTCATCTCTTTCTGAGTCCCTTGGACCCTGGGCACTGCAGGGCTCTGAATTTGGGATCCTGCTGGGTCAGCAGCAAGCTAACAGCTGTGGAATGTGCCCTTGGAAGTGGGATGGCCTGGAGGTGGGGAATTTCAGCCAGGTGCTGGCATTGAAGGAGGTCTATGTAGATTCTTCTTGGATTTGTGCGCAGAGACATGCTTTTCCTAAAATTAAAAACTAACATTGTGAAAATTCTTGTAAGAAAACAGAAAAACATTTTGACTTAGCTTGTCAGGAAACATACAACTTGTTTCAGGTTATTTGTTCTTTAAAAACATAACAGGAACAAAATTAAGACTGATTTTACCACTTGCTGAATAGGGAAGTGGGAATGTTGTTTGGATAACCGACCTTGTTGGGCGTTCTTATATTTCTCTTGCAGGAACAGCCCTGGCTTCCCAATCCATTCCAGAACTACACATCTTTATTTACATACATGCATGCACATATACATACCTATATTTAAAACTTTTTTTCTTTTCCAAACTGGCATTTCTATTAAATTTCCTGTTTGGGGGGTGACCTATGTATCCTCTGTGAACATAAGTTTTCATTGTCTGTTTCTTTTTAGAATCACTCTGTCGTTGACATGGCCTGCCATTGTTCTCCAAGGGATTCTTTAGATCTTATATTTCTTGTCCTTTGCCTCAGGCTGCTGAGTTTTGAAAAAATAAAATAAAAATCATTGATGGTGGGTATTTCAGTATGTTTCAAATTGTGTAGGATTTTGTTCACTGGATCTGCATTTTCCTGCTTTGTGTTGCTTCTTCCTCCTAGGGCATCATTATCCCATGGACCTGCTACTTTGACCCTTCCCCCAAATCACTTAGAAAATTACCTGGATGAAAAAAATGGTATGTCCATGTGTACCACAGGCTACAACTGTCAACTGGAAGGGACCTCTCCCTGTCTTTTATTCCCAATCATCAAGGCCTGTGGGGTTTTGCTTCCTAAAGCTCTTCCTAACCTGTTCCCTTTCTTCCATTCCTGCCACTGTATGCTTGGTCCAATTTACCATCATCTCTCACCTAAACCACCTCAATGGCCTACTTGTTACCAATGCATGTTCACACACTTGCTTCCTGCAGTGCGTTCTCTGCATTCCAGACAGAGTGACCTTCTCCAAATGTAAACCATGTCATTACCATGCCTGAAATCACGTGATGGCTTCATGTAAAGACAGAGGCCCACATCCTTGACATAGTCTAGCATCCTGTGTGGCCTTATCTTGTTCTTTTTCTGAATTTGTGTCTTTCTTGAAGACACCCTGCTCCTCCAGGCCTCATGCCTTTCCTGGTCTCTCAGAAATGAGAGACCTCATTTCTGGGTCTCTCTATCCTCCTTTCCTGAGCTGAATCCTATACATGGCTTTAGAACACTACTCAAATGTCACTTCCTTAAGAAATTCTCCTTGACCCTCTTTACCGGGTCAAGTTCTCTGTTTTACCTCTTCATAATACCTAATGCTCATGTCTCCCTTATTTCTGTTGGTTTGTTTTTTTGACACTCATCACAACTGTACTTATATAACTAATTTTATTTTTATTTGATTAATGTCTGTCTCTGTCAAGAAATGCAAACCCTACAAGCACAAGCTTGTTTTCATCATTCTCACCTCTGTATCCCAGATGTGGCCCTTGCAGAGGACTTACCCAGTAAGTCTTTGAGCAAGGAATAAGTGAAGGAATTTAAACTTTATAAAGAGTTGCAGTAGAATGAACAGCTGGCTGATTAAATCACCCAGTGACAATCAGGATGTATTTGAGGACATATAAATTTTATCAGAGAAACTGATAAAGATTAGACTTTCTGAAATCAAGCAAATGGGAACTCAAGCCATTGGAACATTAACCTTGAGAAATTAACATGATTCACACAATGGTCATAGAGTTGTGGGTTTCTGAGTAGAAGCAGTACCCGGGTTATGAACAAGATAGATTCAGTAGGTTCATTCTTAAGTTGAATTTGTATGTAAGTTGGAGGAAGCACATCAAGTTTGGACATTTAAGGTCATGAACACATCCTAGGAAAAGTGCTACATACCTCATTGCTGAACATCACTATGATCACCTTGGAAGTATTCCCCTTGCAAAGCTATGCACTGATACCAGTGCCTAGTCTGCCTTTCAAAGAAATTTCAGAACTCTTATTTCTGGAATGGCCATCAGAGCTGTTGTCATATGAGGTTTGACAATTACATTTGCAAATTTGTCCTAGAAAAAGAACTTTGAAGGGTGGACTAGGCACTGGCCTTGGTGCATAGCTTCCAAAGGGTAATATTTTAAAGGTGGTGTAGTGATATTCATCAGTGAGGTATGCAGCACTTCCCTAGCATGAATTTGCAAACTTAATTATCCAACCTTATATTTATTATCCATAAGAGCTTTTGTTTGTAAGTGAGAGTCATACAGCAGCCAGATGTTTGTAACCTGGAGACTTACCATAATAGCCTCCATTCATAAGTTTGAGTCGTGAGCACATTAGATGTTTGTAACTCGGAGACTGCCTGTATTGGGTCATAAACGTGGCTAGCCCATTAGCTTTTAACCACTAGGTGGTCTGCAACAAAGTGGCAGTCCAGTCCTTTGGAGGATGCATCAAGGGAAATTACTTTGAGGCCTTTCTTTAAATCTTATGTGTTACAGAAGCCCCATCTGCCCTGGCCTGAGAAACCAGAGTCATTACTCTAGCTGATCATTCCTGATTGGAACAATCCAGCACAGGAGGCGGAAGTGTCAGTTTGGGAACTGTGCAACGTGTCTGCCGGAGTTGAGTTTGTTTACACTTTTCCAGCGTCATCATTTACAAACTTTAAAAAACACATTGACAAATTCCCTAGCTGTTTTGGCAGCGCTTCCATCAATCACCCAACTAATAGCACCAACATTTCTCCTGGGCTATTATAGTCACTTCAATAGCTGCTGCTGCAGCTTCGGGAGAAGATAAATCAGGAGGGGCTCTTTTAGATGGTCTCAAGTACAACACCATTTTTTATTAAGCAATACTTCCATCCTCGTTCTTCTCACTGTGCCCTTCCTCCAACCTCCCATAAATAATTCTTTCTGCTTTGTACTGTCTTAGATAAAGTAATCTGGATCTATGGCTTCCCTTTGGAGGCCCCTTTGCAACGTCACTGGGTAATGGGTCCATTTATTATTTTGGATTTTTGTGTGTCCTCTTTAGTTACTCCATGCAGCGCTCTCAAATCAATAAGCATATTGTGTTTCTGTTTCTGCCAGCAACAGGTGCCTCGCTTCCCAGGCCCAACACACCCTCTGAGAGCAGCTCACATGTCTAATCCCACAGCACACAAACCTGAAACCATTTTGCCTTTCAACCAGGTTCATTGTGCTGCAGCGCCAGGTAGCAGCTGTATCTCTAAGTCCGGGTGGCTAGGATGTCCCTACTTTTGCACTTTTATGGTTTCCTTCTATTACTAAAGCCTCACACCCCCTTTCACAAGAAATAAATATTGCAAATACTCAGCTGTTACAATAGTTGAGTATTGTTTATTTTTTTCTTGTGGCAGCAGTCCCCCCTTATTTAAAACTTGACTTTTATTTTTTTCTTATTATCTGATTTCTCTTAAATAAGAGTGTGTTTAAAACAATAACAACACAACCTCTTCTGACTTCCTCACTATTAAAAAGCAGGGCTACGTCTTCACCCTGCACTATGCCCACATTCATAATCTGGATGGAGAAAGGGGAGCTCCTGCCAAACTTGGCAGATCAGGTGAGAAGGACTTGCCGAGCTCTGCTGCCCAGCTGGAGTGTTTGCTGGCTGCAGTGCCAACTGGAGAGCCAAACCCTGGGACTGCATTTCAACTTGCTGCCTGACTGATACCATTAATGCCACCACTGAGGGCTCTATTCATCCTAAATGACCCATGGTCCTGGACAAAGCACCAACTGCAGGCCCTTGCAAATCCTGGCTCAGTACCTGACTGACCTATTAATCAGAATTTTAACTAGGTCTGGAAGCATTTTTCTTTCGTGTGTAAGTCAGAAAGCTGATTGCAGTGGAGACATCATGTAAATGATGCCATCAACATGATGTGTAGGACCTTCAATACCTGAGTCTGTGGTCACCAGGAGTGTTATGAACGCTAAAGAAGTAGAGTTCTCTGGGATGCCTTAACTGCTCAAGGCTGTCTTCACTATTACCAGTATCTTGGTTGCCAGCTCTATCTTGGTGCTGAAATGACCAAATGAAACTAATCATTTTTATGTTTGAAAAGCATTTTCTCTTTAGTTGAGAGAGAAAACCCTTGATTTTCACATCTTTTAAAAGCAGTTTTTTTTCAAGGTGGATTTTTGCTTAAAGTGTAAGTGATAGCCTCAAAGCTATGAAAGCATTCATAAAGACAACTGGCTGATTAGAATTCACAGACCTCATAAGGAAGGAATATTTTTGAACTCTGTTTTGGCTTTAGTAATAAGAGGAATCCTTAGGCCAGAGATAAAAATCAGCATTTGGTCCTTGTGTGCATTGATGATTTTATTTATATGAGACCTAAAAATGGGGTAATGAAAGTAAATAGTAAATATTCCAACACATTCACAGTAGACTGTTTTGAATTGATATTTTAAATGGTCTAATGTCAGATATACTAAAGTTTTGCGTCCCTGACTTGTTTGTTTTTTTTTTTGTTTTGTTTTGAGACAGAATCTCATTTTGTCACCCTCAGTAGAGTGCTGTGGCATCATAGCTCACAGCAACCAAGCTCTTGGGCTCATGTGATTCTCTTGCCTTAGCCTCCCAAGTAGCTGACACTACAGGCACCTGCCACAATGCCAGCTATTTTTAGAGATGGGATCTCGCTCTGGCTCAGGCTGGTCCCAAACTCCTGAGCTCAGGCAATCCACCTGCCTCAGCCTCCCAGAGTGCTCGGATTACAGGCCTGACCCACTGTGCCCAGCTGCATCCTTGATTTTAAATTGTATCCTTGAATTTTTTTTTTATTTTATTTTTTATTTTTTGTAGAGACAGAGTCTCACTTTATGGCCCTTGGTAGAGTGCCGTGGCCTCACACAGCTCACAGCAACCTCCAACTCCTGGGCTTAAGCGATTCTCTTGCCTCAGCCTCCCGAGTAACTGGGACACAATCTAACCCTTCGTTTGTGACTTAAATTTATTAACTTAGCAATAACTTCACATGACTACAAATTTTGCTCCTTCTATAAAAATTAACAAATAAAAAACTTCAATGAAAACAAACCCCCCAAATTAATAAAGTATAAATTGATACTATTAATTAAACATGAAAAAATGTTGATTGTGAAAGTAAGGGGAGCCTCAGAGTGGAACTGGTGTTGACTGGTGATGTAGAGTGCAGTGTCAGCTGCTCCTGTGTACTGTAATCCCTGCTACATCATGGTGCTGTTTGGTCTTCATTGGTTGGAATACATCACTTATTTCATCGGCTTCTCTTCTTGCCATATTGGCTCACAGCAATTAATAAAGAATTGATTGGCCTCCCTCTGCACAAAATTTGGTTAGGAAACTTAGAAATAATTCAGAATGTGTTTATGTTAATTTTTTTAGATCATTGCCAAAATGAAGATGCAGCATTTTAAAATTCTTGTAAAGAAGTTTTTCAATTTTTATAAATAAATCCCTTGATTGTAGTTTTATAGACATTGGTGTAAAAGAAACATTAGTTTCTAGAGTGTTCCTCTCTTCCGTTTTGGACCACTCTACCCGGCAAAATCCACTGAGCTGTTTGTTTAGCTTTCTTGGACTTTAGCCATCACTTCTGTAACAAAAGACTAACCCAAAATAATACAGTTCAGGTCAATGTTATGTGTGAAGTATCTACCATGTGCTGGTCATTGGATAAAAGATAGAACAGATCATTACAGAAAGAATAGGAATCTGTATAAAATAGTAGGATGATTCTAGGACTAGCTATCCAAGTAGAAGATCTCTGGATATTTTGACAATTAATCTTAAACTTGGTTAATGTTTAACTTTGCCATATATACACTGATTTTGAGTTTGTTTAAATTTATATGGATATGACACTAGTGACTTTAGCAAAAAACTTTCTAGAAATTTCTTCGAAATACTTTTTAAAAAATCATATGCTTTTAAAAGCAATAAGCGTTCCTTTTTCTAAATTAAACAATTTCAAATTTTCAGCCGGTTAATACCCATCTCCCCTCATTGTTCCTAATTATAGAAGTTTGACTTTGCATGTTTTGGATTCAAGTGCCCTGTTCTTTCCTTTGCTCAGTGTAATAGGTGTGGTTTGATTGCACATAAATGTGTGTATGTTATACCTTTTATTAGCAATGCATTTTAAGTTGTAAACTGAATGACTATAGTTTACTTGCTAGCTCCCAGGAATATGTTTAAATTACTAATGCTGGAAGGCTTTCTTCCCACTATGAAGCCATGGAAATGCTAAAATCCAGGGAATTTTTAAATATGTATGCCTATCAGGATTATTAAATAATCCAGAAAATATAGGGCTCCCATGAAGAAAGGTAAATTAATTTAGACAGGATAGACATCTTACCCTGGCCCATATTGCATGTCCAGCTGGGGCTGCCAGAGGCCTTGCCATCATCATCATTTGAGGACCCAGGCTGACTTAGGCTCCAACTTGACCAACACAATTGTCAGGACACAAGGGGACATGGTGAATGAAGTTCTGGTTTTTAAACTTCTGCAAGTAAATGCCACAAATTATCTCTTCACATTTTGCTATCGAAAGAGTCATTTGAGCACATCTTACTTCAATGGTAGTATAGGAAAATATAATCATTATACCAGAGAGAGAACAGAACTAGAATAATTGTGGACAGCCCAATTAAACTAAGTCTTAAAAAAATTATAATCCATACAAATGAGTTGAATTTTGGCAAGAGAGATTCATCAGGTACAAAACAAACAAACAATTCCCCTACCCACCCCCCCGAACATGAGTATTTTAGTCACAATCCAAAATGTATAAATATGTGGGCAAAAATATAGGGTAGTATGCTTACAATCATTAAAGAGAGAAAGAGGAAACTGAAACCATAATGAGAGAACAAGAAAAGATGAAGCGAAAAGACAGACTTAAGCAAAGACCCAAATCAAACTGGAAGATAGATCTGAGGAATCATCCAGAATGTATTATAGAGTGATAAACAGATGGAAGATATGAGATAAACAGATGGGAGATATCAAGAGAGGTAAAAAAAAATTATGATGGCTCTAATGAAATGGTCCAACAGAAGTTTAACAGGAATTTTAAAAAGTAAGAGCAGAGAGAATTCAGGACAGGCAATATTGGAAGAGATAATGGCTGAAAAATTCCAATAGTTGTAAGACATGAGTCTTTTGGTTGAAAAACAAACAAACAAACAAAAACCAAGAATATTTGAGCAGGATAAATAAAACAAATGCTCATCTAATTTTGTCACAGTAAAACTGTATAATGACATATAAAGAGAACATAGGGAAAGAAAACAACAGGAAAATGATAGAATAACAACAGAAATTTCACTAGCCCTAGTGGATGTCCCAAATATAACCTCAGGTTCTAAAATTTCTATTATGGGCCAGCGATGAAAATTTTGCAATAAATTCATATACTGTATTTGTGGATGCTAGGAAATTATACCAACAGGAGAACAAACAAGCATTTCTGAGAAGTACTGTTTTGAATTGAGAAATACTGTGTAACAAAATTTTGTCTCATATTATTTTACATATTTTGAGATATTTATAGATTTAAAAATTATCTGCATACAAATATTTTGATGGCATATTCATAGTAATTGCCTTCAGGAAGCAAGGCAATAATTATTAGTTCCATTTTGAAGATGACAACACTGAGAATCTTACAGGTTAAGCAATGTTTATAAGTCATAAAGCTGATAAATGTAAAAGAAGGATTAACAAACTCAAATGCTGATTCATGTTTTAAATAAGGGCTTACACAAAGCAAACGTTTGGTTAGTGTATTTGCAAATTGTGCTGTATTGAAACGGGGCATTATTAAGTTAGAGACTATTTCTTAGTTTCAAACATAGTTTCCTCAGAGAATAACACTAAGATTACTAAGTCTTTTTACAGCGATCATATTTGAGTACAGATATTCTTAAGAATGTAATATATTTCTCTAAATATTATGTAAATACTAATTTTTTAATAAAATGGTTTCTGTTAAAAAATATGTTTGCTTGCATCATTGGGTGTTAAGTTCTAGAGTTAACTTAGAATAGAAGCACATGAAGAATTTGGATTGTTTCGTGAATTATCAAAACTAAGTCAAGACATGGTTTGATTATATTGGAGGTCCTTGCCACAGATGATATGATTGTCTACTTAGAAAATTAAAAAAAAAGATAGAAAAATTATTAGAAAAGAATTTCTGAAGGTTTTCTGACATATGATATTTGATAAAGCTAATTTAATTTTTATGTATCAATTTTAATGATGTTAGTTTCCAAGAGTGGTCACCATCAATATATATGCTACTCCTTACATTAAAAGGTGGGGTCAATTTCCCATTCCTTTGAATCTGAGATTTCTTGGTGTTAGAATTTGATAGAAATGATCCTGTGTAAATTTCAGACCTCGCATTCAAGGGGACTGGCAGGTTATTCTTTTTCTTTCATAGAAGCCAGCCACGGTGTAAAACATCAACTACTCTGCCAACATCATGCTGTGAGGAAGCACAATTTAGCTGTATGGAAAGAGTGGAGTGGTCGAGCCAGACCTCAGCTATTTCATTCATCCTGGCTGTGCCACAAGCATGTGAGGGAGCATCTTGGACATTCTAGCTTTGAAGATAACACATAAAGCAGAGGAAGAACCATTCAGCTGAGCCCAATCCAAATTGGTGAATCACAAAAAAATAACATGTTTGTGTTTAAAATCGGTAAGGTTTGGGGTATTTGTTATTCAGCAGTAGATAACTACAACAGAATGTGTTATCTAGATGTGGGGCATAGCCATAATAAAAACCTGAAGTGTGATATTGGCTTTGTGACTGAGCAGTGAGTGGAAGGAAGGCTGAGAGGCAGAGAGGAAATTTTTATTGGAGGCTGGTGATAAAACAACCTGGGTTATGTCATGGTGGAATGTTGGCTAGCACCATTGACTCCAATTACAAGGGCAAAAATGTACGTAATAGACTTGTGGGTTTGGGTAAGGAGTTTTCTAGGCAGAATGTTGTAAGCTGCCTATGATAAAATTCACAAAGAGGCATAAAATGGAAAAGGAACTCCTTGGTTTACACAGAATTTAGGGGAAAAAAAACTATGACATGTTAGTTTGGAAAACAATAATGTTTCTCATTACCAGTTTCCCTAGCTGGCAAAATGGCCTCAAGAGGATGATCAAATGAGGAAGTTGTCAGTAAAATTGTTAGCATTAAGATTAAGTGTACGGCTATTACAGCCTTTCTCAAAACAGAAAATGGGGGTCAGTGTCTCAAAGACATTCTAAGTCACACAAGGTTTCTAAGAATTTTAAGTGTGTTTTGCCATAGCACATTGACTTGCAGAGAACATTTGGTCTAGATGGTATCTGTGGGTGAAACTTTTGTGTAACAGAGTCAATTGAAATAAAAGTCCTAGTTCTTTTAAGAAAATTGAACTGGGGAGAGCATTGCCCAGTTGAACAAGAGACAGAGACAACAAAAAGTGAAAAGCAGACTATGACCACCCAATCTTATATGCAGTGTAAGCAGCAAGCAGAAGGACAATGCTGTCCAGAGGCAAACATGGTATATTTCCATGGGAAAGGGATGATGATTCAGAAGCAGATCCTTAAGCTGTAGAGAAATATTTTAAGAAAGCAGAACTGGGGCCAAATCCAGAAACATTCCATGCTCTTGTAGCTCAGGGAGCTGGAAACATGATTGGCAATGTTTCAGAATTGCTATCAGACAGCTAAATTGCTATACACGTTTCTTTTTTCACTTTTTAAGCAGGGGCATCTAGTGAGTTTATCATATTCTTGACTCACCAGTATTTGTTGGATGTTTAGGGGGCAGGTCCTATGTATTATTTAGTTCATAGGCCTCCCACTACATCTGAGGAAGCACATCTTCTGTACATAGATCATATTTAAAAGACAAAATCTCAGGTTTCAAGCCTGAGTCTTAAGCCATAATGAGATGAAATGTGGGAATCCTAGGTAAGAGTGAGTGTATTTAGCAAATGTGAGTGATGTAAATGGTTGTGGTTGAGGTCATTATGGATTCCTTCCCTTCTTGTACACCTACGCAATTCCAAACATCAAGAAGTGGAATCAATTTCTCTTTCCCTTGAGACTGGGTTGATCTTGTGACTGAATTTGTCCAATACAACAATGACATAATTATGTTTTGCTCATTATACTATCCTATAAAAGGACTGGGGACTTATACTTAATTTCCTTGGAAGCAGCCATGATTTAAGGAGTTTAGATAGCTGAAGGCCATCAAAAGAGTGAACTTTGAACCAGACTCACTTACAAACACAAGCTTGGAGAGATGACTTGGAGAGGAGACATGCTTATCCAGCCTGCAAATGTTTCATCCATCTGAGCAAAGACAGCAATCACATGGGTGAAGATGATGTGTTGTGCTGTCTAGCAGATACCACGTGGAGCAAAGAAATTACACAGCCTGGCCCAGCCCAGATGGTAGAATCATAAAGAATAATATATTGTTTCTGAGCTACTACGTTTTGGGCATGGTTTGTTTTACAACAAGAGATAACCAATATGTTAATTTTAAAATACCTTATTGACTTTAGTAACAAAACTATAAGGTTGTAAGTGATATTTATGTAGAAAGTAATAAGAACAATCAAATGTTATTAAAAGTCACTAAGAACTTGAGTAAATGTAGAACTTTAATATGTATATAAATAGGAACACATATCTTTATAATGGCAATTTCCTCCAAAATAACCTATAAACTCAATGTAATGCCAATAAAAATCATAACAGATTTTTATGACAAATTTCCTAAAATAATATTTATTTGAAGAACAAGAATCTGGGAGGAGTTGACTTTTTAGATATGAAAATTTATGGTGAAATATAATGTAAATGTAGCAATGAAGAGAGTACATTGCAAAGATAAGCACATTGGATAGCAAAAAGAGTGAACTTTGAACCAGACTCACATCTATATGGAGGCTTAATTTATGACAAAGTTGGCATTGGAGACAGTAGTGAATGCATGGAGAATTCAATCAATATGCTAGAAAAATTGATGCTTCATTCTGAAAAAAAAAATTCTTTTTTTTTCCTTTTTTTATTTTTTAATAAATCATAGCTGTGTACATTAATGTTATCATAGGGTACAATGTTCAGGTTTTATATACCATTTGAAACATTTTCATCAAACTGGTTAACATAGCCTTCACCACATTTTCTTAGTTATTGTGGTAAGACATTTGTACTCTACACTTAGTAAATTTAACATGTAAAATTTTAAAATTTTACAAGGGTACATGTGAAAAAAAAATTTCAATGGAGTGGTAAATTTAACATGTAAAATTTTAAAATTTTACAAGGGTACATGTGAAAAAAATATTTCAATGGATCTCTACCTTATCTCTCTCTCTTTCTCTTTTGTCACACACACACACATGCCTTCCAGAGGAACTGAACTTTCATGTGGATGATACAACTTTACAACTTTCAAATAATAATCTAGGAGAATAGCTTCATGACTTAGGCTAGTGAAGTAGTTCTTAAATAAGTCTCAAAAAGTAAAATAGTGTGAGATAACATTAATAAATTCATCTATTAAAGTTGAAAATTATTTTTATTAAAGACATCATAAAATAGTGACTAGGCAAGACATAAAGAAGATATCTAAAGCATTAGTTAACATAAAGTTAGTGGCCTGAATATACACAGATCACTATCAGTCAGTAAGAAAAAATGCTTTAACCTTTTATTAAATACTTCAAAAATGGGTAAAAGAACATGAATGCCTATTCCACAGAGAGAAATGGTGATGGCCACTCAACATATGAAAATATTCTCAGATTTATACATTTTAAAGGAAAGCAAATTCAAGCACCAAGAGAAATGCCATTTCACACCCTCTGGAATTAAAGTGTATGACAGTGTCAAGTGCTGACAAGCATATGGAGTAACTGGAGCACACACATATTGTTAATGAGTTTAAAAACTGGAACATTGCCTTCAAAAATAACTGCATTTATCTTATAAAGATGACAATGACTATACCCACTGATTATCAAAATAACTCGTAACTGTACATAACTAGATATGTCAGAGAAACTCTTTTTTTAAATTTATTTTATTTTATTTTTTAATTGTTAAATCATAGCTGTGTACATTAGTGCAATCGCCTGTACCCATTCTAAGATGCACCATAGATGTGGCCCCACCCATTACCCTCTCTCAACCAAAACCTCCCCCCTCCCTTCCCCTTCCTTGGCCCTTTCCCCACAGTCTTGTGCTATAGTTGGGTTATAGTCTTCATGTGAAAGCTATAATTTAGCTTCATAGTAGGGCTGAGTACATTGGATACTTTTTCTTCCATTCCTGAGATACTTTGCTAAGAAGAATATGTTCCAGCTCCATCCATGTAAACATGAAAGAGGTAAAGTCTCCATCTTTTTTTAAGGCTGCATAGTACTCCATGGTATACATGTACCACAATTTGCTAGTCCATTTGTGGGTTGATGGGCACTTGGGCTTCTTCCATGACTTAGCAATTATGAATTGGGCTGCAATAAACATTCTGGTACTTAAGAATGGTAATAAAGTCATTTAATAAAATGTCTTTGTTATATTGTGACTTTTGGTCTTCTGGGTATAAACCTAGTAAAGGAATTATAGGATCGAATGGCAGGTCTATTTTTAGGTCTCTAAGTATTCTCCAAACATCCTTCCAGAAGGAATGTATTAGTGTGCATTCCCACCAGCAGTGTAGAAGTGTGCCCTTTCCTCCACATCCACACCAACATTTCTGGTTTTGGGATTTTGTTATGTGGGCTACTCTTACTGGGGTTAGCTGATATCTCAGAGTAGTTTTGATTTGCATTTCTCTGATGATTAAGGATGAGGAGCTTTTTTTCATGTGTTTGTAGATTTTGCATCGGTCTTCTTTAGGGAAGTTTCTCTTCAAGTCCCTTGCCCACCCTGAGATGGGGTCACGTGTTCTTGCCTTGTTAATACGTTTGAGTTCTCTGTGGATTCTGGTTATTAGACCTTTATTGGAGGTATAACCTGCAAATATTTTCTCCCATTCTGAGGGCTGTCTGCTTGCTTTACTTACTATGTTCTTGGCTGTGCAGAAGCTTTTTAGTTTGATCAGGTCCCAGTAGTGTATTTTTGATACTGCTTCAATTGCCTGGGGAGTCCTCCTCATAAAATATTCACCCAGGCGGATTCCTTCAAGAGTTTTCCCTGCACTTTCTTCAAGTATTTTTATAGTTTCATGTCTGAAGTTTAAATCTTTTATCCAGTGAGATAAAAGATTTCACCACTATCTTAGTTAATGTTGAAAGGTGTGGGTCCAGTTTCAATCTTCTACAGGTTGCCAGACAGTTTACCCAGCACCATTTGTTAAATAGGGAATCTTTTCCCCACTGAATGTTTTTAATTGGCTTGTCAAAGCTCAAATAACGGTAAGTAGCTGGATTCATCTCTTGCTTCTCTATTCTGTTCCAGACTTCTACCTCTCTGCTTTTGTGCCAGTACCATGCTGTTTTGATCACTATGGATTTATAGTACAGTCTCAGGTCTGGTAGCGTGATTCCTCCTGCTTTGTTTTTATTGCTCAGTAATGTTTTGGCTATTTGAGTTTTTTTCTGATTCCATATAAAAGGAAGTATTATTTTTTCAAGATCTTTAAAGTATGACAATGGAGCTTTAATAGGAATTGCATTAAAGTTATATATTGCTTTGGGCAGTACGGACATTTTAACAATGTTGATTCTTCCCAGCCATGAGCATGGTATGTTTTTCCATCTGTTAACATCTTCAGCTATTTCTTTTCTTAGAGTTTCATAGTTCTCTTTGTAGAGATCTTTCACGTCCTTTGTTAGGTATACTCCCAAATATTTCATCTTCTTTGGCACTACTGTGAAAGGAATAGAGTCCTTGACTGTTTTTTCAGCTTGGTTATTGTTGGAATATATAAAGGCTACAGATTTATGGGTGTTGATTTTGTAGCCTGAGACATTGCTATATTCCTTGATCACTTCTAAAAGTTTTGTAGTAGAATCCCTAGTGTTTTCCAGATATACGATCATATCATCTGCGAAGAGTGAAAGTTTGATCTCTTCTGACCCTATGTGGATACCCTTGATCGCCTTGCAGTGCTTGGGGATCTCTTCTGACCCTATGTGGATACCCTTGATCCCCTTGCAGTGCTAGGGGATCAAGGTGATGTTTGCTTCGTAGAATGTGCTGGGTAATATTCCTTCTTTTTCTATATTTTGGAAGAGGTTTAGTAGTATAGGTACTAGTTCTTCTTTAAATGTTTGATAGAATTCTGATGTAAAGCCATCTGGTCCTGGGCTTTTCTTTTTAGGGAGATTTTGTATAGTTGATGCTATTTCAGAACTTGATATAGGCCTGTTCAACATTTCCACTTCGTTCTGGCTAAATCTTGGTAGGCGTGCTTGGCGTGCTTGGTGTGTTTCCAGGTGTTGGTCAATTTCTTTCAGATTTTCATATTTGTGAGAGTAGAGTTTCTTGTAGTATTCGTTAAGGATTTTTTGAATTTCTGAGGGGTCTGTTGTTATTTCATCATTACCATTTCTGATTGATGAAATTAGAGATTTTACTCTTTTTTTCCTGGTTAGGTTGGCCAAAGGTTTATCTATTTTATTGATCTTTTCAAAAAACCAGCTTTTGGATTTATTGATCTGTTGTATAGAATTCTGAATTCATTTAATTCTGCTCTGATTTTGGTTATTTCTTTTCTTCTGCTGCATTTGGGGTTGAAGTGTTCCTCTTTCTCCAGTTGCTTGAGATGTTCCATTAAGTTATTGACTTCCTCTCTTTCCGTTTTCTTGAGGAAGGCTTGCAGTGCTATAAATTTCCCTCTTAGGACTGTCTTTGCAGTATCCTAGAGGTTCTGGTAATTCATGTCTTGATTGTTGTTTTGTTCCAAAAATATGGTGATTTCCTTCTTAATCTCATCTATAACCCATGTAGCTTTCAGCATAAGGTTGTTTAGCTTCCATGTTTTTGTGTGGGTATGCAGGTTCCTGTTGTTATTTAGTTCAACTTTTATTCCATGATGGTCTGAGAAGATGCAAGGAATACTTTCTATTTTTTAAAATTTGCTGAGGTTAGATTTGTGGCCTAGGATGTGGTAGATTTTGGAGTATGTTCCGTGGGCTGATGAGAAGAATGTGTATTCAGTTTTGTTGGGATGACATGTTCTGTAGATGTCTGTTAAGTCCAGATGTTGAATGGTTGAGTTTAATTCTAATATTTCTTTGCTTAGCTTCTTTTTGGAGGATCTATCCAGCACTGCTAAAGGGGTGTTAAAATCTCCAACTACTATGGAAGTGGAGGAAATCGAGTTGCTCATGTTTGTTAGAGTTTCTCTTATAAAGTGAGGTGCGTTGTGGTTGGGTACATAAATATTAATAATAGAGATCTCATCATATTTAGTATTACCTTTAACAAATATGAAATGTCCATCCTTATCCTTAATTATTTTGGTTGGTTTAAAGCCTATTGCATCTGTTAACAGGATTGCAATGCCTGCTTTTTTCTGCTTTCCATTTGCCTGGAATATAGATGACCATCCCTTCACCTTGAGTCTATATCTGTCTTTTAATGTAAGATGTGATTCTTGTATGCAGCAGATATCTGGCTTGAGTTTTTGTATCCAGTCCGCCAACCTATGCCTCTTTAGAGGACAATTTAAACCATTCACATTAATTGAGAGTATTGATAAGCCTTTCGAGAGACTGGTGGACATTTTTAATCGTTTTGCGACTATGGAAGTTGGAATTTGATCAAAAATGTGTTGGGTGGGTTTACTTTTGTGGTAGAGAATGACGCTGGTCTTTATGGAGGATAGGTCTAAGAATGTCCTGGAGAGCTGGTTTCATTGTGGCAAGTTTCTTCAACATGTGAATGTCGTTGAAGTATTTAACTTCTCTGTCATAAATGAAGCTTCCTGTGCCCAGCTCAGTGGCTTAGTCTGGGGCTCCAGACAATGCTCAAAGTTCTCCACACTCCTGCTCAAGCTTTCCCCAAGGCAGTTCAACTGAGTGCCAAGTCCAAGAGCACCGAAACAGTTCACAGCTAAGGCCTTTCCAGTTTGCAGTCTCACTGCTGCTTGTACTTACGGTTGCCGGCATGATTAGGTTGATCGAACACACGCAACCACTTGCCAGTTTTCCACTGTTTTTGTCCTCCTCTTGGGGTCCAGAAGTCCCTTGCTGGCTCCATGTATCCTCAAAGGGATGATTATAGGCAGATCCCACCGGCCAGAGATGCCTGGAGTCTTGTCTCCCCAGACTCGCTATTCCCAGTTGCAGGGAAGCTGTTACTTGGCCGCTGTCTTTAATCCATCCGAGAAACTCCTGTACATGAAATAGTACCAGGAGACTTGCATGTGTACAAGAGCATCTAGCTGAAGTTACATAAATACATGATTCCTGCTATTTTCTTGCAGTGGTATTCTTTCCTGCAGTGGAAATTAATGAACTAGAGCTGCACACACCAATGTGAATGCATCTAACACACAATTTTGAGGAAAAAATACTTAAGGTATACATACAGAATGTAGCATTTTATGATCCCTAATGTGTCAAAATTGAGAAATACACACACACATATGTGACAAAACTATAAAGAAAGGGAAAGATGGCCAGGTGCAGAGGCTTGTGCCTGTAATTCAGCACTCTGGGAGGCTAAGAGGAGAAGAGCCTTTGAGCTCAAGAGTTTGAGACCAGCCTGAGCAAGAGCAAGGCCCCATGTCTACTAAAAATAGAAAACGTAGCTGGTGTTGTGGCAGGCACCTGTAATCCTGTTTACTTGGGAGATTGAAGCAGGAGGATCACTTGAATTTAGGAGTAGGAGTTTGAGGTTGCAGTGAGCTAGGCGTATAACCATAGCATTCTAGTCTGGGACAACAGAGTGAGATTCTGTCTAAAAAACAAAAAATTAAACCAAAACCAAAAACAAAAGAAAAAAAGATAGGCAAAGAATAAAATCAAGCTGAGGCATAAAGTGGTGAGTAATAAATGGATATTTATTTCATGTATTATTTTAGACGTTATTAAAATGTGTATTATTATACTTTTTTATATATAGTATATATTTTACACTTTGGAAAAGAAGAAAAAGCCTCATTATTGAGGCATTCAAAGTATGAAAGGCTATGTGTTTTACATCAAATACATACAGTAGCCTCACTGGTATCCAGTTAGATTTGGTAGTTATTGTTACCAGATGAAGACAATGGTTATATTCTTAAAATGAAAACCACATTATAAAGTAATAATACTTTGATAGAGATGTTCTGCCATGAAAAAATTCAGGAGTTAACTAAAATGCTAGTGGATGAAAGGTAGGAAGGCAAGAAATATTTCAGTTTCAAATTACTAAGCGTAAACAAAGTTTTTCTCTAGATCCAAAAAAACAATAAAACAAAATGAAACAATAATAATGAGAACACACATATTGAAAAACACAAGAGTCACAAATATAAAATAAGATGACAGAAGTAAGTATAAAAGTATCTGTTAGAATTCAATGACAATGCAAATGTAAATAAAAGGAAGCTACCCAGTTCAAGGGGAAAAAAAAATGAACAAAAACCTAAAAGCTTCCACATAGAACATAAGAGTCCTACTTTCAAAAGTGTCTTACAAAGGTGACTGAGAAGATGAGAAAATGTGTTCAAGACAAATTAATTTAAAATTTCACAGTTAGAAAAGTTCATGTCATACAAAATTAAATGTAAGACAAACAACATTATATCCAAAAGAGAATGTTTAAGGACTTTGACAAAATACAGACATAACTATCATGATCTTTTAGTATAAACAAAAGACCAATATGTTTGTGTGTGTGTGTATGAGTGTGGGCAAACCATCATGCTAAGCATGATCTCAATTATAGAATCTAAAAAATGATCAAATGGAGTAAATTGTAGAATTCCTTTATTTGCAGGCTTTACATGAGAGTGGCTTCTTCTGGCTCAGCCCACTTTAAAATTCATAATCTCAATACAATGAAAACATTCGACTTCATAACCTGAAAATGAAGGGAGCATCTTTGAAATTAAATACAGTTATATCTGCTACTCTTTTGACCATTTTCCTTTCCAGTTGCCTGCCTTCCTTCCTCCTTTCTTTCTTTCCTTCCTTCCACTCTCTATCTCTCTCTCCCTCCCTCTGTCCCTTCCTTCCTTCCTCTAGCTTTTACTGGGTTTCTATCTTAAAGTGAAAGCCACATTATAAAGCAATAACATTTTTAGATTAGAGTAAGAGATGTCCTAACTAACACAAATAGCATCTAGATGTGAACTTGCTGGGTAAAATGCCCAAGAACATTGCAGTTAAAAACATAAAATACAACTCTTAAGCAAATTCAAGCAGTAGTGTATCAATTTTTGGTAAAGATGTATTTTCAAAATAGTATTTATATAAAATTCTTTTCCCCCAGAGTTCTTGAGACTGCTTGCAATGATTACCTAGTAAATGCTTCAGGAACTGAGTTGTGGATGGTTTTGTAACCAAATAAGTCACTTGTTTGAAGCGAAGATAGGCAAACAATTCAAAGAAAGCAAATGCTTTTTAGAAAGAACCTGAATTAGTTCTTGGGATTTTTACCATTAGAATAAACAGATGACAAAAATGTGCCAAAGATTTCTTAAAATGTTTACCAAGGAGCGTGAGCTCATGAGGGAGAGATAATGTAATTGCATTTGGATTTGGTAATTTCAAGATCAACTAGGATTTATTAATAATTTTTTTTGAGGGGGAGGAATGAAGATTTTTCTTGGGTATTTAACCAAATGATGTGATTTTTATCCAGTCACTGATAGCCTCCCTATAACATTTATGCAGAAATTGACCTTTAATCAGAATAAGGTATCACGTAATGGGAGGGAGACACTCCTATGATAGGAACCCACCCCTAGCTCTCACCTTACAGCTTGTTAGCAGTTGACTTAGCCTATCATCATAATGGCTTCTTACCTACAAATCTGAGGAGGCCCAAGCCACCATTATTGTCATCACTCACTGAGGAAATTCCTTGTTAAGTGTCTTCATTCTAAATGGAAGATAAACCATAAAGCTAAAAAATAAACCATAATTTCTCAAATGAATGCATTCCCCTATGAGAAGATACCCAACCTATATTGGTTGATAATTCATATTTACTTTACAAGGTAATTTCAGGGACATCTTAAAATGTCTCAAGTACTCTTAGTTGAGATATTCTGTTTCAAACATCTGTTGCTACATTTGCAATTCTGTTACACTTGTAACACAGACTCTGCTATTCACTATACATTCTGATGGGGTGCTTTCCACTCCTTCTATAATGAATTTGTGGAAAGTATTTTTCCCTCACATACAGACACTGTGTTTCTTCCTTTAACTTTCATGCACTTTATAACATAAGAATAGCTACTATTTATGCAATGCTTACTATATGCTGGGCATGGTTTTAACTCATTTTATGTTCATAATAACTATCTGGTTACCCCTTTTTATGCCAACTTTATTCTTGATATAACCGAGCCAAGGAGAGGTTAGGTAAAGCACAAAGAATTCCCATATACTTTTCCTTTGGATTCTACAAATGTTAACATTTTACATAAATTGCTTTATCATTCTACCAATCTATCTGTACATCCATCCATTCATTTATCATCCATGCCATTGGCTAGAACTTAGGCAAATGATTAGACTAGGGAGACTGGAAAATATAGCTCCTTTTTGGGTGACCATGTGCTTTGCTAAATTTGGGGGTTTTATCATAGGAAAGGGAGAGCTACTATTTGGAACTCCCACCACAGTAATGATACTTATATAGTAGGTTTGTCTTTTGGATTAAATAAGTGATACATTTCCAGGTATTAGGAAAATACATACACTACACTTTTCAAACTCTAGTACACATTAGATATTATTAATTTTTATCAGTAAAGCACTGTGCAATTCTTGTTCTGCTTAATCTTATTATTTATCTCTACTTGTCACTTTGGGGCATGTTTTTAATGTTTAAGGGCCATGGAAATGTACTTTGGAGGTTCTACATAAGCACAGCCTCTATTACTGTCACATGGTCCACAGTTGAAAAGACTCAACATTTTTGGGTGTCATTGATCTTCGCAGGAGACAGTTTTAAAAAGCATGTCAGAACAACCATATCCTTTGTAAATGCCACAAGTTTCCCATCAATTTTATTCATACATCAGATCCTACTTTTCAGAGGAGAGACTGTATTGAACTTGTGTATTGTCATTCAAAATGCAAACTGGCATGAAGTACCCCTTTCCTCCAAACCCAGGACTTCTGCCCCGTGTGGTGTGATTGGCATGCTGACCTCCAAATACAAGTATGTCATGAGAATTTAAAAATATTTAGTGAATTTATAGATGCCACAGAAGCATTATGAGGTTTATTTTTGTGACAGTCAGCTCAGAATATGGGGATCAAAAATAAGGTGATCAAAGTGTGTGACTATTTGAATGGGAGGGATCATGGTTCAGCAATAACGAGAATTCACTCAGCAGTCTTCTGAGGCACCTGTTGAAATCCAGTCTCCCAATTTCAGCTAAATAGATTTTATAAGGTACTTTCAAATAAAATATTTCCTATTGTCATGTGTCCACTGGTATTCTCATAGATTTGTTATGAGACTGTAAAGTAAGGTACTTACTCACATGTTATACATATTATTTATAGTAGCTATACTTATATATGTATATAATTTCTAAAACAGTAACGGAAACATAAGTATGTTTCATCTAATGAAGGGGTTGGGTTCCTAGGGAATGCCATACACTTTAGGGGCTTTTGATATGTCGAGAGTCTTTATTGTTAATTACCTAAGGTCACAGTTATTTTATCAACATAGATGAGACGAGGTTGACTTATTTTTAAAAATGAGACTTTTATCATTAAATGCATATGCTTATCTTTTTTCCTCCCTTGGAAATTTTAGAGAATATGCAAAGGTTATGAGGAGGAGACTTTTTTAAAGAACTAGGGAGAAATCAGTGATAATAATGAAAATATGTAGACTTTGACCTTAAGTCAACTTGGACTTGAATTTTAGCTTAATTATTTACTAACTATAGGCCTTTGAGCACTTTTTTCTTACTTTCTCTGAGCCTCAGTTTTCTTCTTTTTATGAAAAAGATTGATACTAGGCTAGTCTTTAACAGCTTGTTTTGAGGGGAAAATATATAGATATGTATACATATATTATATGTTATGTATGTATTATATATAAATACATGTGTCTTATATATGTTTTGAAGGGAAAATACACGCACACACATATGTTTTTGTTATCTATTTTTGTATAAGAAACTATTCCAAAACTTAGTGGCTTAAAGAAATAGCGACATTTATTTTGCTCATAAATTTGCAGTTTGGAAAAGCCTCAGTGGAGACAGCTTTTCTCTACTTCATAGGCACTGAAGAGCTAGAATCACCTGCATGCTCAATCATTCATGTACCCACAGAAGCATCCTGCCTGTCGTTTGGGACCTCAGCTATGGCTGTGGCTAGAGTACCTGCCCATGTCCTCTCCAAGTGGCCTGGCATTTATTCATAGCATAATGGCTTTGTTTCCTTGGTGAGAATCAAAACACACATAGTCACTGGGGTCGGGTGAGGGGGCAGTGCATGGCAGAGGCTATGCTGTCTTGTACACTATAGCTATAAAAGATACATGTTATTACTTTTGTCTAGTTCTATTTGTTAGAATAAAATCACTAAGACTCACTTATTACTTAAGGAAAAGGGAAATAGATTCCACTCTTTTTTTTTTTTTTGAGAACCTTGGTAGAGTGTTGTGGCGTTACAGTGCACAGCAACCTCAAACTCTTGGGCTTAAGCAATTCTCTTGCCTCAGCCTCCCAAGTAGCTGCAACTACAGCCTGCCACAACACCTGGCTATTTTTTGGTTGTAGTTGTCATTGTTGTTTGGCAGGCCTGGGCTGGGTTTGAAACCCCCAGCTCTGGTGTATGTGGCCGGTGCCCTAGCTGCTGAGCTATAGGTGCTGAGCCTAGATTCCACTCTTTGATTGGACAAGTGTCAGAAACTTGTGGACATGTTTTAAAACCACCCTAATGGTATATTGCAAATGCTCATGGCTCCTTTCTTTCTCTTCAAATTTCCTTGCTAATGTATCTTAGAATAGGGAAGCTAAGGTTGCAACCATTCAACCTTTTATGTACCTTGAATTGTTAGGTACTGGGTATTGAAGATAGACAAATTCAATGTTACCTGAATTTATAGACAAGTGCTCATCTGAATAAACCATCTACCTGAATAAACATTTATTAATCATCTACTGTGGGAAAGGTGCTCTTGGCAACACTTTGAAAAATACAACTGTGGGGCTCATGTCCTCACCTTTCTTCCAGTGTAGCAGAGGAAATGGAAACACACTAAGTACCAGCTACAGTAATGTAAACTGTGGTAGGTATTGTAAATGAAGTTTAGATAAGAAGAGATCAAAGGTGAAGAAATCACCAGAAACTGTGTACTTTAAGGAAGAATTCATAGAAGAGAGGTGAACTTAGAAATACGGTGGGGGTAGAATAGCATTAGAGCTATTATAGGAAGGACTTGGATGGGCAGTGTATGTATAAAGCTCTTTCAAACCTAGTCAACAGAAGTCTCTACATTTGTGAATTGTTTTACCATTCACATAAAGCGTGTATATAATTTATCTCACTTAATTTTTCTAGCAATTATATAATTTTGTGTGTTATTTTATTATCAGCAGCATTTTAGGTATTATATATTTTTAGGTATTATATATGTATATATAATCTTTTATATATAAATGTACATGTGTAATCAGTGGATGATGAAATTGAAACTCATGGGACTGAAATTGCTTCCTCAAGATTGCACAGTTAGTAAATGAAACACGAAGGGAAATAGTTAGAAATTTACTTGATGAATTTGGTTTTGGCTAAATCATAAAAAGTTTTGAATGCCATGCCAAAGGAGCTCAGACATTATTTGGTAACCAAAGCACATTCATTGGCACTGGAGAGACATGAACAGGACTATACATTGAGAGGAGTATTCTGAAATCAGTGTCAAAAATAGGTTAGAAACAGAAGTCTTAGAGGCATGAAGTCCTATTATAATACCAGTTCATGTCAAAGGCAATGAACAACTTGATGTGGTGGGGTGGTGGTGGTGATGGTTTTTCAAAGGATGGAGAAGAGAGGTGAACTTAGAAATATGGTGGGGGTAGAATTGACTACAGTTGGGAGAAAATGAGAAATACCAGAGGTCAAAACAAGATTTTAAGCCTAACTTGGTATTTAAGAAGGTTATAGCACTATAGCCAAAAATGGAGGGGGGAAGAGAAGGGCGGGGAGAGAGGGAAGGGGTGGGAGGGAGGGGGGGAGAGAGAGAGAGAGAGAGAGAGAGAGAGAGAGAGAGAGAGAGAGAGAAGGGTGTTGTAGTGGGTTCACTTATTAAATTTTTCTAAATTTCAAGAAAGATGAGGAAATCAATGAGGATGTCTCACCACATTGTAACAGGGCAGCATGAAACTGTGAGTTTTAAAGGGTGCCTCAGTGTGGGGGCAGAGGGAAGAACATTTATCATTGTAGCATCTTAAGGGGTAGGATACATTAATTGTAATGTTGGGGAGAATAGCCTCAGACTTTTCTGTTTGGGCAATACGAAATTTTGAAAGGGTTGTGTGTAAATTCATTACTTTAAGTAAGTTAATTTATCACTTGGTTTAGATGTATCATTGCACTATGAGAAAGCATGACATTAAGATGTGAATTCAAGATTTGAACTTAAATTATAGCTCAGGCCTATTTAAACTGAATTAATTTAGACAAGTTACCTGAACTGTAGCCTCGGTTCATCATGTACAATATATGATTGTGAATACCTAAGAATTAAATAAGCAAATAAGAGAACATGTATTTACAGCACAAACTGGAGGGCTGGCACACAGTCGATGCTCTATTGTAAGTCTGACAATCACATTCAAATGTCAATATGGGTTTAAAATGTCTTTATCATAATCTTGTCTCTGAGGCTAAGAAATAGAAGATCCAAGCTATGCAGAGAGTTATTATGAAATTGAGCTTACTCCTTAAAGGACCCTGATATCTGGAAACCCAGAAACTTATAAACTGCCAGTTTGATGACTGAATACCAGAAATGACACCAAAAAACTTAGCAGAGATGAAAAATTATTATTATATTTGTCACTGCTATTATTTTAGTAGCATTGCTTAATTTTTCCATTTTACCTTTTCTTTTTTTTTTTTTTACGTATGTATGTGTGTGTGTGTGTATATATATATACACACATATACATATGGATAGGTCTGTGTGTGTGTGTTCAGATATGATATAGAAAAATAGCAAGAATACCAGATTTATAAATCAAAGGCTTAAGCTTATATCCTAACTTTTTCACTGATCTTTCTCGTTTTTTTTTTTTTTTTTTAAAGCTAAAACCTCCTCCTGGTGTTATTATAAATCATGATATAAAGTATATGAAATACTTTTGTAAACTGTAAACTACAGGTAAAAGAGTAGGAATTATTTAATCATAAATATAATTTGCATTGATGTCATGATGTCAAACAGGGATCTTACGTAGAATGACAGTAACCTGCAGCTTGGAATTCTGCTTAGAGCAGAATTTGATTTAGTATGTGTGTGTGTGTATCGGGGGTGGGGGGGAAGTAATGTGATTGCTTAGCAGTGTTTAATGTGGCATGACATGCTCTTCATCTGTGCCTCATATCCAAATGCTGTTGGAGAAGTTAGCAAAAATGAACTTTCATTTCATCCATGAACTGGTTAGAAGTTATGAACTTTGTCCTGGAAATATCCTTGAAAAACATCACAGTGACTGATTAGTTTGATCAGAATTTAATTTCAGTTTAATATCTAATATCATTAGAACACCACTGTGAACCCAAACACATCTAACAAAATTCAATCCTTTTTTCCCCCTTCCTTTCCATACTTTCATCATCTTCATATCTGTACCATAAGTGAACTCTTTACATGCATTGTACCAAGTTCTCCATTGGGTGGCTTCTGATCAGGCTTCTTACGTTATCTGCCATTTGCCATTCTCTTTATATGGTTTTTAAACTCCTTAAATATCAAATAAGTCATGGCTTGAGAATGAGAGGATACTAATATAAGCTATTTAGGTAGGTAGTCTTTCTAAAAAACCTACATGAATCCAATCAAAATCTGTACCTTTTGAGACAAAACTGTTAATTCAAGGATTATAATATTGTTAGCAGTATGGTCTGTTTTGATTATTTAAAGGAGCTCCCCATATTACTCAATATTTTTCTATAAGCCAAATCTTTAAAAATGTTTAAGTATAACATAATTTAATTTACATAGTTTAAGACTGTTTTAATATTTATAGTTAAGTTATTTCAAGGAGAAGTAAAACAACTGCTCTCTTTCATTCATGTCTTAATTTGAACATCAACTCAATTCAAATTCACTGGACATCTGGCCTTTTAGACATGGAGTGAAAGTAAAGTTTTCTCAGAAAAATACATAATCAATGGTTTAATTTTTATTTTTTTGAGGCAGAGTCTCACTTTATTGCCTTTGGTAGAGTACCATGGAGTCATAGCTCAAGCAACCTCAAACTTTTGGGCTCAAGTGATCCTCTTGCCTCAGGCTCCCAAGGAGCTGGGATTATAGGCACCTGCCACAATGCTGCCTATTTTTAGGGACTGGTTCTCACTTTAGCTCAAGCTGGTCTCAAACTACTGAGCTCAATCAGTCCACCCACCTTGGCTTCCCAGAGTGCTAGGATTTTAGGTGTGAGCCACCAATGCCTGAATGGTTTAATTTTTTTTCTTAAGTACAACAGATCATCAAATTGATGAACTAAATGCATGCATCTGCCTTTATACTTACTTTCATTGAAATGACTGAAAGATATCTATAGGTCTATAGAATAATTTATCTTTCTTTTTTTTTTTTTTTTGTAGAGACAGAGTCTCACTTTACTGCCCTGGGTAGAGTGCCGTGGCATCACACGGCTCACAGCAACCTCCAGCTCTTGGGCTTATGTGATTCTCTTGCCTCAGCCTCCCGAGCAGCTGGGACTACAGGCACCTGCCACAACGCCCGGCTATAATTTCTTTCTGTAAATTCTAAATTATGACAGAAGATAAGACATCATATTATCATTTGGTAAAATCAGAGATTTGATGAATTAGCTAGAAGACAGAAAGCAGCTAAGATCAGATTGTTAGAGAAAAATTGATTATAAAAATGTACTTCAAAACAATCATAGGAAAAAATTACAGAAATAAAAATATTTCCAGTGATAGTCTAAGACCAGAGATAACAATACCAAAGAGCTAATTAGGTTGTTAGCAGGGATAGTATTTAGCCTTACACAGGTACAGCCGTGCTAGTATTTAGATAATTAGGATGCACAATGCAAGTTGAAAAATAACAGATGCCATGAGCCTCAGACACAGAGGATCCCTGTTTTTCCCCATGACTCAAGGGGTTAAAACTTACCAGTGGTCTTCAGGAACTCTCTATTCTGAGTGTTGGGCACCCAGGTGCCTTATGTTAAACATAACATCTGATGTGGGACAATGTCCAGGGACAGTAAAAGGTAGCATGGCTGGCTTCCATTTCTAGACCCCTCTTTACTTTGGCCCACATTCTCAGGATATATCCTAGAAAATTCTTTTTGTTTGTTGCCCATATGAATAATATGCCTGTTGGGAGCTACCAGCTTGGATATTGAGCCTGAGAAGGAAGCAGAGTAGAGCCTGAATTAACTCTGGAGCCTTCTTAGCAGATATGGAGGAAGATAGATGGACATAAAGTTTCTCTAGAGGACATAACAATTTTTTAGCATTTCTTGAGTATTTACTGTGTTCCAGAAACTGTTCTATAAAAATTTTACAATCAACAAATGTCTCAGAAAGACTATGATTAGTACCTCTATTTCCAGATAAGGAATCTAAGGCTCAAAGAGGTACAGATTTTTGACAGAGGTCACAAAGCTATTTGCTGGCAAAGCTAA
This sequence comes from Nycticebus coucang, assembly GCF_027406575.1. Lineage (NCBI taxonomy): Eukaryota > Metazoa > Chordata > Mammalia > Primates > Lorisidae > Nycticebus > Nycticebus coucang. The sequence goes on along the minus strand of NC_069786.1, from coordinate 42,133,183 downwards.
GATTTCCATGGTGGCTCTCCTGCCTCACTAAATCTGGTTGCACAATCCTGTCTCTCAACATGTTGTCATGCTCCACTCCCATACAAAGACATCCACATTTCAACAATTACGAGTCCTAACTCCTTTGCTTTTAAATATCTATTGATACCCTTCCCTGTTGGCGAAGGTAGACAAAAATGGCTTCTGATTCATTTTACCCTTAACTGAATTTACTATATAAGAAAGAATTGCTAATAAATGGAATAAAATGACAATGCAATGATCTGGAATAAGAAATTGGACTGTATAAAATAGCCAAAAAGTAGGAAGTAATTGGGCAGGAATCAATGAAATGAAAGCACATAATCGTAGACTTGATTGACAAAAGCAAAAGATGGTGCTCTAAATAAATCACATAAAATAAAATAAAAGGTTTGACAAAAACAAAAAACAAAAAATAAAAGCGCAACTACCTAAATATCAGGAACAATTGAGAAAACATAATTCCTGCTACAGCGGAGAGTTTAAAAATGTAATATATATATATATAGCAGAAGGAATACTACCCAACACTTTTTATGAAGCAAACATTACCTTGATCCCCAAACCAGGAAAAGACCCAATAAGAAAAGAAAATTATAGACCAATATCACTAATGAATATTGATACAAAAATATTCAACAAGATCTTAGCAAACAGAATCCAACAACATATCAAACAAATTATGCAGCATGACCAAGTGGGTTTTATCCCAGGGTCTCAAGGCTGGTTCAATATATGTAAATCTATAAATATAATTTATCACATAAGCAAATTAAAAAACAAAGAGCATACGATTCTCTCAATTGATGCAGAAAAAGCTTTTGATAATATCCAGCATCCTTTCATAATCAAAACACTTAAGAAAATGGGTATAGAAGGGACATTTCTTAAACTGATAGAGGCCATCGACAGCAAACCCATAGCCAATATTTTATTGAATAGAGTTAAATTGAAATCATTTCCACTCAGATTAGGAAACAGGCAAGGTTTGCCCATTGTCTCCACTGCTCTTTAACATTGTAATGGAAGTCTTGGCCATCACAAGTAGAGAAGAAAAGGCAATTAAGTGTATCCATATAGGGTCAGAAGAGATCAAACTTTCACTCTTCACAGATGATATGATTGTATATCTTGAAAACACCAGGGATTCTACTACAAAACTCTTAGAAGTGATCAAGGAATACAGCAGTGTCTCAGGTTACAAAATCAACAGTCATAAATCTGTAGCCTTTACATATACCAACAATAGTCATGCTGAAGAAACGCTCAAGGACTCTATTCCATTCACAGTAGTGCCAAAGAAGATGAAATATTTGGGAGTTTACCTAACAAAGGATATGAAAGATCTCTATAAAGAGAACTATGAAACTGTAAGAAAAGAAATAGCTGAAGATGTTAACAAATGGAAAAACATACCATGCTCATGGCTGGGAAGAATCAACATTGTTAAAATGTCCATACTACCAAAATCAATACACAATTTGAATGCAATCCCTATTAAAGCTCCGCTGTCATACTTTAAAGACCTCAAAAAAATTTTATATGGAATCAGAAAAAACCTCAAATAGCAAATACATTACTCAGAAAAAAAAAAACAAAGCAGGAGGAATGATGCTACCAGACCTCAGACTATACTATAAATCAATACTGATCAAAACAGCATGGCACTGGTACAAAAACAGTGAGATAGATATGGAACAGAATAGAGAACCAAGAGATGAATCCAGCTATTTGCAAGCAGACAGCCCTCAAATGGAAGAAAACATTTGTAGGTTATGTCTCCAACAAAGGTTTAATAACAAGAATCCACAAAGAACTCAGACATATTAGCAAGAAAAGAACAAGTGATCCCATCTCAGGCTGGGCAAGGGACTTGAAGAGAAACTTCTCTGAAGAAGAAAGGTGCACGGCCTACAGATATATGAAAAAATGCTCATCATCCTTAATCATCAGAGAAATGCAAATCAAAACTACTTTGAGATATCATCTAACTCCAGTAAGATTAGCTCATACCACAAAATCCCAAGACCAGAGATGTTGGCGTGCATGTGGAGAAAAGGGAACACTTCTACACTCCTGGTGGGAATACAAACTAATACGTTCCTTTTGGAAACATGTTTGGAGAACACTTAGAGATCTAAAAATAGATCTGCCATTCAATCCTACAATTCCTCTATTAGGTATATACCCAGAAGACCAAAAATCACATTATACCAAAGATATCTGTACCAGAATGTTTATTGCAGCCCAATTCATAATTGCTAAGTCGTAGAAAAATCCCAAGTACCCATCCATTCACGAATGGATTTATAAATTGTGGTATATGCACACCATGGAATATTATGCAGCTTTAAATAAAGATGGAGACTTTACCTCTTTTATGTTTACACGGATGGAGTTGGAACATATTATTCTTAGTAAAGTATCTCAAGAATGGAAGAAAAAGTATCCAATGTACTCAGCCCTACTATTAGAGTAATTTATGATTTTCATATGAAAGCTATAACCCAGTTATAACCTAAGAGTATGAAGAAGGAGGATAGGGAGGGGTAGATTGGGGCGAGGATGGGCAGGTGGCGGGTGATTGGTGGGATCACATCTGTGGTGCATCTTTCAAGGGTATATGTGAAACTTACTAAATGTAGAATATAAATGTCTTAACACAATAACTAAGAACATGCCAGGAAGGCTATGTTAACAGTGTGATGAAAATATGTCAAATGGTATATAAAACCAGTGTATGGTGCCCCATGATTGCTTTAATGTACACAGCTATGATTTAATAATAAATAAATAAAAATAAAAATAGACATGTTATTCAATCCTATAATTCCTGTACTAAGTATATATCCAGAAGTCCAAAAATCACATTATAATGAAGTTATTTGTACCAGAATGTTTATTGCCCAATTCATAATTGCTAAGTCGTAGAAAAATCCCAAGTACCCATCCATTCACGAATGGATTTATAAATTGTGGTATATGCACACCATGGAATATTATGCAGCTTTAAATAAAGATGGAGACTTTACCTCTTTTATGTTTACACGGATGGAGTTGGAACATATTATTTTATTTATAATAAAATATTTTATTTATACCAATTTATAATTGCTAAGTCATGGAAGAATCCCAAGTGCCCATTGACCTGCAAATGGATTAATAAATTGTGGTATATGTATGCCATGGAATATTATGCAGCCTTAAAGAAAGATGGAGACTTTACCTCCTTCATGTTTACATGGATGGAGCTGGAACATTTTCTTCTTAGCAAAGTATCTCAAGAATGGAAGAAAAAGTATCCAATGTACTCAACCCTACTATGAAACCAATTTATAGCTTTCATATGAAAGCTATACCCCAATTATAGTCCATGAATATGAGGAAAGGGGAGAAGGAAGGGAGGGGAGAGGATGGGTGCAGGGAGGGTAATTAGGGGGACCACACCTACGGTGCATCTTTCAAGGGTACATATGAAATTTACTAAATGTAGAATATAAATGTCTTAACACAGTAACTAAGCAAATGCCATGAAGACTATGTTAACCAGTTTGATGAAAATATTTCAAATTTTGTATAAAACCAGCACATTTTACCCCATGATACACAGCTATGATTTAATTTTAAAAAATATGTCATTACACAATCTATATATATTATTTATTTTATAGAAAATATTAGTAGTCAAAACTGACCCAAAAAGACATAGAAAAACTAAATATATAAACAAACAGAAAAAAATTAGTAAATGATCTATACTTAAACAGTATCAGGTGCAAATAGTTATCGCAAATTTTGATAAACTCATGAATATTTCTGTTAATGAATCAGTTAAGAACAATAATAAGAAAACCATAGATTTATTGTATTCCTGACCAAATAAAGATACTAAGTGAAATATAACTCAATCAGATTCAGCAACATCTTTTTTTTTTTTTTTTTTTTGAGACAGAGTCTCACTCTATCACCTTGGGGGTGAGTGCCATGGAGTCATAGTTCACAGCAACCTCAAACTCTTGGGCTCAAGCAATTCTCTTGCCTCAGCCTCCCAAGAGTTGGGATTATAGGCGCCTGGCACAATGCCAAGGTCTCTTGCTCAGACTGGTTACAAACTCCTGAGTTCAAGAAATCCACTACCTCAGCCTCCCAGAGTGCTAGGATTACAGGTGGTGACCCATTGTGCCCAGCCTAAATTCAACAACATGTTTAAAGCCTAACACCTCACGTTAAAGTAAGTTTTATTGAAACCATAAATGCTCATTAAAATTGTGCATTTATATAATTAATAAATTACTCAGTAAATACTGACCATTTATATGATTAATAAATTACTCAGTAAATACTGACCAAAAATGCAAGAATGATTCAACATCAGAAAATCGATGAGTATACCTCATTAAATTAAAAATTTTAATGCCATTCCCTCTGAAGCCAAAAATTAATTGGTAAAATTTAATACTCTTTTCTGACCACAACTCTTAACAAAATAGATATAAAAGGAAATCTTCATAATTGATAAAAATTTTTGTCAGTCAGAAAATACCTAGGAAAATCTAGGTATTTTAAGCAAGAATCTAGTATAGGAAATTTGTTACTTTCACAATCAAAATAGGCACTTTGTTATCTCTTATTCCAGTAGATATTTCAGAAACACATCAGTTGGCAGGACAAGAGAAGTAAAGGCTATGGAAAGCCTCCTATCAGATTCCAAGTTCGCCAGAGTTTTCAGGAAATTAGAAAGTTGTTACTAATACGCTGGTTAGGAACTGCAGGAAACCACAGCTGCTGGGAACAGCTGGGTGCTGTACTGAGTTGGTTGACTCATGGTGGAACACTAGGAGTTGCTGCAAAACCTCACATCTGCAAAGGCTCAAGAATCTGCCCATTCTTGCAGGAGAAATGATGGTTTCTTTGTCTCTCCTGCCTATCAGATTGTATACAAGTGTGTCTCACTAGTGGAATATAAAACAGAAAAAGTTGAGGGCAAAGGATTTGAGGAAATTTTGTTCCCAGGCTTTCAGTCCATGTAGTATGTGGATAGCATTAAATGGAGTTGGAATTGTTATTAGCATATACAGAATCTGTCACAGGAAGGATCTACAAAACAGAGCAATTTTTTTTTTTTTTTTTTTTTTTTTTGGAGACAGAGTCTGGTTCTGTTGCCTGAGCTAAAGTTCAATGGCATCAACATAGCTCACTGCAACTTCTATTTCTTGGGCTCAAGCGATCCTCCTGCCTCAGCCTCTCAAGTAGCTGGGCCTACAGGTGCCCACCACCATACCTGGATAATTTTCCTCCCACTTGGCCTCTAAGAGTACTAGGATTATAGATGTGAGCCACTGTGACTGGCCTTACAGCAATTTTTATTTCAGTGATGAAATACATAATTAAAAAATTTTACTGTGGGGCGGCGCCTGTGGCTCAGTGAGTAGGACGCCGGCCCCATATGCCGAGGGTGGCGGGTTCAAGCCCAGCCCCGGCCAAACTGCAACAAAAAAATAGCCGGGCGTTGTGGTGGGTGCCTGTAGTCCCAGCTGCTCGGGAGGCTGAGGCAAGAGAATCACATAAGCCCAAGAGCTGGAGGTTGCTGTGAGCCGTGTGACGCCACGGCACTCTACCGAGGGCAGTAAAGTGAGACTCTGTCTCTACAAAAAAAAAAAAAAAAAAAAAAAAAAAAAAAAATTTTACTGTGTATATTTGAGATTTATAGCATGATGTTAGGGGATATAAATGAATACACAGCTACTATAGACGGCACAGAGGTTACTACAATGAAGTGGATTAACATATCTGTCTTCTCACATGGTTAACTCTTTGGGACAAGAAAAGCTAAGATATACTTATTTAACAAAAATGTCTAAGACAATAAAACTTCATTAAATTTAGCCCTCATGTTGTACATTACATCTCAGGGCTTATTCATCTTTCATATCTACTGTTTTGTTTATATCCTTTGGCAAACATCTCCCCCTTTTGTTTCTCCTCCCCAGCTGTGGTAACAATGTTTCATTATCTCTTAGCATATTTGAACCCTTTAAAAATATTCTACGTGGAAATGAAATTATGCAATGTTTTTCTGTGTCTGGATTTTTTAAGGATAAGTAATATTCCAGTGTATGTGTGTGAATGTGTGTGTATTCTATTGACCCTTGAAAAGGTGGGGTTAGGGATGCTCAATCCCCACATAGTTGGAAATGTGCACACAACTTTTGACTCCCACAAAACTTAACCATAAATAGCCTACTGTTGATTGGAAGCCTTACTGATAATATAAACTTTGATTAACACACATTTCGTATGTTACATGTATTATAAACTGCAACATTACAATGAAGTAAGCTGGAATAAAGAAACTGTTATAAAAATCATAAGAAAGGAAATATATCTATAATTCTTTAAGTAGAGGTGGATATCATAAAAGTTTTCATCCTTGTTGTCTTCATGTTGAGTAGGGTGGAGAGGAAGAGGAAGATGAAAGGTTGGTTTTGCTGTCTTGGGGGTGGCAGAGGCTGCAGATGTCATGGAGGTGGATGGGGAGTCAGGAGAGGCAGGCACGCTCAGTGTAAATTTACGGAAATGTGTTGCAATTCCCATTTGAAATTTTCATTTCTTTAAAGATATTTTTATACTCTGTCAATACTTCCTCCATTATTTGCTTTAGTTTCAGTTCCTATATTATAGAAAGGTCTATATGTAAAAGAAGTCAAAGGAGCATTAAATAATTGGACTCTCTCTGCCAGATTACCTTGTGTCAGTTTGGTCTGGGGCACTGGTTCACCTACATCTGCTTCCCTGTCATCTGGTACTGGTTCTGAAGCACTCACCTCCATCAAGTCATCCTTTGTGAATTTTTCTGATGTGATATCTATTAGCTCTTGGATTTTTCCAAGATAACCTTTATCTTTTCTTTTTGTCATATCCACAGTTTCTTTCAGATTTCCAATTAGCTCTGCTATAAATCCTGTGAAGTCAGGCACAACAGCTGGACTCAGTTTTCTTTAGCAGGAATTTAATTGCTTTGGGAATGATAGATTTCACAGATTTTCTTGTAACAATGGCATCTTCAATGTCGTCATCATTCCAGATTTTCATGATGTTCTATTGGTGTTCTCTTCCATAGACTGACAATCCTTTCTATAGAATATCATGTGTTGACTCAGTGCCCGTAGCCCAGTGGTTGTACCACCAGCCACATAGACTGAGGCTGGTGGGTTCTAACCTGGGCTGGGCCAGCTAAACAATGACAACTGCAACAAAAAATAGCTGGGTATTGTGGTGGACTCCTGTAGGGAGGCTGAGGCAAGAGAATCGCTTAAGCCCAGGAGTTTGAGGTTGCTGTAAGCTGTGATGCCACGGCACTCTACCAAGGGTGATATAGTGAGACTCTGTCTCAAAACAAAAAACAAACAAACAAAAAAAGAATACCATGTGTAAGTAAACTTAAAGGTCCTTATCACCTCCTGATCTTGAGGATGAATTAGAGATATTGTGATTGGGGGGAAATCGACCACTGTAATGTAAGCTTTAGGTAAGGGAAATCCTAGTCATAAATCTGACTGCATTTGCACAAAATGGTAGTAGCCTATTCCTTTCTGCCTTAAATCCTGGTGTTTCTCTTCCTTACCAATAAACATCCTTTGTGATCTTTTTCTCACCTAGAGCAGGAGAGCAGGGCACATTTGTCAGCATTAAAAACCTGTTCAAGCAGATAACTTTGTCCTCAATGATTTTCTTAATGGAATCCAAGAACTCTTCTGTTTCCTCATGTTCATCTGAAGTTGCTTTTCCTGTTATCGTGACGTTTATTAAATTATCAAACCATCCTTTACTTGCTTTAAATTCTAAGCTTTAGAGCCTTAAATTTCCTTTTTTTTTTTTTTTTTCAGTTTTTGGCTGGGGCTGGGTTTGAACCTGCCACCTCCAGCATATGGGGCCGGCGCCCTACTCCTTTGAGCTGCAGGCGCCGCCGAACCCTTTAATTTCTTTTTGCTTTAAATTATTATATACTTTTGTTATGAATCATATTGGAGTCTATAGGTATGACTTTCTTACAGCAATCTTTCACACACATAGAAGTATTTTCAATATGTGATAAAAAAGTATTTTGCAGAAAGTTTTCTTGCCTGCTGGTGTTCCTGCAGCAACCACCTGACAAATTCCTTATTCTTTTTTTACAATGGCCCTTACACTAGATTAATTTAGGTTAGGGTTAGAGTTAGGGTTAGGGTTACAAACTTGAAATTGTAGGCAATCCCTGCTTCAGACTTCAATCTGTACCTATCAAGCAATTCAGTTTTTTTCTTCTGTGTCATGACTTTTCCTTGCGTCTTGGGAGCATGTTCAGTGTCACTAATGGCCCTTCCTATGGGTCCATGGCATTAGCTAAGGCTTATGGTATTGTGCCAAACATGATGAAAAATAGTCTGCTTTGTTGAAAATCAGTTGGTTGTGGCTACGTGGTTTTATTTCTGGCTCTCTATTATGTTCTGTTGATCTGTGTGCCTCCCTTCCTACTAGAATCATATTGTTTTAGTTACTATAGCCCTATAGCTTTGTCAGGATTTTTGTTTGTTTGTTTGTTTGTTTAGAATTGTTTTGGCTACTTGGGCTCCTTTTTAGTTTCATATGAAGTTTGTAATTGTTTTTTCTTCATTTATGAAAAAATGGCATTGGTATTTTGGCAGGAATTCCATTGAATCTGCAAATCACATTGGGCACTATGGACATTTTAATGGTATTAATTCTTCCAATCCACAAGCATGGAATATTTTTCCATTTGCTTGGGTTGTCTGATTTCCTTTGTCAGTGTTTTGTAGTTCTCCCACTAAAGATCTTTCACCTCCTTAGTTTATGCAGTGATTTTCAACCAGTGCACTATGAGAGGAGTTTAGGTGTACTGCAAAAAGTCTAAAGATCATTCAGACAGTTATTTCGGAAAGAAGTTCAAAGCACAGTGAGTGTTTCTTTCCCTTTTTTTTTTTTTTTTTGATCAGCATAGTTTAAGTGTGCCTCTGAAGTTTAATTATAGGTTCAAGTGTACCCTGAGATAAGAAAGGTTGAAAAACACTGGATTAGGGTGGCGCCTGTGGCTCCGGTCCCATATGCCGGAAGTGGTGGGTTCAAACCCAGCCCCGGCCAAAAAAAAAAAAACACACACACACACACACACACAAAAAGAAAAACACTGGATTAGTGTATTCTTGGGTATTTCATTCTCTTTGCAGCTGGTGTAAATGGCACTAAGTTCTTGATTTGACTCTGAGTTTGACTGACATTAATGTCTAGAAATGCTATTGTGAACATTAATTCTGTAACTTGAAACTTAATTTATTTGTCAATTCCAGGAGTCTTTTTTTAGAAGACTTTAAGGTTTTCTAGGTATAAGATCATAGAAGTGACTAAGAGGGATAGTCTGATTTCTTCTTTTCCAATTTGGATGCCATTTCTTTATTTCTTTTGGTTGTTTGCTCTGGCTAGGACTTCTGTTGCTATTTTGAATAGAAGGGGTGATAGTGGACAACCTTGTCTTATTGCAATTCTTAAGAGAAATGCTTTATCTTTTTCTCATTCAGTATGATGTTGATTGTGGGTTTGCCCTAAATGGCTTTTATTATTTTGAGGTATTTTCCTTATGTGCCTGGACTGTTGAGGGTTTTTATCATATAGCAGTGCTGAGTTTTATTAAATGCTTTTTCTACATCTGTTGAGATAATCATATGTTTTTTTTTTTTTCTTTCTTTTTTTTTTGCAGTTTTTGGCCAAGTCTGGGTTTGAACCTGCCACCTCTGGCATATGAGGCTGGTGCCCTATCCCTTTGAGCCACAGGCACTACCAAGATAATCATATGGTTTTGTTTTTTAATTCTGTTTATTGAGTGAATCATATTTATCGATTTGCATATATTGAACTATACTTCCAAACCTGGATGTAGGCCATTTAATCATTGTGAATTATTTTTTTTGATGTCTCGATGTATTTGGTTGATTAGCATTTCGTTGAAGTTTTTCTATCTATGTTCATGATGCATATTGGTTTGTAGTATTTTTTGTTGTTTCATTTCCTTGTTTTTGTATCAGGGTAATAATGGGTTAATGGAATGATTTAGGAAAGATTCCCTTCTCCTAGATGTTATGGAACAGTTTTACTAGTATAGATACTAATCTTCTTTATATATCTAGTAGAATTCAGCTGTGAATCCATCTGGTCCTGAGTTGTGTGTATGTGTGTGTGGGGGGGGTGTGTGTGATTTTTTATTACTGTTAAGATCTCAGCACTCATTATTGGTCTGACAGGATTTATATTTTGATAGAAATTTCTAATTCAAATTTCAAAGGTAATTTGTTTCTAAAAATTGGCCCATTTCCTCTAGATTCTCTAGCACCTGTGCTTAAAGGTTTCTGTAATGGTCTAGAATGATATTTTGTATTTCTGTGGTTATCAGTTTTAATGTCTCCTTTTTATTTCTGATTGAGCTTATTTTCACTTTTTCTTTTTTACTTCTGATCAATATAGCTAATGGTCTTATCAATTTTGTTTCCCCTTTCCAGTACCAACTTTTCATTTCATTGAAATTTTGAATTGTTCTCATGGTTTATGTTTCATTTATTTCTGTCTTATTATTGTTATTTCTCTCTTTTTATGCTAGCTTGGGTTTGTTTGGTTTTTCTTTTTCTAAATCCTTGAGATATCACGTTAGGCTCTCAGTTTGTAATTTTCTTGTATTCTTGATGTAGGCATTTAGTGCTATGAACTTCCCTCTTGGCACTGCTTTTTATGTAGTTAGAAGATTTTTGATAGCTTGTGTTGCTTTTGCCATTCAACTACAATTTATTTTTATTTTTATCTTGATTTCATCATTGATCTATGGATTGTTCAACAGCAGGTTTTTTTAATTTCCATATACATAGTTGTGGAGTTTTGAGAGTTCCCTTTGAATTGATTTATAGTTTTATTCCACTGTGATCTGAGAAGATACATGGCATGATTTCAATATTTTTTTATAATTTCCTGAGACTTGTTTTGTATCCTAACATATGATCTATCTCAGAAATTCTTCCATGTGCCAGTGAGAGGAATATATATTCTGTAGTGTTTGGGTAGAATGTTCTGTAAAAGTCTGTTAGGTCCATTTGTTCTGGAGTTCCATAAGTGAGTTGAATGTTTCTTAGTTGATTTTCTGCTTTGATGATGTGTCTACTTCTTTCTGTGGAGTGACAAAGTCTCTGGCTGTTATGATGTTGCTGTTTATTTCTTTCCTTAAGTCCAGTAGTATTTGTTTTATGAATCTGGGACCTCCTGTGTTAGGTGGATATGTATTCTGGGGTGTTATATCTTCTTGTTGACTCAATCTGTTTATCATTATTTAATGACAATACCTGTCTTTTGTAACTATTTTCAATTTAAATGCTATTTTATCTGTTTGCTTTTGGTTTCCATTTAATGAAAATTATTTTTCATCCATTTATCTTGAGTCTATGTGTATCTTTATATGTAATATATATGTTACCATAAATATTTGGGTTGTGTTTTATTATTTATTATTCTATCTATATCTTATACATTTAGACTATTTACATTTGATGTTAATATTTGTATGTGAGATGCTCTTCTGATATTTGTGTTTATTGCTAACTAAATATCTTGTTTATTCTTTTGTGTTACTATTTTAGAAGAGCTATTAGCATTAAGTTTTGGTTGTTTTTTTACACTTGTGGATACTGATTATTTTGTTGCATACATCAACCACTTTTAAAGATTCCTTGTAGTGTGGGTCTAGTGGTAACATTCCCATAGTGTTTGCTTTCTTACTCCTTCATTTATGAGGCTTAGTTGTGAAGGATACAAAGTTATTGGCTGACAGTTATTCTGTTTAAGACAACTAAATATAGGACCCTATTCCCCTTTGGCTTGTAAAGTCTCCTCTGAGAAATCTGTTTGTTGGGTTTTGTTTTGTAACTTACTTGATGCATTTGTGCTGCAGCCTGTAGGATTTTCTCTTGCACTTCGACTTTGTCCTATCTGATGATTACATGCCTTTGAGATGTCTTGTTTGCAATGAATCTTCCAGAAGTTTGTTGATCTTCTTGTATCTGCCTAAAACTATGGCAAGATCAGGGAAGTTTTCCTCCATTATTACCTCAGGTTTCCCATACTTTTTTCTTTTTCTTCTTCTTCTAGGATATTTATTATTCTTTTTATTTTAAATGATTTTTTATTAAATCATAACTTTGTACATTGATGCATTTATGGGGTTCAGGGTACTGCTTTGATATACAATGTGAAATGTTCACATTGAACTAAGTAACACATCCATCACAATTATACTCATTTCTTAACAGTTTTGAAATGCACCATTGCATGATGTACATTAGGTGAGGTCCCCCCCCAAAAACCTCCCTCCTCCCATTTCACCTCTCCCCTCCATTCTCTCTCCTCTTTCCTTCTACTTTCTGAACTATAGTTATGTTTTGCTATCTATAAGAGTATGTAGGTGGTTATATATTGATTTCACAGTAGTATTGAGTACATTGGATACTTTTCCCCCCATTCTTAAGATACTTTACTAAGAAGAATATGTTCCAGCTCCATCCAGGTAAACATAAAAGATGTGAATTCTCCATCCTTTTTATGGCTGCATAGTATTCCATGGTGTACATATACCACAATTTGTTAATCCATTCATGGGTCGATGGGCACTTGGGCTGTTTCCATGTCTTGGCTATTACAAATTAGGCTGCAATAAACATTCTGGTGCAAAAGTCTTTGTTGTAAAATAATTTGTGATCATCTGGGTATATACCTAGTAGAGGAATTGCAGGATCGAACAGTAGGTCTACTTTTAGTTCCTTGAGTGTTCTCCAAACTTCTTTACAAAATGGTCTTATTAGCTTGCATTCCCACCAGTGGTATAGAAGAATTCCCTTCTCTCTGCATCCATGCCAATATCTGTAGTTTTGGGATTTTGTAATGTGGGCTAATCTTACTGGAGTTAGATGATATCTCAAAGTAGTTTTGATTTGCATTTCTCTGATGATTAAGGGTGATGAGCATTTTTTCATGTGTTTGTAGGCCATTAGCTTATCTTCATCAGAGAAGTTTCCGTTCAAGTCTCTTGCCCAGATAAAAATGGGGTTATTTATTCTTTTCTTATTGATTAGTTTGAGTTCTCTGTAGATTCTAGTTATCAGACATTTGTCAGAAGCATAACCTGCAGAAATCTTCTCCCATTCTGAAGGTTGTCTATGTGCTTTACTTACTGTGCTCTTGGCTGTGCAAAAGCTTTTTAGTTTGATCAGATCCCAGTAATGCATTTTTGGTGTTGCTTTGATTGCCCAGGGGGTCCTCCTCATAAAATATTCTCCCAGGCCGATTTCTTCAAGTATTTTCCCTGCACTCTCTTCTAGTATTTGTATAGTTTCATGTCTTAAGTTTAAATCTTTTATACAGTACAAATACATCAATATTTGTTAATGGTGAAAGGTGGGGGTCCAGTTTCAGTCTTCTACATGTTGCTAGCCAGTTCACCCAGCATCATTTGTTAAATAGGGAGTCTTTCCCCCACTGAATATTTTTGATAGGCTTGTCAAAGATCAAATGATGATAAGTAGCTGGGTTCATCTCTTGGTTCTCTATTCTGTTCCATACATCTACCTGTCTGTTTTTGTGCCAGTACCATGCTGTTTTGATCACTATAGATTTATAGTATAGCCTGAAGTCTGGTAATGTGATATCTCCTGATTTGTTCTTATTTGTGAGTAATGTATTTACTATTCAAGGTTTTTCCTGATTCCGTATAAAGCGAAGTACTATTTGTTCAAGTTCTTTAAAGTATGACAGTGGTGCTTTAATAGGGATTGCATTAAATTCGTAGATTGCTTTGGGTAGTATGGACATTTTAACAATGTTGATTCTTCCCAGCCATGAGCACGGTGTGTTTTTCCATTTGTTAACATCTTCAGCCATTTCTTTTCTCAGAGTTTCATAGTTCTCCTTATATAGATCTTTTACATCGTTGTTAGGTAAATTCCCAGATACTTCATCTTCATTGACACTATTGAATCCTGAGATGCTGCTGTATTCCTTGATCACTTCTAAGAGTTTTGAAGTTGAGTCCCTGGGATTGTCAGGTATAGGATCATATCATCAGTAAAGAGTGAGAGTTTGATCTTCTCTGACCCTATTTGGAGTCTTCCCTATTTGGAAGTCTATTTGGATAGACTTGATTGCCTTCTCTTGCCTGATTGCAATGCCTAAGACTTCCAGTACTATGTTGAATAGCAGAGGAGACAATGGGCATCCTTGCCTCATTCCTGATCTGAGTGGAAATGATTTCAATTTTACACCATTCAACATGATATTGGCTGTACGTTTGCTGTAGATGGCCTCTATCAGTTTAAGAAATGTCCCTTTTGTGCCTATTTTTTTTAAGAATTCTCATTATGAAAGGACGCTGGATTATCAAAGGCTTTTTCTACATCATTTGCGAGAATCATATGGTCTCAGCTGTTTTTTATTTTATTGATGTGATGTATTACATTTATAGATTTGTGTATGTTGAACCAACTCCATAACCCTGGAATAAAACCAGCTTGATCATGGTGTATCATTTTTTTGATGTGTTATTGAATTGTTTGCTAAAATCTTATTGAATATTTTTGCATAGATATTCATTAATGATATTGGTCTATAATTTTCTTTCTTTGTTGGTTCCTTTCCTGGTTTGATTATCAGGGTGATATTTGCTTCATAGAATGTGTTGGGAAGTATTCCTTCTTTTTCTATGCTTTGGAAAAGGTTATATAATACAGGTACTGGTTCCTCTTGAAAGGTTTCATAGAATTTAGATGTGAAGCCTTCTGGTCTTGGACTTTTCTTTTTAGGGAGATTTCATGTAAGGTTCTATAGGGTGAAATGATGCTATTTCAGTGCTTGATATAGGTCTATTCAAGATTTCTAATTCTGTTTGGTTGAATCTAGGAAGGTGGTGTGCTTCCAGGTATTGGTCCCCTTCCTTCAGGTTTTCATATTTTTGGGACTAGAGATTTTTGTAGTAATCATTGAGAATTTTTTGAATTTCTGAAGTATCTGTTGTTATTTCTCCTTTATCATTTCTGATAGATGATATTAGAGATTTTACTTTTCTATTTCTGGTTAGGTTGACCAAAAGTTTACCAATTTTGTTTATCTTTTCAAAAAACCAACTTTTTGTTTTGTTGATATTCTGAATGATTCTTTTGTTTTCAATTTCATTTAATTCTGACCTAATTTTGATTATTTCTTTCCTTCTGCTGGGTTTGGGGTTGGAATGTTCTTCCTTTTTCCAGTTGCTTGAGATGATCCATTAAGTTGTTGGCTTCCTCTCTATCTGTTTTCTTGATGAAGGCTTCCATTGCTATAAATTTCCCTCTTAGGACTGCCTTTGCAATATCCCATAGGTTTTGATAATTTGTGTATTCATTATAATTTTGTTCTAAAAATTTGGTGATTTCCTTCTTAATCTCATCCTTTATCCAGCTATCATTCAGCCTAAGATTATTTAGCTTTCATGACTTGGTTTGAGTATGAATATTCCCGTTGCTGTTAAGTTCAGCTTTTATTCCATGGTGGTCCAAGAAGATAAAGGAATAATTTCTATACTTTTGAAATTGCTAAGGTTAGACTTGTGTCCTAGGAGATGATCTGTTTTGGAAGACGACCCATGGGCTGATGAGAAGAATGTATATTCAATTTTATTAGGATGAAATGTTCTTTATTGTCTGTAAAGTCCATTTGTTCTAGGGTCAGGTGTAAGTCTAATATTTATTTGTTTAGTTTCTTCTCAGAGGATCTATCCAAAACTGTCAAATGAGGTGTTAAAATCTCCAACTATTATACTGCAGGAAGATATCAAGTTGTTCATATCCAATAGGGTATGCCTTATGAATTGAGGAGCATTCTGGTAGGGTACATAAATGTTTGAGGACCTACTTGGTGAGATAGCACAACCTCTACCCTATCCTAAGAAATCACAGTATTAGATTTAAATCTCGGTTGTGAAGAGATACAAACAGCTCAGTGCCCAGCCCCCAACCTTCAGTTCTTTTCCACTATAGAACTTTGAGGGTCAACCTCAGAATATTCCTGAGCGGACAGCCCCAGTCATGGGTTCCAACCAAATTGTCTCAGGCAGTGCAAACCCTGCCCGACAGAGAGGGATTGAAGGGTCTCCAATAGCACAATTGGAGACAGAGATCCACACTCCCACTCACCAGACTCAGTCCACACTATTGTCTGCTTCTCTGCTCACAGGCTCGGCCAGGGCCAGGGGCAAGGGCCTCACCCATGGGTGTTAGTACACAAACAGCTAGCCTCTGCTTGCAAGACCAGTTAGAGTCATGGGACCATGCCCCTGCCTGCCAGTCTCAGTCCACCACTGTCATGCCTCTGTTCACAGGCTCTGTTAGAGTCAGGGCACCTCACTCCACCCGCAGGTCTCAGTCCTCACCTGGTGAGCCTCTGCTCACCAGCCCTGCTGGAGGGAGTGGACTACGCCCTAACCCTCAGGTCTTGGTTCACATCCAGTAAGCCACTGCTGAAGGGTTCTGTTGGAATCAGGGGACCATGCCCTTGCTCTCACATCGCAGTCCACGCCTATCTAGACTCTGCTCACAGGCCCAGAAGGGGCTGAGGACCAGCCCTATCTGCCAAACTTAGTCCACACAGGGCAACCACTTTCCTGCTGTGGGTGCAGTCAGAGCTGGGGATTCTGAACCCCATCCCACCAGACACAGCTCAAACTGAGGGTGAATACTACCACTGGCCAGGCAAAGTCATAACCAAAGGACTGCTCCTCCTCCCACCGAGTGTCCCTTTCTTTCTACACCCTCTTTCTTCCCCATTAGTCACAGATTCTGTCCTGATGGTTGGCAGTCCATACTATGCCCAGATCTCTCAGGACAAGACCAAACATTCTATGCTGAAGGGGCAGAACTTCAAACCCCCATGCAAGGGGGAAAGGGTGGACTGGGAGTTTAGACTTGGGGGGGAAAATATCTGTTCAATTTTATGCCTGGCGGGGTGGTGTTTAGGTTTATAAGTGTGATAAACCTGGAGTTTAGCAGCTCTCTCCATCCAGGTAAAATGAGAGATCTTTTATTTCTTGCTCATTCGCAGATAGCCAGTGGCAGGCCTCCTGCTTGGGGGAGTGGTCTCCTGTCCTCTAGTCAATAGGTTTTGTACCTATAATTTGTTTTCTTGAATGTTTCTCCTTGGAATTATAGCTGGCCTAACTTCTTTCTTGGCTCAGCTCCCTGTCTTTGGCTTCATAGAGTCCGATTCCATCCAGTTTTTCTTCCTCTGCTCAGGAGCCTCTGTCAAGGGTTGCTACCAGTTGGCCATCTTCCCAGAATTCCCCCTTTTATTCTTATATTAAAGTATTTTATATAATCCCATATGTCTTGGATACTTTGTCCATTTCTCTTGATTCTTTTTTCTTTATTTTTGTCCAAATTGGTTAATTTAAAAGCCTAGCTTCAAGGTCTGAAATTCTTTATTGTGCTTGGTGTAGTCTATTGTTAAAACTTTCCACTGTATTTTGTACTTCCCTAAAAGATTCTTTTCATTTCCAGAAATTCTGTTTGTTTTTTTTCACTATCAATCTCTTCAGTGAATTTTTAATTCATATCTTGAATTATTTTTCAGGTTTCCTTGGTATTGGCCTTTGACTTTCATCAATCCCATTGAGTTTGGTTGTGATCCATATTTTGAATTCCATATTTGACATTTCACAAATTTTCATTTGGTTGGAGTCCATTGCTGAAGAGGTAGTGTGATTCTTTGGGGGTGTCAGAACAGCCTGATATTTCAGGTTGCCAGAGTTCTGATACCTTCTCATTTGTAATCTCTTTCCTCAGTGCAAAACAGAGAGCTTTGCAGTAACCCTGCTCTTCTCTGTTGGAACACTCTTTCCCACCCAGTGAATAGAGGGAGAGGCACACTTCCTTTCAGTTAGTGCTGGAAGGTACCCACTGCAGTGTTGTTGACCGTTGGATTAGTTGGAACTCAGATCCCTGTTGGAGTCAGTTATGTAATCTCCATTTCCCAGGGCCCTGGAGGGTATGTTTGAGTTCTCCAGATCATTGATCAGGCAGCAGCAGGATTGGTATGCCTAGAGCTTGTTACACTGCTGCCCTCCCATTTCTCCCTGTTCCCCTGTGTTGTCACAGTTCAACCTGGTGCTAAAGAATGCACATGTTGAAGGGTAGACAGGTCCTCAGTCTGCTACTGAAAACTGCAGCAAGGGAATGCGTGGGTCTCTCTCTGTAGAAGTGGGTGGCTGTGGGGGTTTGCTCTACCCTCATCCTCTGGCTATGGCCCCAGCAGTGGCTGTGCAGCACAAACTAGGCAGTGGCAGCAGGTGCTGAAGGGACATAGGTATTAACTCAGCACAGGTACTGCAGTGGGGGCAGCTGGGTGGGCTACCTAGGCAGTGGCAGCATTTGCAGGCAGATGTGGGCATATGCTCTGTCCAGGTCCTATGATGGTAGTGGCTTTGTTAGCTGTGCAGAACTACCTAGGTGGTGGCAAAGGGTGCTGATGACTGTGGAAGTTTGTCCAGGTGCTCTGGTGGCAGCAAAAGTGCATGGCATTTGTTCCTGGAACATATAAGAGTATCTGCTCTTCTTACTCCCTCCCTGGCCTGGAAGAAGCAATGAGAAGGTGGCTGAAATGGGGCTCCTGGGAAGATGCAGCACTCTGGAATGGGCCCTCAAACAACACTGGCTGCTGTGCCTTCTCTCTGGAGCAATGCCACTGTGTAGTGTCTAGGCAGCTACCTGTATCAGTATAGAGGTTCACCAGGATGGTGGGGAACTTGCAGGGCTCAGACTGTGATGTCTGTGGTGGGAATATAGAGCCCCTTGCCAGCCCCTTTCCCAGGCACCTTCCTGGGAAACTCTGATGCTGCCAAGGAGGCCACCTTACTGCCCTCTCCTGCGCTTCTCTGTTGATTCCCAATGGGTCTCTCTAACCAAGGTAGATATTCACTTACCCCTTTTGATCTTCTGCGCGAGAGTGGTGTGTGCTGGCTGCTGTTTCTTTGCCATCTTGGTCTCATCCCTGTTTTCTTGTCTGTCTTTCCGATATTGAATTGTAAGAATTCCTTTTCTTTCTTTTTTTTTTTATTAAGTCATTTGTACATAGATCATAAATACATTTATGCCATTATGGGATTCAATGTGTTGATTATTTGTACAAATTGGGGTGCTTACATCCTACTAATCAACATAGCCTTCACCTCATTTACCTAATTACAGCATTAAGACATTTGTGTTCTACACCTGATAGATCCAACTTGTACTTGCAATATGCTCCATAGGTGTGGTCCCCCTACTAACCCTCCCTCTATTGAACCACCCTCCTCCCTTCCCCTCTCTTCACCTTCCCTCCTTCATCCTAGGCTATAGTTGTGTTTCATTTTTCATATGCAAGTGTGAGTGATTATAAATTGGTTTCACAGTAATACTGAGTACATTGGATTTTTTTTTTACTTTCCTGAGATACTTTACTAAGAAGAATATTTTCCAGCTCCATCCATGTAAACATAAAAGAGGTAAAGTCTCCATTTCTTTAATGCTGCATAGTATTCCATGGTATACATATACCATAACTTATTAATCCATTCATGGGTTGATGTTCTTTATAAATTTTGGATATTAACTTCTTATCAGACATGGTGTTTGAAATTATTGTTTCCTCATTCATAGGTTGTCATTTCATTTTGTTTATTTCCTTTGCTGTGTAGAAGCTTTTTTGTTTGATGTAATCCTATTTGTTTAGAGTAGTCTGATCTTTTGGTGTGATATCAAAACATCCCTGCCAAAGAAAATGCAAAGGAGGTTTGTCCTATGTTCTCTTCTAGAAGTTTCATGATTTCAAGTCTTATATTTAGGTCTTTTATCCATTTTTCATTTAATTTTTATGTATGGCATAATAGTACAATTTCATTTTCTTGCATGTGAAAATGTACTTTTCCAAGTATCATTTATTGATGAGACCGTCTTTTCTCAGTTGTATCTCACTAAAAACATATTAAAAATATAGCTATTGGACAAGAGTGATGGCTCATGCCTGCCATCCTAGCACTTGGGGAGGCTGAGGCAGGGGGATTGCTTGAGCTGAGGAGTTGGAGACCAGCCTGAGCAAGAGAGAAAACTGTCTCTACTAAAAATAGATAAAACTAGCCAAACATGTGGGCAGATGCCAGTAGTTCCAGCTACTTGGGAGACAGAGGCAGGAGAATTGCTTGAACCTAGGAGTCTGAGGTTTCTATGAGCTATGATGCCATGGCACTCTACCTAAAGCAATGGAGTGAGACTCCATCTCAAAAAAAAAAAAATATATATATATATATACATCTATTAAAGTTAATGACAAAAGGAAGGAATCCAATGACACTGCTGTCTTTCAAAATAAATATCTGGGAAGCAAAACTAGATAAGAAAAAATAAGCTTCTAGGCCTACTTGCCCTGGCAATGGAGGCCCATTTGCTGTCCATGATGAATTTATCCTCCTTTGTAAGTTTTCTTACTCTGTAAGCATATCTTTCTCTTCCTCACTAAACTTTGTTTCAAGCTTGCCATAAAAAAAAAAGAAAATATATTAGAGGCTTTATACTTCTAATATAACACTTATTGTATTAAATGTTATACTTAATTAATTCTATTAATTATATCAGAACCTCTGGGACACCACAAAGGCAGTTCTAAGAGGGAAATTTATAGCACTGCAAGCCTTCCTCAAGAGAATGGAAAGAGAGGAAGTTAACAACTTAATGGGACATTTCAAGCAACTGGAAAAGGAAGAACATTCCAACCACAAACCCAGTAGAAGAAAACAAATAACCAAAATTAGAGCAGAATTAAATGAAATTGAAAACAAAAGAATAATACAACAGATCAATAAATCAAAAAGCTGGTTTTTTGAAAAGGTCAATAAAACAGATAAACCTCTGGCCAACCTAATCAGAAAAAAAAGAGTAAAATCTCTAATATCATCAATCAGAAGCAACAAAGACGAAATAACAACAGACTCGTCAGAAATCCAAAAAATCCTTAATGAATATTACAAGAAACTTTATTCTCAGAAATATGAAAATCTGAAGGAAACTGACCGATACTTGGAAGCACTCTACCTTACAAGACTTAGCCAGAATCGAGTGGAAATGTTGAACAGATCCATATCAAGTTCAGAAATAGCATCAACTATACAAAACCTGCCTAAAAAGAAAAGCCCAGGACCAGATGGTTTCACGTCAGAATTCTACCAAACCTTTAAAGAGGAATTAGTACCTATATTACTCAACCTGTTCCAAAAGGTAGAAAAAGAAGGAAGACTACTCAACACGTTCCATGAAGCAAACATCACCCTGATCCCCAAACCAGGAAAAGACCCAACAAGAAAAGAAAATTATAGACCAATATCACTAATGAATATAGATGCAAAAATATTCAACAAGATCCTAACAAACAGAATCCAGCAACACATCAAACAAATTATATATCATGACCAAGTCGGTTTTATCCCAGGGTCTCAAGGCTGGTTCAATATACATAAATCTATAAATGTAATCCAGCACATAAACAAATTAAAAAACAAAGACCATATGATTCTCTCAATCGATGCAGAAAAAGCTTTTGATAATATCCAGCATCCCTTCATGATCAGAACAGTCAAGAAAATTGGTCTAGAAGGGACTTTTCTTAAACTGATAGAGGCCATCTACATCAAACCCACAGCCAATATCATATTGAATGGAGTTAAATTGGAATCATTTCCACTCAGATCAGGAACCAGACAAGGCTGCCCATTGTCTCCATTGCTTTTCAAAATTGTAATGGAAGTTTTCTCCACCGCAATTAGGGAAGAAAAGGCGATCAAGGGTATCCATATAGGGTCAGAAGACATCAAACTTTTGCTCTTCGCAGATGATATGATTGTGTATCTGGAAAACACTAGGGACTCTACTACAAAACTCCTAGAAGTGATAAAGGAATACAGCAGCGTCTCAGGTTACAAAATCAACATCCATAAATCGGTAGCCTTTATATACACCAACAACAGTCAAGTTGAAAAAGCAGTTAAGGACTCTATCCCATTCACAGTAGTGCCAAAGAAGATGAAATATTTGGGAATTTACCTAACAAAAGACGTGAAAGATCTCTATAAAGATAACTATGAAACTCTAAGAGAAGAAATAGCTGAAAATGTTAACAAATGGAAAAACATACCATGCTCATGGCTGGGAAGAATCAACATTATCAAAATGTCCATACTACCCAAAGCAATATATAATTTCAATGCACTCCCTATTAAAGCTCCACTGTCATATTTTAAAGATCTTGAAAAAACAATACTTCGTTTTATATGGAATCAGAAAAAACCTCGAATAGCCAAGACATTACTCAGAAATAAAAACAAAACAGGAGGAATCACACTACTAGACCTCAGACTTTACTACAAATCGATAGTGATCAAAACAGCATGGTATTGGCACAAAAACAGAGAAGTAGATATCTGGAACAGAATAGAGAACCAAGAGATGAATCCAGCTACTTACCGCTATTTGATCTTTGAGAAGCCAATTGAAAACAGTCAGTGGGGAAAAGATTCCCTATTTAACAAATGGTGCTGGGTGAACTGGCTGGCAACCTGCAGAAGACTGAAATTGGACCCACACCTTTCACCATTAACTAAGATAGACTCTCGATTAAAGATTTAAACTTAAGACATGAAACTATAAAAATACTAGAGGAGAGTGCAGGGAAAACCCTTGAAGAAATTGGTCTGGGCGAATATTTTATGAGGAGAACCCCCCATGCAATTGAAGCAGCTTCAAAAATACACTACTGGGACTTGATCAAACTAAAAAGCTTCTGCACAGCCAAGAACACAGTAAGTAAAGTAAGCAAACAGCCCTCAGAATGGGAGAAGATATTTGCAGGGTATATCTCTTGACAAAGGTTTAATAACCAGAATCCACAGAGAACTCAAACACATCAGCAAGAAAAAAACAGGGGATCCCATCACAGGCTGGGCAAGGGATTTGAAGAGAAACTTCTCTGAAGAAGACAGGCGCACGGCCTTCAGACATATGAAAAAATGCTCATCATCTATAATCAACAGAGAAATGCAAATCAAAACTACTTTGAGATATCATCTAACTCCAGTGAGACTAGCCTATATCACAAAATCTCAAGACCAGAGATGCTGGCGTGGATGTGGAGAAAAGGGAACACTTGTGCACTGCTGGTGGGAATCCAAATTAATACATTCCTTTTGGAAAGATATATGGAGAACACTCAGAGATCTAAAAATAGATCTGCCATTCAATCCTGTAATTACTCTGCTGGTCATATACCCAGAAGACCAAAAATCACAACATTACAAAGATATTTGTACTAGAATGTTTATTGCAGCCCAATTCATAATTGCTAAGTCATGGAAAAAGCCCAAGTGCCCATCGATCCACAAATGGATTAATAAATTGTGGTATATGTACACCATGGAATATTATGCAGCCTTAAAGAAAGATGGAGACTTTACCTCTTTCATGTTTACATGGATGGAGCTGGAACATATTCTTCTTAGTAAAGTATCTCAAGAATGGAAGAAAAAGTACCCAATGTACTCAGCCCTACTATGAAACTAATTTGGGGCTCTCACATGAAAGCTATAACCCAGTTACAACCTAACAATAGGGGGAAGTGGGAAAGGGAGGGGAGGGGGGGGGTGGTGGGTAGAAGGAAGGGGATTGGTGGGATTATACCTGTGGTGCATCTTACAGGGATATTTATGAAACTTGGTAAATGTAGAATGTAAATGTTTTGGCACAGTAACTGAGATAATGCCAGGAAGGCTATGTTAACCATTGTGATGAAAATGTGTCAAATGGTCTATGAAGCGAGTGTATGATGTACCTTGATCATATCAATGTATACAGTTATGATTTAATAAAAAAACGAATAAAATGAAAGAAACTTTTTGAATTTTGGAAAAAAAATAAGTTACTTAAAGTTAAAAAAAATAATTCTATTAATTAATTAATTAAATACTACATGTTGTTAATATAATTACCAAAAACAACAATAAGGTAAGTCACACTTTATTGGCAGTAGAAGAGATCATCTGAAACAATTTCTGGGCGGCGCCTGTGGCTCAGTGAGTAGGGCGCCGGCCCCATATGCTGAGGGTGGCGGGTTCAAACCCAGCCCCGGCCAAACTGCAAAAAAAAAAATAGCTGGGCGTTGTGGCGGGCGCTTGTAGTCCCAGCTGCTCGGGAGGCTGAGGCAAGAGAATTGCGCAAGCCCAAGATTAGAGGTTGCTGTGAGCTGTGTGACGCCACGGCACTCTACCGAGGGCGGTACAGTGAGACTCTGTCTCCACAAAAAAAAAAAAAAAAAAAAAAAGAATTATTTCTAATCAATAATAATACTCAGGAACTTAATCAATAATAAAACTCAAAAACAGAAATATAACATATAGATTTATATATTTATAGAAAAATAAGATGATAAATAACTATCATTAGTTATTAGGGGGATAAAAATTCAAACAAAAATGTGCTATTAATCTTTGCCCTTAAGATTTACAAATATTGAATACATTGATATTCACCTAGGATTTATTGTGTAGAAAAAAACACATATTTGTACACATTGTGATAGTTTTATATGTAAGCATGATCTTTTCCAGAGAAATTTGATTGTGTCTATTAAAACATGTGTATGTAGTCAGCAATTCTCTTAGGTGTTACTATAGGAAACTCACTTCTACAAAAATATGCACATAAATCGATAGTAATTGAAGCAGCGTTTTTTTTTTATTTTGTTTTGTTTTTTGAGGCAGAGTCTCATTCAGTCCCCCTGGGGTTGAATGCCATGGTGTCATAGCTCACAGCAACCTCAAACTCTTGGGCTCAAGCAATTCTCTTGTCTCAGCCTCCCAAGTAGCTGGGACTACGGGTGCCCACCACAAAGCCACCCTATTTTTTAGAGACAGCCTCGCTCTTGCTCAGGCTGGTCTAACTCTGGAGCTCAGGCAATCCACCTGCCTCAGACTCCCAGTGTGTTAGGATTACAGGCGTCAGCCACTGTACTTGGCCTGAAGTGTTTTTAAGCATAACAAGTGGAAATTCTCTAAGTTTCCATTGGTAAGGCAATGCTTAAATTAATAGTTATTTATATATATATTGTAAAATATTGTTCAATTACTAAAAAGAAAGACCTGCATATTTGTGAACTAACTTGGAAAGATTCTGGTTATGTATTTAGTGAAAGTGCAGAGCAGCCTCTATAATATGATTTCCATTATGTTAGAAAAGCATTTATTTGGATATTTGTCCATACATTAGGGAAATGATTTGGAAAAAAAAATGTTAAATGAGGTCTTTTAAACTGTTAAAATTGATCACTTCTGGGGAGGAAAGTGAATAGAACAAAGGGCGTGTGTAAGGGGAATAAAATAAAGCTTGCATTTATTTATCATAATTTGTTTGCAGTTTCATAAATGCAAATGTGATACTCATGGAGTTCTTAATAATAGAAAAAGTAAAATTCTCCAATTTTCTCTGCTCTTATTTTCTTTCTGCCTATTTTTTGAAAACCTTTTGCTTTCATTTTATTTTATAAAAATTGTATATGCTTAAGGTGTACAATGTGGTATATATTACAAAATAATTATGAAAGTAAAGCTAATTAACATTCTCATTACCTGATATAGTTGTCTTATGTATGTGTGATGGGAACACTTAAGATAGATAAAATTTTAGTTACATGTGAGGTCAAAAATTAAGTTCGCAAAGTTATTCTAGAAAAAGTGCTACATACCTCATTGCTGAGTGTCACTGTGTCACTCTCGTACTACTTCTCTTGAGAACATATGTACCAATGCTGGGGCCTAGTCCGTCCTCCAGAACACTTTTTCTAGAACGAGTTCACCAACTTAATTGTCAGAGTTCGCAGAATGAATAAGTCCTACAGATCTAACATACAGCATGATGACTGTAGCTAATAATATTATATTACGTGTCTAAGTTGTTTTAAGTGACAATGGCCTAGTCCACATCACGGAAACCTGAATTATAAAAGTTGGGGGCAGAGGACTTTCTCTATCTCCTGCAACCACCCTGGCTTACATGGATCCATCTTGGGATTTTCATGCTCAAGTGGAGACCTTTTCGTTCTAGCAGTGATTGGTTCTGTAACTGTATTGATTCTAGCACTTCATGCAGATTCTTCAGATTGAAATTTGGAATTCAATTTCCCACTGTGTCAAGGATTTTTGTTGAGATAGAATAGTTTTTTTTTTTTTATTGAAATGTCTGTGCTTTTATTTGTCATACAATGTAACTCAATCTTAACATTGTATGCCAATAAAAGCACAGACATTTCATAGAATCTCTTTACAGAGAGAGAAGCTGAGTCATAGGCAGCTTGACTAACAAGTGCACATGGGCTTGTATGTATAGCTTGTGTGACATACTAGAGCCTCTGTTTCCTCATCTGTGAAATGAATAATTTATAATTAATGATGTACATGATCTTTTTCAACTCTGCTATTTTATAGTACTTAATCATAGACAAAAATCCATTGCTTTCAATAACAGACATATCCTAGATATAAGTAGATATGTTTTACTGTATATTTTTTTGCCATATGTTTTTAATCACCTACCTATTATAGCCATAGCTTGTGCTGGATTATGGCAATACAAGGCCCCAACTAAGCCAGATTCTGAAGCCTTAAGATGGAACTTAATATTTTCCCAGATAAAGCATGAATAAACACATACACACACGAAGTTATTTAACAGAACAAACCAAAAATGCTTTGTATTTGATTGTGTTATAAAATCGTTTCATGTTAACATTTTATGACATCTTAATTATAATTATGAAAACACATTTACACATAAAAGATCAATAAAGTTAGTAAAATCTCAATTATGTAGCCTCAAATATCACTTTCAGCCTAGTTCAGAAATCGAAATACATTTCTTCTGAGTTTTAGAGAGTAAAATCAATGATTATATTCTCAAATGATAAACTTATACATTAGCTGAGTGAACATCTTAGATACAGAATATTGACCAGCTAAATACATGAGAGAAAAGAAAGGGACATACTAAGAAAAGAAAGACAACAGCTAGTGAAAGGAGTGAATACTGCAGGATACAAGCCTGCAAAGATGTAGTTTTTCCATTAACATTATTGTCATCTCTCTTGAAAAACAGGATTTGTAGCAGACGATAAGGTTTTTCAGGACAGATATCTAAATTTATTTATATTTCAACTCCCAGTTTTACTCTGCCATGATGTTTAACAATGGCAACCCAATTTTGGTTGATCTGTAAATCTTTTAACAGACCACGTCAAACTAGATATGCTGTGATTTCACTGATTTGGGAATGCAGCCCTAGAAGACTGTATTTTTAAAATTTCTATCAGGTTGGTAAACATTTATATTATCTATCCATTTAAGTTGTTCATAAGTTTAATCCACATTTCCAAATGTGGGATTGAGTTTCTCCGTGTGTATATGTCTGTGTGTGTGTGTGTGTGTGTGTATAGGTATGTATGTGCCAATACTTCTCAAATTTATATGGAAAACTAAGAAAAAAAGAATACATGAGGATTTTTAAGAAGAAGAATGAAGAGTGGCATTTAAATGGCCAGATTCTAAAGTCAATTATAAAGCTAAAATAATTGACAATTATACTAGATCCAAAATAGATGAAAAAATTTAAATAAACAGAATTGAAAGCCAAGAAAGAGACCTAATATATAATAAGCATGTTGCATTAAAAGTGGCAAAAGATGAAATAGTTGGTTAATGAGTGTAAAATATTTAGTAAGGTATTTTAAGGGTTATTAAAAGTAAGCTTCAGAAGAATTAAATTGTTAAGTATAAAACATTAATTTAAAGAAACTAGATAAGTACCTTTATGATGCTAGATTATCAAAGGGCTTTTTAACATGAGATCAAAAGAAGAAACTCCAACTAAAAAAGAGAAAAATTTGACTTCTTAAAGGACTTAAAATATTTCTTTATGGCAAAAAGCAACATAAACATTGGAAAGACAAATAGAAAACTGGAAAATGTATTTACATTATAAAATAATTATTATCTTTAGTAAAATAATAGTTATCACTTATCAGCATACACAAACATAAAACCACACAGTAGGTATTAGGAAAAGGACGTGTACAGTAAAATCATAAAGAAAGAATTAAAAATAGCTAATACATATTAAAAGCTGTTTTTTTTCTGTTGGTTGTTAAATATGAAAGAAAACCACCTAGTCAGTGTTTTATTTACTTATTTATATTTTGAATTATCTTAAGAAATACCAAGACATTTATAGAAATGTTTCAATATAAAAAAATAAAATACTGAAAATTTTGGTAAATGCAAATGAAAACAACGGCAACAGCAACAGCAACAAAAGAAACAACAGTGAAAGATGAAGCCAGAGTTAAGATTCTTATCTGTATTAGTCTGGGTCATCTATAGAAACAGGACCAATAAAAAATACAGACACACACACACATACAAACATACACACATTCATATACACACACATATACATATACACACACACACTATATTCAATAGAAATATAGGAAGATATATTTACATGTATATGAAGAGAGACTATAAAAAATTGGCTCACATGATTATGAGTACTCCAAGATCTGCAGGTGGCAAGCTGGAGACCCAGGAAAGCCAATTTGAGTCTAAAGTCCTGAGGACCAGGAGGGCTGATGCTCTTGAACTCCAGTTTGAATTCAATTCCAAAGGTAGGAGAAGACTAAAGTGCCAGCTTAGAGATAAGCAGGAGAAAGAATTCTTTCTTAATGAAGTTTTTATTCTATTCAGGTCTTCAATGGGTGGATGAGGCCCCCACACATAGGAGAGGAAATTCACTTTATTTAGTGTATCAATTCAAATTTTATTCTCATCCTGAAACACCCTCACAGACATACTTAGAAATAATATTTAATCAAATATCTGAGTAGCTCAAGGCCCAGCCAAGATGACATATAAAACTAACCATAATAACATCCAGCTGTATAATTTTCTAATTATAAGTTACTCAATATGGCTATGGATGTCCCATTTTTCAGAGACAAATTTACATATAATGTAAGTTTACAAGAGTCCTATTGTCTTTTCTATAAAGACAAAGTACTAGATGGCTATATATCATGTATCGTTACATTGGTGCTTAAAAGTAAATTCAATAAATAAAAAAGCAAATTCTAGAATCTAGATGAGTTCATCCATAACATTCTCTATAAAAATTATTCATAAAACTAAAGATATTGATTTCTTTGGCTTTGAAGAGTTATAT
Source organism: Nycticebus coucang (assembly GCF_027406575.1). Lineage (NCBI taxonomy): Eukaryota > Metazoa > Chordata > Mammalia > Primates > Lorisidae > Nycticebus > Nycticebus coucang. Next base: position 42,103,772 of record NC_069786.1, on the reverse strand, counting down.
TCAATTTAACTTTTTACCTTCAACTTAGATTCATAAAGTAGTGTTGCGTACACACTTGAAGTTCAAAAATTATTTTTGATGGACATTAGCTTAATGCTGAAAACTTATTTGTGATTTGTGTTCTTTCATTTACAAACATGAGTTAGTTTTATCTTGATTTTTGTGGCTTTGACATCATTTACACTGTAGTAAGAAAGCTTTCGATAGATGTATATATATATATATTTATGATGTGATGTCTATGTCTGGATGAACAATGTAGAAAATTTCTTCTTGAAAAAAGTGCAATAAGGTTATGAATTGATTCTTTGCAATCTGACACTGAATTCCACCATTCCCATTATAGCTGGTGTTACTCCTCCCTTTGTCTCCTCATGATGGTCTGGAGAAATTTAGTGCCTTTAGTTATGTTCAAATTTTTCTGTCTCTTTCCTCCTCTTAAAAAGTGACTTTTGATGTACAGATCACAGAATGAAGTTATGACTGCCAGGGACTCTGTATCTTTTTGGCAAGTTATCAATTTAGGTCACTCCTTTATATCTACCTATTAGGAGCACTGGCAGTGACTTGGTTCATGAACTCACTGTCTCAAAGCATTTTGGACCCTGAATTACCAGGTTGTTTATCTACATGTGCTTTATTAGTCACATTTACATTATTGTGAGCCATTATTAATTTGGTCAGTCTTCTTAGTCCAGGAAACAACAATGGTGTGCATAAAACTACCAGGATGATGGAAAATATGGCTTGAGTTTTAGAGCATAAATAAGAAAGACACCACTGTAAGCAACATTAAAAGTTATACTAATATTTGAACAATACACAGGGTCTGATTCCCCCAAACTTACCTTTAAAATGTTTTCTTATTTTATTCCTAGCTACTCTCTTAGACAAGTGTGCCCTCTTTGGAAAATATTTTATTCTATTTCTTTGTTATAGATGGCCCCAACTCAAGTCCCAGTTATTTCCTATAATTCCATAAATAACAACACCTTTGCTAACATGTGCTGGTAAACTCTCTGTATGGCGGGGAGCAGTGGGGAAGTCCTGATTTGCAGTGTTCACTGGTTTCTGTGGTGTAAATAGTTACCACTATGACCAATTTCAGCTCACAACAGTTTATCAATAGCTCAAAATTTCCTGAATATGTAATGCTTGGCTCTGTGAGCAAATATTAGCTTGAGCACACTGCTGTGCGTATGTTTGCATGTGCGGGTATGTAAATGGAAATCCATTTGGAAATAGTGTTGAATCTATTTAGGATTCTGATAGCTGAAAAGAAAAGATAAAGGTAGCCTTAGAATCATCTAGGGACTTGTTGCCAATTTGCTTGCGGATTGTTAAGTTTATCCCTGCTAATCACCCAGATCTTTTATGGAAAATCCGAAAGCTTTCCCACGAGGTCTTGGCTTTGAAAATGCCACGTGCATTCTTGTGGCCTTCAGAATACCTATGCATTTAATTTTATCCCTTGCTGCTCCTACTGTCTACTGGCAGGCAGCTTTTCTTAGTCTAAGAATGTCTGTAATAGCATGGCCTTGTGCAGGGTCGGCTTGAATGGTGGGTGAATTGAGATGAATATCTTTCATGCTGCAAATGAGCTGGGAGAAGACAGGACAGAATTTGTTTTCCCCATTCTTTCTTTTTTTCCTTGCTGCTTCAGGGCTTTTTTGAGTTTGGATTGCAGAGGTTTGTATAATCCAGGTCATTAATTGTCATGGAGCATTCACAAACTTAAAAAAGCTGAGGTGAGTTCATGAAAGGATGCGTAATGAGAGACACAGTTTTTGAACTCAAGGAAATTATAATATTATTTGTCCTGGAAGAAGGACGCGTTTGTCTCTGAATGCTTACCGGTAGTTGTGTTTTCCAACATTAGTGCTAACTGTTGGGATTTGGTGGAAATAAGGTTAGAACAAATGTGGCTAGTGTTAATTCTTAACCTCCATAGACTAATAGGAACATTTTAAATTTATGTATCAAGCTGGTTTGAAGGGCTAAAGATAGACACTAGGACCCACTTTTATTTATTGACATTTGTCACTTGTTAGTAATAACCAGTAAAGGTGACTAACACTTAATGAGAACATAACTATGACAGGCATTCTGCTAAACATTTTATACAATGTTACTTCATATAAGTCTCTCAATGAGTCCATGAAAGAGGTATATTAGCACTATTCTATAATTAGGAGAGTTAGGGTTAGAGAAGTTGAAGGTTTGATATAAATTAAAATTATTTTTACTTATTTCCAAATCTATATGTCAATTTACAAATTTATGTGTTTTTCCTTTGCAGATTATGGGGGGAAAGTGATAAATAATTACAAATTAACAGTATTCAGTATTTACATGTACTAAGCTTAGAATGGAAAGATTAAATTGCCTGCCAAATTTTAGATATGTGAAGCGGTTTGTCATTAGTTTGAAGGTACTACTCCTAGTGGCCAGGCCAACAGCACATGACATTTCTCTCATCATACTGCATAGTGATTGCTTGGCCACCATTCATAAGATCTTTCTTAATTGCTTATTTGTACCCTTCCGGTATTCTGGGATTGTGCCTTATGGACTCCCATATCTATCTCAAGTGAAATCATGAACAAAAATGCTATGTGAACCAAGAGAACCAGCAATAAAGAAATGGAAAAAAGATGACACCAGTGGAATAGAACTTGAGACTCTCAGAGGCATTTAAAAAGGTGAATTAATGAGCATTGTGGATGTATGCTTACCTCGGCATGCAACACTTTGTATGCAAAAATTTCTAATGGTTTTGTTCCTTATGTCTATTACAGATCTATTGGACAGTTTTAGGGACTGTTATTCTGTTCATGAATAAACATTTTTAATATGTTTACATATTTACATAAACTTCATATTTACAGTTCATATTGATGTGGTATGAAAAAAATTGGGGCATAAAACTGGCTTTTTTTTTTTAACCTACCAAAATATATCTCCTTTTTTAATATGCAAAATTTCAGTTTGATTTAAGAGTTTTTGAATCACTTGCCACTTTCTAGGAACCTAACCAACATGTAAATCAAGAGATGTTAACATATATGTCACTGAGTTGTTTTTAAAGAATCACAGCCCTGAAAAAGAAAAGGCAAACATACTAAATAGGAGGGATTACCGCTCAGAATTTGAAGAGTCTGAGGCAAAAAGTAAAAGGTAGTTAGATCATTCTTAATACCCCTTGGAGGGAAGTGCTCTGGTTTTTAAGGAGAAGTGACATTTTCTCAGAGAATCCATTCTCAAAAAAATGTATCATAACTGACCTCGTAAGAGAAACATTGGAAAACAAAATATTTCATCCAAAGCTTTAAAAGAAATTATGGATGGCCTTCATATGACCTTTTTTTAAATGTCTACTCTCAATTATAATCCCAGGACTTAAGTAAATGAAGGTAATTCTGTTAGGAGTAAGTTGAGCTAATGAGGTTGAGGGGTGATATAACGTATGAACAACTGGCAAACTATACAGGGCAGTGTGTCATCATATGACTGACTGTAGGGGAGAGACTCTAGTCTTTGGTCAGAGAAAAAGAAGACAGTTGGGTTCAGTGCAGGAATTCTTTATGGAGAAAAATCAAAGCTTAGAAAATAAAGTGATTTGATCTACATTTTGAAGGCAAAGAATAAATTAGTAGATATTGGTAGGTAGAAAATTAAAAATATGTAAATTAAGAGAGAGTAAAAATATCATACCACATGGATTTAGGGTCAAAAGTGATGAGGAAATTATCTGAGTGGAGCAGTCTGTTTGTACTGAAAAATTCTAGAAGGCCTAGTTTCCAGATTCAAAAGTCTGAGAGGGCACAGCCTGTGTATCTGGGCCCATTTCCTCAGGGCCCACAGCAGTGAGCCTGCCCGACATCTAGTAGAAGTGCTAGAAGTATTTGCGACTGACTTTGGGGCCTGCGATAAGGACATATACATAAAGTGAGCCCACATAAGCAATTTTGGGTCCAGTACAGTGGAAATATCATCACAACAAGAATCAAATGTCATAACTACGGATTCTGATTCTGTTGTATTCTTTCTAGTTATATAACCTTAACCAATTTATTAACTCTCTGAACCTTAGTTTCCTTACCTGTAAAATGGGGTAAAAATGCAATGCATACATACCAGATACATTGTGAAGAAGGGAAAAGGCCATATGAGAACAGAGTCTCTAGGCCGCACATCTGGTTGCATTGCTCATGCTTCATCTGGATGGTTGGCATTTTCACATATTCACCTCACCTCATCTCCTCTTCTTTTTAGATGCAAAGCTAGACTACATTTCCCAGCCTTCTTTGCAGTTAGGAGGGGGCATGTGACCAAGTTTCAGCAAACAAAATGTGATAAAATTCATGGATGCCACTTCCGAGCTGACTTATTAAAAAACTCCGCCACCACCTTTTTTTTTCAGCTTCCTTTGGATAAAGAAAAAGACTGAAGATCCAGACAGTGGAGGAAAGAGATAAAAGGAGCTTGAGTCTCTAAGCTACCACTTGATGAAAAGCCACCTGGCTAGGGGTGCTGGGGGCTAGTGAGTAGAGGAAACTTGAGCATCAAAAGAATATCTACCATAGTTAACTGCATGAACTACAATGTTGTTGTGTTGATCAACCTGAAGTTTTGGGATTGCTTTTACAATAATGGGACCTAATATAACCATATAGCCTAAAAATATATATAGCAAAAAGTGCTTGAAGGTCTTGATCGGCAGTGTCAGGTGGAAAGTAATATTTGGATGAGCAACTAAACAGCGATAAGAGGAAGACTTTGAAAGGGAGGACAGAGCAGATAAAATTAAAGAGGACTCTTATGGGGACTGTCAAGTGCCTCAACTCACAGAAGATGGTGGGAATGGTGGGAATGGTATAGGGGAGGGGAAAGAGAAGATGGATGTTCTGAAATGAGGACTGACTTCTACAGCACCTTGAGTAGACACTTGCCTGAGAGAATTAGTGATAGAAGCTACAATCAGAAAAGTAAAACAATCTGGTTGTATAGGCTCTACAAAATAGTAGTATCTTCTGTCTGGTTATGGAGCTGAGTTAGGCTAAGAGTTTTGTACACCATGGAATATTATGCAGCCTTAAAGTAAGATAGAGACTTTACCTCTTTCATGTTTACATGGATGGAGCTAGAACATATTCTACTTAGTAAAGTAACTCAAGAATGGAAGAAAAAATATCCAGTGTACTCAGCCCTACTATGAAACTAATTTATGGCTTTCACAGGAAAGCTATAACCCAGTTATAACCTAAGAATAGGGGGAAGGTGGAAAGGGAGGGGAGGGAGGGGGGAGGAGGGCGGAAGGAGGGTGATTGGTGGGACCACACCTACGGTGCATCTTACAAGGGTACATGTGAAACTTACTAAATGTAGAATATAAATGTCTTAACACAATAACTAAGAAAATGCCAAGAAGACTATGTTAACCAGTGTGATGAAAATATGTCAAATGGTCTATAAAACCAGTGTATGGTGCCCATGATTGCATTAATGTACACAGCTATGATTTAATAATAAATAAAAAAAAGAAATAAAAAGGAAATAGTGCCTGTTGGAGAGATCAATAGCCCTTTCTCAAATTTAAGAAAACAATATAATACTTACTCAGGATCTCAAGGAATCAGTAGAATACAGGTGTATCCACTTCCCAACATCTGAGTTGGATACCATCAATTTATTATGAATTCTTACATGCTCTGGATATCTTTTCACAAGGACATTTTCTCCCTCTTTTAAGCATTGTAATTTATATTGTTCATTTCTCTAGAATTTGAGACAAACTCTTTACAAACTCATGTTTTGACTCGTAAGCAGAGGGTTCTAGATAAAATACTCACACATAAGCATCTTCTCTGACATTTTCCTTAACTGCCTAACCACAATTCATCACAGAAACCTCACAGCATCTTCAGAACTTTCAAATTCTTTATCATTTTTATGCTGCATTTTCATTATTTGTTTGCATATCTGCTTTCTCTACTAGACCAGGGTTCTATGTAGGCCTCTGAATAGAAGCATCAATTGAATTCTTTTCTAAAGATCAACAAAATTACTCTTAGCTTTGCTTAACAGATTTTTCTCTCCAAACATAGTGCAGGAGCATGAAAAAAAAAAGACACATGTGAATCTAATGCATCAGAGAAGAAAGTATGGAAATACTGGTGGTGGTGATAGTGGTGACAATGGTTACACTGGTTACTAAATGAGAGCTAACACAAAAACCTATGAAATAGATGCTCTTCTTATGTGCAATGGATTCAGAGAAGATGAATGTTTTGGCAACAATTGAAGGTTGAAATTGAGCTTTAGACTCACATGTATCCCATTTCAATTATTATAATCCAATTCTAAAAATAAGACATATTTTAGGGGGGAAATGGATAACAATAACAAACAATGTGTAAGAGTAAATGAGCACTCTGAACCAAAGTGAGTGTAAGAGGCGATATAATGGAGACGGAGTTCCTGCCGGGGAGGGTGGCCAGGCTTCCCAGCAGGCAGCAGGGCGGTGTGCTTCCTGTTCTTCCATATTGTGTGATTCTTGCTCAATTGTATGGCCAACCTAAAGAACTCAGTGAATAATCTCAATACTCTTATAAAGAGAAGTAGATGTGTATTTTTTTTTTTTTTATTAGAGACAGAGTCTCATTTGGCATCATAGCTTACAGCTCAAACCCTTTGGCTCAAGAGTTCATCTTGCCTCAGCCTCCAAAGTAGCTGGAACTACAAGTGCCCGCCACAACACTTGGCTAATTTTCTTTTCTTTTCTATTTTTAATAGAGATGGGTCTTGCTATTTCTCAGGCTGGTCTTGAACTCCCGAACAAAAACAATCCACCTGCCTTGGCCTCCCAGAGTGCTGGGATTATAGGTGTGAGCTACTGCCCCCAGCCTGAAAAATAGAAATTTTGTATATAGATAAATTAAAACTTGCAGATGTTGGCGTGGATGTGGAGAGAAGGGAACACTTTTACACTGCTGGTGGGACTGCAAACTAGTACAACCTTTCTGGAAGGAAGTATGGAGAAACCTCAAAGCACTCGAGCTAGACCTCCCATTTGATCCTGCAATCCCATTACTGGGCATCTACCCAGAAGGAAAAAAAATCCTTTTATCATAAGGACACTTGTACTACACTGTTTATTGCAGCTCAATTTACAATCGCCAAAATGTGGAAACAGCCTAAATGCCCACCAACCCGGAATGGATTAACAAGCTGTGGTATATGTATACCATGGAATACTATTCAGCCATTAAAAAAAATGGAGACTTTACATCCTTCGTATTAACCTGGATGGACGTGGAAGACATTATTCTTAGTAAAGCATCACAAGAATGGAGAAGCATGAATCCTATGTACTCAATTTTGATATGAGGACAATTAATGACAATTAAGGTCATGGGGGTGGGGAAGGAATAGCAGAGAGAGGGAAAGAGGGAGGGGGCAGGGCCTTGGTGTGTGTCACACCTTCTGGGGGCAAGACATGATTGCAAGAGGGACTTCACCCTCTTGCAATCAGTGTAACCTGGCTTATTGTACCCTCAATGAATCTCCAACAATAAAAAAAAAAAAGTGCTACTTAAATTATCTGCCATGTTTGATCAAATATTTCCACTAGCTTATAGGAAAATAAAACTCATGTCTATTAAGATCAAGTTATATTCTGTGTGCTGCGATTTCCTGCACAAGGCCTTTTCTCATGAAAGCTTAGCTCATTATTGAATCATCTCTAGTCTGAGATACTGTATGTGTGCATTCACTGGAACGGATCAATTTATTTCAGGAGTGAGAGAATAGAAATCAAAGGTCACAGGTGCTTGGCTTCATTTATTTTCTGGACTTAAAATCTATTAATTACATATCCCATATTCAACAACTACAGGAAAAAACATGCTTTCCACTTCCAGGGTTTTAAAATGTGTTTTAATAGACTATCTCAATTTCTGTTGAGGAAACATCAAGTATTTTGGAATTGTAATTATGTATAAATTTTTCATTTCCACGTCTTATGCAATACTGTGCCCTCAATATCTAACACAAGTATAACATGAATGATCAATTAATATTTCATGGTACCACAAGACAATACTTTGCCTCTTGTTTGCCCTGGAAGTAGGCGAACCTTTATTGGAGATTTTAACAAGGGTTGCAAGCTATAGCCTGTTGGCCTAATTGGGCCCACTGTCTGATTTTTATAAAGTTTCTAAAGTTTCATTGGAACACAGTCATGCTCACTCCATCTTATATTTTTGTGGCCACTTCTATGGTATAATAGCAGATTTGAGCAGACCATATGTTCTACAAAACCTAAAACACTTAGTATTTGGTCCTCTATAGCAAAAGTTTGCCAAGCCCTAGATTATAACATCGTGACTCAGGAAATGCTGTATTTTATCTTTCTCTGCCTATTCCAAAACCTTGGAAGGATTTAAAGTTTTCATCAGTAGAGTTGATAAAACTCTGCCAGTTGCTAAAAAATGTTATGAAGAGCACAGCCAGCAAAGACAGAAAGGCGTCTTGGAGCTCACTTTAACTCTTTTCTACCTGTGAGAACTTAGACAAATTATTCACCCTTGCTAAGCCACAACTTTCTTATTGTTGATACATATATGAATAATGTTTATATCTTATATGTGGATTGAAAACATTTATTTATAATAACCTTTTTAAAGGCAATACCATTATTGTTACAGCTAAGATATAATAGCACATTTCTTACTTTTATTATCATGTATATAAGCTTATTAAAATAATAGCTTATTTTAGAATTACAGTGGTTCAGATTAATGATTTTCAAATTATAGTTTGGTGATATCCTAAGAAATTTCTGGGACTCCCAAGGCTAGTTGTGTAGATTTCTTGACTGAGTAATTATAATCCAATCTGATTGTGTCCTATATCCCTGTGGGATTAGTGAAAGGAGTATTTCCAATTCAAATTAAGAAGTCAATAAGTAAGAATTCATTGGAAACAATTAAAATGTGTAGAAGGCATGATGTTTGACCCTTAGCATATGCAGATAAGTAAGATCTTGATCTTCAGAGGTTGTAATTTGAGAGGAAGTCAGAAGATAGAAAAATGCTCATCACACATGGAATTAATTGTACAGTGGAACAAGGAAGGCACTAACAAAAATCTTGGAATGGGATGTAGTCAGAATAGGGTACATAGCAGATATAAATTGGAAAATTAAAGACAGACTTACAGAAGTAGAGAACTCTGATATGGGCTAAGAGGAGAAGGGAAAGGAGAACCATCCATGGAAAGAGGATACTACAGAGACACAGATAAGCCTAGGGGTGCTCTGATCACAGGGAGTGCCGCTTTGACTGGGACATAGGTAATAATAGTGACAGATCATAGCAGATAAAACACTTGAGAGCCATTGGGCTAGAACATACTTTAAGTTTCCGTGTGAATTCTAGGAAGGGCTTTAATTGCATGAAGACACTAGAAATTAAAAAGAAGAACTGTTTTAAAACAACACAGCTTTTTCTGAGTGCTTACAAGCACTTGTATATTCTCTCACTCATCCACTCTCATGACCTACCTGTAGGGGGCGTTATCTTCAGTGAACTGGTGAGGCAGGGAGGCAGAGAGAGAGAGAGAAGATGAGTAGGGAGGCTGAGCGCTGATTCTAACTCAGCTCTTTGGGTTCTAAATCTTGGTTTTCCTACATCACATTATAGTTGCTATCTGTGGGAGGAAAGCAGAGAGAGGAAGGATTCAAAGACAATTCTGAGGTTTCTGACCTGAACGAGAGTTTACAATTATAAAGGGAAACTGGCTTAGGAGGAGAAGAAGATATGTTTGACTTGGATTTTGTGGCATTTGAAGACACGATAAATGATCCAGCAAAACATGTTTACAACAAAAGTTGTAAATATAGTTGAAGGGTCAGAGGGCCCATGCAGAAATCTTTGTCATCTGTGTCCCAGGCTGGCTCTTCTCCCATGTCCTTCTGGGCTATTTCTATTTTTTTTTTTCTTATTTTATTTTGTTTTTTTGGAGAAAGAGTCTCACTTTGTCATCCTTAGTAGAGTGCTAAGGTGTCTTAGCTCGTAGCAACCTCAAACTTTTGGGCTAAAGCAATTCCCTTGCCTCAGCTTCCTGAGTAGCTGGGACTACAGGTGCCTGCCCTAATGCCCGGCTATTTTTAGAGATGAGGTCTCACTCTGGATCAGGCTGGTCTCAAACCTATAAGTTCAGGCAATCCATCCACCTCAGCCTCCCAAAGTGTTGGGATTACAGGTGTGAGCCACCACACCTGGCCTGGTCCATTTCTATATTTGATTCTCCTCCTACCGACCGAGAGGCCACAGAGCTTTAGAAAGAAGAAAAGGAACTAGGTGTCAATGTGCACCTTCTAGGCCCACGTGCTTCTTTCTTCATCCAGCTTTAGAACTAGAGGAGAGTGTCTTGGATTTTATGTAAACCTGTTTATACTCTTGCTGGACAGCCTTGGACACTGGATTGATGGACAAAAACCATGTCCAGCAAGCTGCTTTCTGATTCTACCAGAGGTCTGTTATCTTCTTTATTTCAAGACATACCTGGAAGGACCTGGGATTATGTGTGAAAATATCTGGGGAGTAGAATTTAAGTAGTGATAATAAGTGATAAATACATATAGACCATTTTTTCATAAAAAATAAAAATAAATAAATTTATCACATTATGGAAAGCTTCCTGATTCATTGTACAGCCTCAGGGTGGACAATCAATAGCTTGGGAATTTTCTATCTATCTCACAGAGCAAATCTGGAACAAAGTATTTATTCCATGGGGTAGAACATGATCAGATCCAGCTCTAAGTCAAATGAGAACAGTGATTATTCATAAGTTCACTTTCTGTAAAATAAGAACAATGTAACCAAATTCCCTGAGTTGTTAAAAACCAACCCTTATACTAAAGACTAAAAGTACACTTTGAACAAGCTCTGCAAGGAGGGAGTTCTCCCTCCCTTTGTTTTGACATCTCAGTTTCTTTTCTTCCCTAATCCCTTTTGTTTCTGTTTCCCTTTTTTGGTGTTTCAAACCGATGCTTGTTCTTGGAATCATTAGCCAAGAGTGAACTTAGGAAAACTTCCATCCTCACTGCCTCTCAACTGCCTGAACGGGTAAAAAAATGATATGATACAACAACTTGCTTTTGAACCTGTTCTTTAAATAAAAGGCAAAATCCTAATACAATCCTACAGCATTGACATAGGAAAAAATTACTATAATTATGCAAATTAAAATAAGTCAACAAGTTTCAGAACACAATGCTCCATAAGTAATGTTTTTAAAAATAACAGTCATTGAGCCTGGTCATTTGCACTTAATAATAGGCTCAGGAGGGAGCCTAGTGTCTGGGTAGAAACAGCTGTGGTAATAGATGTATCACGGCTTTGATAAGTTGTCTCTCGTAGTTTTATTTCTATATTTGCTTTAGATTATAGAATGCTCCCAGAGTGCTCTGCTATTGAAATTCTTAGGGCTTTAATTAAATGATTGGATTTGACAGAACTTGCATTGAGGAGGCCTACCAGTATGTCACTTCGTGCCAGGGTGATATTATCAGGGCCCTGGCAAGCATATGCTCAGGCTTTAATTTATGTCTTGAGCTGTCTCACTGTGAAATATAAAGAATGTATGCCTCCATGTGATTTTAAGATGCATTGATATGGCCTTTGTAAAAATCCAGAAGACAGAATGATACCAAGTAGTTATGTTGGTGTTATGGAGCAATGGAAAGCCCATGAACTTTGAAATCAGAGCTACCCAGGTTTAAATCTCAGCTTTACCAGTCAGTAGTGAGATAAATTATAAACGAACTAAATTTTCAGAGCGTGAATATCTCTTTTTAAAAATGAGAATAATTCTAGCTATCATAGGAATAATACAAAATGAAATGTTATGACATCAATAAACCCTGAACCCAGCAGGTATGTGGTAGGAGTTTAAGATGGATTATTTCCTTGTTTCTACCTGTGTGTATTTTGAAATTCGTTATTGCTTGCAGGAGAATTTTTCCATTTCTTTCTGTCTTTGAGTCTTTGAGATAAAGATGCTCTTTTGTGGTTGTAGGCAAATTTGGCCACGAAAGTCCAAAGTTGGCTGGAGTTGTGATTACTTTCATTTAACTTTGGAAATGTATAAAATACCATTTTGCCATGTTGTGGCCTTGTGGCTTCCCCCATCCATTCTGCAGACACCTTCTGGATAACAGGTGTCAATGTTTTACCCCAGCAGAGCTGGGAGCAGCTGCAGCAACGTGCTAGCTGCTAGAGGATGGCAACATTGATCAGGTACAGTGATTTGTGGTTTTTCTGTTTCTGCATGAAGCATCATCTTGATGCAAATGGGCTCCCATTTCCTGGGTAACAGGAAAAAACACACCATTTTCATAAGAAATGACAGAACTTTCTTTAGTCATAACCAAACCTAAGGCCAAAATTAGGGTATACTAAAAGTGCTTGATTTAGCACGTTACTCACAGCACATGTGCTTAAGAATCTACGGTCTCATTTTTATCATGTTTGTTACTTGTTTCTATGTAAGAACAGGGCATTCCTATGGGTTTCATAATTGCCAAAGAAAGAAAATTATTTAAAATCTTAACCTATTGTAAAAATGAAAACATTTGTCTATTAAAGAGAAAAATAGGAAAGTAGAGTCTATCTCAGGCATCGTTGGGTTACATATCTTCTATAAAACAGGCAAACATAGTTGTTCCGTAACAGCCCCTGAGAAGAGTATCCAACCTCATTGAATGTTATGCTTCTTTCCAACATTTGTTTATTTATCTTGATAGAGGTACAGTAATCCTTCAGGTTGGAGCCAGTCTAAAATTGGCCCAAATTGTGATATTGAACTTGATACTCTCAAGTTACTTTCCTTACATTATGGCTTTCCTCCCTTTTTCCTGGGTACCCAGTATCTTGTGTTAGTCTTAGGATTTTCTCCTTCACCAGGCCCAGACTCATATTTTTCCCTCTATCTTCCTCCCCTTGTCAAAGTCTGATTTCTGTCAGCATCAAAGTGAATGACTGCCAATCTTTTTCTAGAGACAATTCCCTGGACAGATTTCCTAGAGTTGGATCTTAAGTAATAGGAATATGTGAATAAGATATTTTGAAGCATGGACTCCCCTTCCTCACTATTTAAATCATAATACATGATACAATAAAATACTGCAAAAAGTGAGATGGGTGTTACAAACTCCTGTTTTATGAACTTGCACTTAAGTTACATTCTTTTAAACTTTGACAATGGTTCAGACTAAAAATCTCATCAAAAGATTCTCAAGTTCATGATGCATTAGCTTATGGTAGAGTAATACTCCTATTGAGAACAATAGAAAAATTGGACAAAATATGAAAATGATCTATTTGAAGAATTTTTTGAACAGCTGAGACAACTGAGGGGCCAAGTTACTAGAAAAAATGTAATTATTATTATTATTTTTTCTTCTTTTCCTTTTCCTCACCCCCTCTCTTCTTCCCTGTCTGGTCTTCCCTTCCCCCATGCCTCACCCTGCCATTAATTGTCATTAATTGTCCTCATATCAAAGTTGAATACATAGGATTCATACTTGTCCATTCCTGTAATGCTTCATTAAGAATAATGTATTCCACCTCCATCCAGGTTAATACAAATGCTGCAAAATATTCATTCTTTTGATGTCTGAATAACATTCCATGGTATACATATACCACAGCTTACCAATCCATTCCTGAGTTGAAGGACATTTAGGCTGTTTCCACTTTTAGCTATTGTAAATTGAGCTGCAATAAACAGTCTAGTGCAAGTGTCTTTATAATAAAAGGACTTTTTTTCCTTCTGGATAGATGCCTAGTAATGGGATTGTAGGATCAAATGGGAGGTCTATGTTGAGGTCTTTGAGGTTTCTCCATACTTCCCTCCAAAAAGATTGTAGTAGTTTGCAGTCCCACCAGCAGTGTAAAAGCATTCCTTTCTCTCCACATCCGTGCCAGTTTTGAGATTTTGTGATGTGGACCATTCTCGCTGGGGTTAGGTGATATCTCAGGGTGGTTTTAATTTGCATTTCTCTAATAGATAGGGATGATGAGCATTTTTTCACATGTTTGCTGGCCATTCGTCTGTTATCTTTAGAGTAGATTCTATTCATCTCTCTTCCTCATTGATGTATGGGATTGTTGGTTTTTTTCTTGTGGATTAATTGAAGTTCTGTATAGATCCTGGTTATTAAACATTTTTCTAATTCAAAATATGCAAATATCCTTTCCCATTGGGTAGGTTGTCTATGTTCTTTGGTTGTTGTCTCCTTGGCTGTACAGAAGCTTTTCAGTTTAATTAAATCCCATTTGTTTATTATTGCTGTTGTTGCAATTGCCATGGCAGTCTTCCTCATAAAGTCTTTCCCCAGGCTGATGTATTCCAGTTTTTCCTATGCTTTCTTTGAGGATTTGTATCATTTCATGCCTTAAATTTAAGTCCTTTATCCATCTTGAATCAATTTTTGTGAGTGGAGAAATGTGCGGGTCCAGTTTCAGTCTTTTACAAGTGGATATCCAAATAAGAGATGAACGATATGAAGAATATAGAAAGGATATAACAGAGCTGACGGAACTGAAGCTGTCAATTAGGGAACTTAAAGATGCAATAGAAAGTATCAACAACAGATTAGATCATGCAGAAGAAACAAAATGATATAGCTACCAGTACCATGCTGGCTTGGTTACTATAGTAACCAGTCACTATTATATTTGTAATATAATTTGAAGTTGAGTAATATAATACCTCCAGATTTGTCCTTTTTGTTAGGATTGCTTTGGCTAGTTGGCTCTTTTCTTGTTCCGCATGAAGTACGTAATTACTTTTTCTAGATCTGTGGAATACAACATTGATATTTTGATTGGAATTGCATTGCATCTGTAAATCACTTTGGGCAGTATAACATTTGAACAATGTTGATTCTCCCAATCCATGAGCATGGAATTTTTTTCTATTTTTTTGTGTCATGTGATTTCTTTCATCAGTGTTTTGTATTTCTCCTTCGTAGAGATCTTTTCCTTCCCTGGTTAAGACTATTCCTAGGTATTGTATTTTCTTTGTAGTTACTATGAATGATATTTTCTTGATTTTACTCTTAATTTGACTGTTAGTACATAGAAATGCAGTTGATTCATATACATTGATTTTGTAGGCTAAAACTTGATGCAGTTTATTTATCATTCTAGGAATACTTTGGTGGAGTCTTTAGGGTTTTGTAAATATAAGATTATATTATCAGCAAACAGGGATAGTTAGACCTCCTCTTTTCTGACTTGCGTGCCCTTTATTTCTTTGTGTTCCTGATTGCTCTGGCTCGAAATTCCAGTACTATGTTGACTAGAAGTTTTAAAAGTGGGCGTTCTCGTCTTCCAGTTCCAGTTCTTGGGTGGAATGTCAGATGATATGTTTTAATGATGTTGATATCGTATACTGATGTCGATTTGATACTCTACATTTATTTTGGATTTTGTTTGTGTTCTTCCAGAAACAGACCTTGAGACAAGAATATGATTACAAGTAATCTATTTGAATAGTAAGAAGCACCAGCAAAAGATGAAAGAAGTATGATAGATGAGCAAAGAAAGTCAATAAAGTGTATGTTACATGAAAGTTAGCACTGTAAATACCTGGAGCTTAATCCCACTAGGGAATTTCTGAAAGATAGTGTACAATGTATATCAGTGTCTTCTTAACCTGGGGGAGAAGAAGTTGGCATATTTATCTATCAATTTCTCACCCATGAATGGCTGAAAATTGCTTGGGGGGGCATTTACTCTTTGATACATTCAGCTTGCCCTATCTGTAGGCCCACTTTGTTCCTATGTCCAAAAATTGTGCCCAGGCAGAGTTGCAGGTATTCCCCCACAGTCAGCCTTCAGTGTGTGGAGGTGAGAGCAAAGAACATGTGCACCACTCACAGCATCTGGTACTCTTTCCCACTTCTCAGCCTTTACCAGATTCAGGTTTCGATTATTGAGTTCTGATTTTTATACATTATATATCCTGCTCCTTTTTGATAGCCTTCATTTCCTCTTCACTATTTCCTCTCAGCACACAAACTTTGTCAAGTATCTCACTTTTAAAAAGAAGTTTCTATATCACCTTCCAGTTACTACGTTATCCACCGTTCATCACTGTTTCATGTGAAAAGTTTTTGAAAGATTTGTTTACAGATAAACTTTCTTCTTCCTGATATGACCTCCCATTCTCTCATTAACCCAATACCATAGAGTTTCACACTGAAACTGCTCTTACGGAACTCACCAATAATCTTTAGGATGCCAAAAACAGTGGTCATTTCTTAATGAGTTCATCTTACCCTTTGTCATAGTTCAGCAAAAGCATGCCTCTTAAAGAATTTTTCCTTCTCTTGATTTTAGCACCATGACATTTTCTTACATCCATGGTTATTCTTTCTCAGTTAGTGTTACTTGTGATTGTGCCAAAATTCAGTTCATCTATAAAATCCCCCTAAATTTAACTCATTTAATCCTTTTGACCTCTAACTGACCTCCAGAACATTGCACCCAACTGTTTATTCTACTTGGCACTTCTACTCACATAGCTAGTAGCAATCTTAATATGTCTACAACAAAATAAAATTCTTCTCTTTTCCTCAAAAACCCCTTAATTCACTAATCTTCTCTATTTCATAAAATGCTCGTAATTTCCCTAGTTGCTTTCACAAAAACCTACAAGCCATTCTTGATTTATTTTTTCTTTACCTCCCACATCTGACTCCATGTGCACGTTCTCTTGTCTCCACCTCAAAAGTAAACTCTACCACTCTAATAGAAGGAATTATCATCTCTCCCCAATCCTCTTGCAATAGCTTTCTGACTGGTCTGTCTATTCCTCCACTCCAGCACACTTACAATCCATTGTTTCACAGCAAACCAATTGATATTTTAAGATAAGACATTAAATTAGGCTACTGCCTTCTTAAAACCCTCTGTGGTTTCTTACAAGAATATTTAACAACAGTAGCAGTCGTAAGATAATCTAACTCCTTTCCCATCACTTACTTCCCTGCCCTCCATACGCCCACCATGCTTGCCTTCCTATTTTAGTGGTTCTTAGCAGGGGCAGTACCATGCCCTGGAGTTATTTTTGTCATTTGTGGGTGTACTTAGCTTGTTACTGGTGTTGGTAGCATTATTAACAGGGTGTTTGGGTCAGTGTCTCCATATTCTTCCATGGGCAGGACAGCCCCATAAGAGTAAACCTGATTCTGCATCCCCCATGACTTCCAAGTATCCTGCCAGACATTCATGTAGGTGAAAAATCTACTTATAATTATTTAGACCTAGAAACTAATTCCACTTTATGTATAAATGAAAAGTATTTTTACATGGTTTTAATATACATCAACATTTCTAGGAATGCAACTACACTGTAAATTGAGGGAAGAGTGTAATTTGTTTTGTTAAAAATTCTATCAAGATTTGCTCACTGTTTCAGAAAATCACATCACCAATGGCAACGCCATTTGTGGCATTTGAGTTGCCAATGCAGCACACCTGTACCCAACTCCGTTTGTAGTTGTCACATTCA
The DNA here is from genome assembly GCF_027406575.1 of Nycticebus coucang. Classification (NCBI taxonomy): domain Eukaryota; kingdom Metazoa; phylum Chordata; class Mammalia; order Primates; family Lorisidae; genus Nycticebus; species Nycticebus coucang. The sequence continues at coordinate 42,086,180 of NC_069786.1, read as the reverse complement.
TGCTGATTCTAAGTATAGACACAAACATCTGACTATTTCATATGGCTTCTTGTTACAATACCTGAACATTTTCATATAGAAAAGCATACCATTTTATTATAAATTATCTTCCTATTCTTTCTACTTTATATTATTGTTAAGGCATTATATTAACATTTTTGGAAATTATTTATGTAAATATATTAGATGTGAATTTAATTTCACAGCCTTGAAGGGGATTTTACTACCTGTCTGTCTATAAAGAGGGCTCTGGGCCTGACTGGCTTGAGCATGATGCTCTGACACTTCAAGCTTGATATTACCCCAGTGGTCCAAATGTTAGTTCCTTTCACTATAGTCCTGAGCAATGGGTAAATTCCTTTCATGGATCTATAGCAGGAGGATAGAGTTTGTCTGGAATTAATCTAGCGAAGCTGTACTTGAGGCAGAATGTTAACTCTTTACCAAAACCTTTTCCTCTTCTTCATCTATCTAGACTGTATTTTCCAATATCCTTTGCCATTAGCCAAGTGATTGGAGGAACAGAAATATTTTGTTTCCAGCATTTATTGTTTTCATACTTCTTTTCTCTGTGTGTAATGCTTTATCTATGGGGATCATATTTTCTATGGCACAGTGTGCATTAACATTTTCCCTCTACTTTCTTCCCAAATTTTTCTGTGAGTTGCTTTTATAGAAAGGAGTTAGAGAGATTGTATGGTATAAGGACTTGCTATAGAAACAGCGCTCTGATCACCTATAAAAGTGATATCATAGATAAATGGTGTCATCACTTTTAATTTTATTGTTTTGCTTTTAACTCTTACTCATACTGGGTCACATGCAGAGAGTGGCTGTGTTGGTAGTTAATTGTGTAGAACCATTTAAAATCAAGATCAACTGCATTTCTTTAATAAACCAGATAATAGCTTGAGCACTTGTCTCAGGCTGATGATGATCTGTGGAGAAATGCTAATGCACAGAAGAAAAGGATATAAGTCTTATACTACACATAAAAGCTACAACTTGTAATAAGAAGGGCATAAAGAGGCATGTTGTCCTTTGATGGGGAAAGCTTCAGTGGACTTTGGGTTCCCACAGTTGTGACCCATTGCCAATGCGACCACCTGTCTGGACTGAGGGTCTGAATAAGTTTTGAGGAACCTCACTTTGCTATTCTCATTAGGATTTTCTTTCCGCTTGGCAATTCTCTACTTCTCAGGGCACTTGGAGTACTTGCCTGACTGCCAGATGCAGGTAACTTTCCAGAATATTTGTGAAATCATGTTGTGAGGGTGAAGGAGCCAATTGCTAATGTAAATTTCCCAGGGGGAATTTTCCTTCTAGGAGGTTCAGGATTTAGAACTGCACAGTCTATTCCTCCAAAGGTAATTCCTCCAACCTCATTGTTCCTCTGTGTTGTTCTCAATCTTCAAGCTAAGTTACCATGGTTATATATTGACTACTGGCATTATGACTATTTCTCTGATTCACAAACTAGCAGCAAAACTGTTTCCCTAGAAGATTTAGAACAAAGCTAAAAGAACAGCCTATTAGTGGAGAGATTGTTGGTTAAACTTCCATACGACTTATTTTGAGAAGTGCAACCTATTAAAAAACACCACTGATACTCTGTGCACCATTAGATTGTATTATTAAGATCCAACTTGACCAACTTTATGCAGAAGTCAAGAGACTCTTCACAGCAAAGCATCAGTAAGAACAGTTCAATCAATAATACCTGAAGTAGGCTCCTTCTTTAGGAAAAATGGGGATGTTTAAAAACGTGTTTCACAAGACGTTAGTCAAGGCAAGTAACATATCTTCTTGCTGATGGAATGGTTAATTCAAAGAAAATGTAGAACTAAATAGACTAACGATAAGCAAGCACCAGGCTCTAGAATATGGGAGCTACATATCCTATAAGATGTTTTAAAAACAGATTATATTTTAGGGAAAAATTTAATGTAGGCCTAGATCAAATATCTCTTCTGTGGCATCATTATCATTCTAGTTTGGAAGGATTGGTCAATTCTTTCTTCAAAAGCCATTTTTTTGTATTGTTGATATTGAATTATTATTATTATTATTACTTCTAGTAGCAGCAGCAGCAGTAATAGTTATTTGGCAGGCCTATGCCTCACTGTCCTATGTACTCTCATGGTTCAATTCAATGTCAGCCATACTGACATTAATCACTCATTAAATGTCTGTTGTAATGAATTACTGTATGCTTGAATAAGTGAATGAACCAATTCAAAATAGTTTCCTCCACATCATGGGTAGAGATCATGGATTCTACAGATATGGAAAGATTATGACCTTGCTATGGCAACAATGATTTTAGATTTTATTGAAGGAAGGAATGCAGTCTAATGGTATTTCACTTTAACCAACTTCTTAAGAGAGGGACAGGTAATAGGGATTGGATTTTAAAATATCATCCAAAAATATTAAGGAAAAATTGTAAAAGAACACAAAATGTTAAATGATCACAAGAACAAAAATTTGATCTAAATAATCTAAACTTGATTGTTTAGTTTTAGAAGCACGGCAAACCAAAGAATGATAAAGTTTTATGTGTTTTTTTTCCTTCCTGCATAATTGCTTCTTTCTTTTGGCAAAAGTTAGTGATTGCACGGGAAAGCCAAACTCTAAGGATCATAAGTGACAGGCCAGGTTGTGTATTTGCTTGCCTTTGTATTGCCAGTACTTAACACAGATGTAAGAACATATTAGAACATATTAGATTCTTAATATTTGTCAAATAAATGAATTGATAAATAAAACATGTCAATCTGACTGTGGTTTTCTTATCAGCAGATTTGTAGGCACAGAGCCAGTTTCAGAGCCTCACTCACCACCTTGGTTGTCCAATGTTGTGTTTTCCTTAAAGACTTATTATTTGGAAATGTGAATTTTCTTGGCAGAGATTTATACCACAACAAATTCCTCTTGACTTCAGCTGCCTGGTGCTTAAGCTGGAAAGTTACTTCAAGGGAAAGTTCTAGAGCACCACTATGGTACTTTTCACACATAATTGCATTTACTAACAGCCCTTACCAACTTTCCTTTCATAAAATTGTACATTTATGGATTTAGTTTTGTACAATTTTTCATAATCAGGAGGATCGTACTTTGATTAAATGCACACCTGTTGAAGATAATTTGAAAAAGAGCAAGTAAGGTGTTGGGAATTTGAAAAAGCACAAAAGAAGTAAAGCAGGTGGCAGAGCAGGAGAGAAATTTTTAAAATGCAGGTTTGGGAGAAGTGAAGGTGGCTGAGGCAAAGTTAGGATTGCATTTGATTGGCTGGAGGAAGGAGAGGTTCTTCTGTTCTAGCATGAAATTGTCATGAGCAGAACAAAGTTCTGTGAGCTAGTGGAACAGAGGTACATTTTGGTATGGCTGGTTTCTGTACATATTCCGGGTCATGGGGTGTCCAGGAGACAAGACTTAATGAGTCATTCACTATCCCTGAAAGGCATTTAACTTTTATGTGGAGCACGGTATGTGTAGGGTAGGACAGAGGCATAGAATCTGCCACAAAGCAAAACAAATGTAGTGTTGTGTTGTTGAAAATACTGGGAAGAAATTTTAATATGCTATCTCCATTGTTTGATCTTCAAGAAAAAATATATTTATAATAATATTTTTTATAGCTTTCTTCACAACCTTGGTGGCCCAGTCTTATCTTTCTCTTAAAAGCTTTTATTTTTGGAAATGTGAATTCTCCTGGCACAGCAATTTTTGGAGCCTAATCCTTTTATTGGAAAGGGAAAATATATGTTTGTATAGCAACGTACAAATTGCCTGAGTCAAAGAGACGCAAAAATATTACTTTCTTTAACTTGACTTAATTTTAATCTTGAGCCCCTTTTTCAGCCTGAAGCAGAAAATTTCATTTTGCTACTTACAATTTTAGGGATTTTTCAGTGATTTTGAATTTAAATTCAGCCAGATAGAAGATTTTCTCCTCCAACTTCTCCCAGGGTTGATGTTAATCATAAACATATGTCAGGATGCCCCAATTTTGAAGAGGGCACTCATTCCTCCCTATAGATCTGCTCTGTGCCGACTTTAACTAAGACAGATCATAATCCTGTCACAGGCTTTGGTTGTCTGCATGTCTGCTACTTAGGGAAACTCTAAACTGTTTTTTATAGAAGAAGGCCCCTCCCATTTTCAGACTGAAATTATAGAATCTACACTATAGCAACATACTCTCCCCATAACTAACAGAATTCTCCCTCCCTTTATGTCATATCTAGGAAATTCATTACCCCATAACTAACAGAATTCTCCCTCCCTTTATGTCATATCTAGGAAATTCATTACCCCATAAGAAATATTTGGTAGTACTTGATTCCATCTGGACCCTTGAGAACTTCTATAAGACTTGTGGTTGTCAACCTTCCTAATGCCACGACCCTTTAATACAGTTCCTCATGTTGTGGTGACCTCCAACCATATGGAAGGTTGAGAACCATTGCTTTAGGTAAACCCATCATGAATTTATCCATCCCCATCCATTCCTCTATCCATCTGTCCATCCATCCATCCATCTATCCAGTAAACATCGATTAGGTCCCATGTACTTACTAAGCATTGGTTTCAGAAGGTTTATTACCTGGAGGATTTTACTTTCTGGTAGGTAGGGTGCAAAAATCAAAATCATTTATCTGCTTCTCTACAAATCAAGATACTACAAATCAGGACTACTTATCCCCCAAAACTTACTCCCTGAATTAACATGCCTGCCCAGGTTAATGGCTTTAATTCTTCAATGGAAAGCATCCACAGTTTCCATCCTCAAATTCTTTGAATGGTGTGGCTCCAAAACCTTGCCTTACAGTTTCATGATCTTTACCCAATCCTAAACCATCCTCCCTCCAACATCCCACTCCCAAACTCCATGTTGAAAGAACCACCTTAAAACCATACTTCCAATTCCCACATAATGTCAATCATGCCTTTCCAAGATATTGCCAAGAATTGTTGGGTGGGGGGTGGTGCCCTCCCTTATATTGCAAACAAAAAACTCAGCTTTGAATTATAACAGGTTGTTCTGTTTGGTGAGCTGGCACTTAACAATGGTATCATCATAACTCAGTAGCTTGTCCTGCTTTTAAGAGGAGAAATAGTTAGTACATATATAATAATTAGCCCCATTAATTGTGAAAGATTATTATTATTATTTTTTTATTGTTGGGGATTCATTGAGGGTACAATAAGCCAGGTTACACTGATTGCATTTGTTAGGTAAAGTCCCTCTTGCAATCATGTCTTGCCCCCAGAAGGTGTGGCAGAAAGATTATTTTTAATATATGGTTATGCATGATCAAAAGTCAGACCTTTCATTGCTAATTCATGATATGGTTTGGACGCCCAATAAAGATTACTTCTCAATGAATATGAAAAATGTAATCATTTATAATCACCATGTTCAGATTTATGTCATTCAGGTTTTAGTCATGTCTCAGGTGTGTTGAGCGTAGGACCTTCTGTCAATGCCAGACCCTGAGCATTCCTCACTTGTCCTGAAACCATGCTCCATCCAGTCACCTGCTACAGTGATTAGGTTCCTAAAAGATATGACACTATTTTTACAAACTATGTTTTACTAAGGCAATTATTATTAAGTATTGTCTATTCTATCTGTTGACCTTTCCAGGTGAAGTGGGTTGAACTATAGAAATGGTCACTAAAACTCCTTTGTTAAATGTGTTGTAAGACCAGTGTTGGCCAGGGTTCTTTGTTGTAGGCAACAGAATCTGACCTAACAAGTTTACTTGGAAAAGGATTTATGATAGTTCGCAGAATTATTGGGAAAGTTAAAAGTACAGACTCTAGGCTGAGCTTCTGGGAAAAATGCCCAGAACCACACTGAAAACTGGCTCGCTAAAGAAGCTGCTGCTGCCATTGGCCTCAGAACCCCAGTGCTTCTGCCACAATCAGGAGGGTGCTGCATTGGGCAAGTGCTGCCACTGCTGCTGGCCCCAGAAGAACCAAACACCCCTGCCACTACGCGGCTTTAGAGCAGGTTTCAAAGTGTGGTCCCTGAACTAGCAGCATCAGTATCACCTGGTAACTTATTAGAAATGCAAATTCTCAAACTACACCCCAGACCTATAGAATCAGACACTCTGGGCATGAGGCCTAATGATGTGTGTTTCTGGTACATGCTAAGTTTGAAAACTACTGCTGTATGAGATTGTTCACTTTATTCCTCTAAGCCTTTCACATATGCAGGTGTGATCTGCTTGGCAGAACATAGGTCATATGAGGAAGGCTGTGACAAAGGATCTTGGGAAAAGGAGTCTATACCAGTACTTTTCAAAATTTCAAAATTCAGTGTGTATCTATATTACCTGGGGATTTTGTTGAAATGCAGATTCTGATTCTTAGGTGGGGGGAGGTGATTGCTAACAAGATCACAGGTGATGCTAATACTCCTTCCTTCTCTGTGGACTGCAATGTGAATAGGGAGAGACTATAGGGAATTAGAGGGATTGTGAGTATTCCAATATCTTCTACTTGCTCTTTCTTTTAGTAAAAACCCATAACCTCCAAAATTTGCAAGGGAAAGAGATCATGCACATGGGAAAGGCTTTCTGAGTCTTCATACATTTTTCTGTCTTACTTGAATGAAGGATTCTTCATCTCCTTTTTTAGAAATTTTTGAGGTTTCCGGGGATTGTATTTTCGGTGAGAAGTTAGATTTTCCTCAAAGCTTAAGTTTGGCAAGTCTTAGTAGGCAGATTGATACCTTTTTCTTTGAATCTCCTCAAACTTACAAGATCATATTTCAGTAGGGAAATAAGTGCCTGAAGTTAAAGCCTCGACATGGGAACACTTCCTGGAAGATTTACCTGTCTACATGGTAGCTCATTGATTTCATTTGATCCCTTCCCTCATGGCTATTTGTTTTCATAGGAATAGTCTCAAGGAAAAGGAAAAAGGAAAGGAAAACTTTTGCCTTTCCTGCCTGAAGAACTTCAGCCAGCAATACCATTTGTTGGCTTACATTTTTGCCTTGTGATGGTATCCCACCCAACAGTGCATCCAACCAGAGAACATTTTATAGAGAAGAAATGTAACTGGTCTCATGATATGCCCATTATCCAAAACTACGGCTGCATTTTCAGATGGAGGAAGCTTTGTCTGCTACTGGTTTTTTATGCCCCTGAATCAGTAGACAGGGAAGTAAGTCACTGTTCAATGAGGACAAAGACAACTATATTTGGAACCCAGAGGAACCACTGGAATATCTTTTAGCATTTTCTTGCCCAATAGTCCTAGTTAGAAAGGTGTGAAAACTCAATTAAGAGAAGATGAAGGTCATCAAGGACCCGTCTTCCCCAGCAGTGACAATTTGGGTCATCTCACTATCTAAAGAACCCCATCTAATTGAAGTGCCAACGCAGGATAAGAGGATAGATAGTGGCAGCTATGATTACTACCCATGACAAGCTGTAGAAGCAGGAACTGTAGCTACTCTGTTTTATATCAGTTAATTGTTTCTTTCTCCCTTCCTTTACTTCCTTTTCCACTACCTTCCACGGAAAAAAGAACTTGTGGCTCATAATTTAGATTTCAGGTATGAACAAGGTCACGATAAGTAGCTGATGGGACTTTGTTGGGGAGACCAACTTATTCTTTAAATGAAGGATCAAAGTGAATGTTGAGGAGTGAAAGTTATTGCCTTTCCTGGGTATCTTTTCCTTGCTTCTCTGGATCAACTCGCCACATCTCTGTGCATAAGAAGACTGACTGGAATGGATTTTGTCATTTCCTTCCCTTCTGGTTTCTTGACGTGTCTATACTAGGAGCACTAGCATTCATTCTGGGGGAGAACAGGAACAGGTTCTTGGTTTCCTATGGATTTGCCAGGTACTGGCTATTTCCATAAACAAAAGGTCTCTGCCTTCTCTGCCTCCACATTCCCTTTGCCCTTGAAAGCCTGAGTGGTGATGACACTGCTCCATTCACTCTGGGACACTGCATGCCCCTTCATGTGTGCTTATGCCCTCCCCGACCCCCTTATAAGGAACTTATTTACTATTATTATTATTTCACCAGATTTTGGGGGTACAAGTGTTTTTTGTTACATGGATGAGTTTGTATAGCAGTGCAGCCAGTGCACCCATCACTTGAATAATGCACATTGTACCCAGCAGGTAACTTTTGACCCCTCACTCCCCTCCCACCCTCCTCTTTCCTAGTTTCTAGCATCCATTTCATCATTTTGTGTCCATACATACCCATTGCTTAGCTCTCACTTCTAAGTGAGAACATGTGGTATTTCATGCACAACTAACTCCTTTATTAAGCTTCACTCAGATCACTCATGTTGAGAATGACATCTAAGTGCTACCAGGGACTGTTCTGATTCCTGGAGAATATTTGACAGCTCCCCTCCAAAAGGACCAAGATTTGAATGCTCCTACTCCTTTGTTGCTGCAGAATAATTAACTTTTAATTTCTAATTATTCCAGATAATATTTAGTCACGTAGAAAATATTATTTCAAACATCCTACCGTTTTAGTATGAGTGCAAGTTGTATGGAACAAGAACCTCTAACCACTAATACACAGGGCACTGTCAGCATGTGCTGTCACCCTGCAATGTGCGTCGAGTCATTTTACTTGCCCTTGAGGCTGTGGGTTTTAAATTTAGCTCAGTATGTACCATCTTCAGATGTTAATTGTAAAGGGTATACATGTTTTCTATATATTTTTTGTTGGATTTTTAAACATCTTTAAGTCTAAACTTTTAATTTGGCTGGAAAATAAGTTGTGATTATATGTACATGTATCGCTGTGTGACTTTGCTATAAGATTAAATTCAATTTCCTAAGAGGGCAGTGACTGTATATATCTTGCTAGTTCTTAGATAGTTCATGGAAAAGACACAATAAATCTGCGTTAAGAAAATGAATTAACTCATTTTTGGATAAAAATACAAAGGCATAGAGTCTCTACCTTTATGTTATTGAGTGGGTCTGTGACATCAGATTCAGTGATATGATCACTTTCCAGACGATGTAGGCTTTTGCATCACAAAACCATTTTCAGTAATATGTATGTTTTTCTATTGGCTGCCACAATGAAAATTATGAGAATTTATTTTTCAAGTGAAAATAAAATGACTGTGATAAAAATGTGTCAAATGGTTTATGAAGCGAGTGTATGATACCCCATGATCATATCAATGTATACAGTTATGATTTAATAAAAAAATAATAATAAAAAAAGAAAATAAAATGAGTTCTGTATCAGTCATTTGCATATACCTGCAATAAAGTGAGGGAATAATGAATAAATGAGTAAATGAAAATAAATCAACAGATATTGGCTCTAAGGGGAGATAAGAGAGACAAGCTGTAGTATCGTGGCCTGGGAAATGTGGGGGAATCAAATGTGTCAGTGGTAATCTTTCAGGGTTAACCCTACAGCAGATGTTTCATTCAGCTCACTTATCTACTCACTTACATTTACTGGTCGCTATTGTTTGTGAGCCCTTTTTAGGTACTGGGCATATAGGAGTCAACAGGACAGATATGACTTTCCTTTCAGCCAGTGTCCAGCCAGAAGACATTCCTTCAGATCTAAAACAGTACTTCCTATGCTACCCTGTTTTGTCTGAACTTCAGTTTGTTTGAACGTGGCTTCTGCTAAGACTTACAGAAGCCGAGGATAACAGTTCTTTTGTTGGTACTAGAGGGAAAAGGCAAACATGAGGTTTACTTTAGGGGAGAAGCTTGTTTCTAAGAAGCAGTTGTCTATGTTTGATTTGGAAAGCATTTGTGAGCTAACAGAAAAACTGAGGTGGGCAGAGTATCATGGTATGTTAGTAAATGGAAGCACTAAAATTATTTTGATCAAGTTGATACAGAATTATTGAAGAGGAATTACAGTCACCCCCTCCTTAACCACAGAGCATTCATTCCAAAACCTCTGATGGATGTCAGAAACTACAGATAGTATCAAACCCTACATACACTGTTTTTTTTGTCTGACAACCAAGTCAATTACTAATTGACTAACAGGCAAGTACCATGTATAGTGTGAATATCCTGAGCAAAGGGATGATTCACATTCCAAGTGAGATAAAGCGGAGTGTGTGAAATTTTGTCATGCTACTTGGAATAACACCCAATTGAAAACTTATAAATTGTTTATTTCTGAAATTTTCCGTTTAATATTTTCAGAGCACAGTTGATCATGTGTAACTGAAACTATGGAAAGTGAAACCACAGATAATGAGAAACTATTATAAATCAGAGAGAAAGAGATCATAAAAGAAAAAATGTTTAATTATTCAGAAATGAATGAGATTTGTATCTCAGCGTTACATAATGAACTGAATGAATTTGACAGGGAGATTTAGGAAGAAGACTACAGCTGGATTAGGCAGTTTGGCCATGACCTAGACACAGAGTAGAATGGGAGGAAGAAGTCAGAATACTGAGATGCCATTTGGTCTTTATTACTGCTGTTCTTTCCTTCAAGTGAGAAAGCCGAATTTCTCTCCCTTTGAGGGTGACTGGATTTAGTGATTCATATCGAATAAATTAAATAATGTGGAAGTGATGGAACCACCATATACGTATATGGACAGACCAACTTAACAATGGCTGATTTTTCAACTTTACAGTGGCATGAAAGAAATATTCATTCAGTAAAAATTTACTTAGAATTTTGATCTTTTCCTGGGCTAGCAATATGTAGTAGGATAATCTCTCTCCAGGCTGGCAGCAGGAACGAACCCTGGCTCTTGGTAAGCCATTCGAACAGAAGGGTTAACAGTCTACACTCCACAGTGTACTGTGTTGCCAGATGTTTTTGCTCAACTCTAGGCTAATGTAAGTGTTCTGAGCACATTTAATGTGAACGAGGCTAAGCTATGACATTCAGTGCTTTAGATGGATTCAATGTGTTTTCAACTAAACAACATTTTAAATTTACAATGGTTCAATGGGTTTATTGGGATGTAACCTCATCATAAGTATAGGAGAGCCTGTATTTTTTTAGATTGGCCCCATCACGGCCTCTTTTTCTCTTTCTTTCCGTTTCTTCACTGTCTTTTATTTCATTTTGCTTCTTGTGATGTGTTTCCAAATCTTCATGACCAAAAGTCACCTGAAGAGTTTTAAAAAATAGATTCCTGGGCCCCACCCAAGACCTACTGGCTCAGGATCACTCGTTCACAAGATTCTCAAAATACATTGTTCTTATTTTTCACTATCCATGAGAATTTTCTTGGAAAAATATCTTTCCCTAAATTCTCAAGCATGTTATCTTAATTTAAATCAAGTGCCCTAAACCCAGTTTCTAACCAAAGGATGTATTTTGAGGCCAGTGTTTTTCAGACTCTGAATGGCAAATGTCTAATACTTTTTTTTTTTTTTTTGCAGTTTTGGGTCAGGGCCAGGTTTGAACCCACCACTTCCAGTATATAGGGCCAGCGCCCTTCTCCTTTAAGCCACAGGAGCCACCCTGTCCAATGCTTTTTTATGTGTGTAACTGATAAACTGTTACAGACCATTTTTTTCCTAAATACTATAAAATCAAATTAATGAAAAAGAAACCAAAAAATATGCAAAATATAAGCTCCACACTTAAACTTTTGAAGTTCAACAGACATAAAGTTACTCTTAAAGAGTGCCTTAAAGGTTTCTAAATGCTTGTTCTGAATTACTGTATCTCATGGGGTACTGGGGCATCCAGCTACTGGGTTGCTAAGAGGTGCCTTTGAGATTCCTATTCCTATCTGAATAATTCTAAACATCTCTTCCACCTAGCAAAAGTTACTACTTTAGTTTGATTTTTACAAATAAAGTTTACATGTTCTGAAATTCTTGCATATAACTCTCATGGACTTGCATTGGAAAACCAAATGATTGGTCTCTGCTTGTTAGCTACCTGCTCCAAGTCCCCTCTTTGGCTGACACTAGTTCCCTGTCCCAAAGCCAATCTGTAATCCATTCCAAGAGTTCTTCCCCTAAGCTATGTTTTTGATCTTGTAAATCAATCCATGTGTCATGCAGTTCCATCACATGCTTCTCTGTTCCCCAGCTGTCCACTGTTTCCCCCTGATCTGCTCATCATTAGGCAGTATACTCAAAGGATTGAAGTCAGTTCATATGGGAGGGCATGTCACTTCTCTAGCATTTCTCACTTGTGGTTTGATGCTGAGAATTCTGTAAATTATCAATTAACATGCTTTCGCCTATTGCCTTGAGATGTGATTTTTAATATGGTTTTATGAACTTTGAAATTCACAGGGCTAAGTTATTTTTAAAAAAATATCAGGAATATAAAATGCATTCGTGTTTTATTATTCAAACATGGACTATTGTATTTCCTTCTTTTCTAGTTAAAATTAGGTAAAGCTTGAAAAAAAATGATTTCACCTTAGTCTTTTAGAATATTCTAACAATACAGAAATCTACAACACATACAATAGTGTAAAAATAAGATGAAAGGAAAGGTGCGTTGGTATAAGACACTATTTAATCACCCTCTGGATTTCAATGATAACTCTTTCCAGATCACTTTCAGATTCCTCTTCCTCAAATCATCTGTTTACTAACAATTCAGTCCCAACCACTGGCCAGACAATCCTGAGTGTTTTGTTGCTACCTTAAATTCGAAAAATGCCATATAAATATAACATTTTCTTCTCAAATAAAACATTTCATTCATCAGTTACTCAGGTCAGAGCCATGCTATTATCTTTGAATTGACTCCCTTCCTGGGTACCTTGACCTATAGTATTCATTTCTGCAAGGTGTAGTCCCCTACTGCAACCCAGACTCTCATTATTTTTATCTAGAGAGTTGGATTAAATGATTTCTTTGCCTTCAGCCACTTCCTGTGTTAACCCAATTTAACATAACTGTCAGATCAATTTATTTTGTTTTAAAGCACATCAATTTATTTTAATGTACAGCTTGACCTTGGTGACCCTGTATTACCCATGGAATATAATTCAAGACCAACCTATCCCTCTGAGTCTCTAAACTTCTGCAAACAGAACCAAGGACTTTCAAAAATACACATTTCACAGTGTTCCATCTGTGTGCCTGCATGTCCCATTTCCCTGGAATGCCCCATTTCCCAGTTCCAAAGTGTCACAGTTTATCTATTGTTTGCCCTTTGTAATCTCCACCTCTTTGAAGAAGTCTTCTTTGATATACCCACAAAAATAATCCGATCGTTTTCCAGAATACTTCTTATTTCCCTCATTTTTTGAGATAAGTATTTCATTTCTTATGTCTTCTGGTAGATTATAAGCAGTTCAGTTAAATACATAAATTGCATTTGATTATTAGAGTGTATTTTCTGAAATCATCTCAATACTATGATTTTTATTATCATTTTGATATATAGAATTTTGGAGTCAGACAGACCTGGATATTGATTCTATCTCTACCACTTATTGACTTTATGTTTTTGTTTTGTTTTTTTAGACAGTCTCTCTCTGTTACCCTGGATAGAGTACCGTGACAATATAGCTCACAGCAACCTCAAATTCTTGGGCTTGAGCAATTCTCTTGCCTCAACCTCCCAAGTAGCTGGGACTGAAGGCATGCATTATCATGTCTGACTAGTTTTCTATTTTTAGTAGAGATGGGGTTTGGCTTTGATTCAGGGTGGTCTCCAACACCTGAGCAAAAGCAGCTGTCTTAGCTTCCCAGAGTGCTAGGATTACAGGTGTGAGCCCCTGCACCCAGCCAGCTTTACTTTTCTATCCTCAGCTTCTTCATCTATGGGGGGAAGGATAATAATAGTGTACATTCCATAGGTTCGTTGCGGGGGATACTAAAAGGAGATTGTATATTGAGCACTTAGAGAGTGCCCCATATATACCATGGTTTAATGAATGTAGGCTATTGCTATGCAATGGCTTAGACAAAGGGAAGTTAATAATACGATTAAATAGTTTGCACTCCAAACACATTTATGTTGTATTCCTAGGAGTCCTAAAGAATAAAAAGGTATAATGAACAGTACAGAATCAGCAGAAACTACCTCATCAGGAATATAACTCAAGAAAAGTCAAACGAACACAAATAGGACTCCTCATTGTACACGAAGTGTTTTCTTTCCTCCGTAAGTTTCTGTGAGTTACCTCACAAGATCCATTCAATTCCCAGACAAAGATAACTCAGATATGTTCCTATCCTTTGGAGACTTGCAATCTAGTTGAAGGAGATAGTTCTGAACACATAAAACTATCATAGAAAATGGATTGCAGTTCCAAAGAGAAATGACCTTAAAGGATGAGGATTTCAATGAGTAGAAGAAATTGGAGATGTTCATCTCCAATGAAACTAGTGAGAACATGGAAAAGGCAGAGTGATGATAAAGGAATAACAGTTTGATTATTTTCTTCCTCTTCTATTCACCTCTCACATAAATTTAAATCTTCTAAGGTGGAAACAGTGAGGTAATAAAAAAATCACCCTTAAGAACTCTCTGTATACTCTGAGTCCCACTTCAACATTAAAAGAACCAGTGAATCAACATCCTCCAATCATTTTCTCTTTACATTTTGCTGTACAGAGTAGTTATGGCGATGGCAAGTCTGGCCAATACAAATGAAGTGAAATATGTGCTTATTGTCAATAACATATGCTCATTATCACTCATGAAAAGAAAATGACTCACAACAAGTATCGATATCTTTTCTAATTACTGAAAAAAACACGCTATAAACACACCTCTAATAATATTTCAGGTAAGGTTTAGGTGTCTTTCTTTCAGACATATTTATGGCAAGTCAATGCATTTACTGTAATCAAGAGTAGATATAATGAAATGATCATGACATTAATTTGTATGGCTGTGCTCCCTTTCCTCTTAAAGTACTTATAATATTTAATTCTCCTGCATTGACCCAATTTCATAGACAGAAGGGTCTAAAGAAGCCCTTTTTATAAAGCATATAGAGAAAGTGGGCACTTTTCTTTTTAAAAATCATATAAAATATAGGACAATGTGCTTTGCCAGCATGAGATATTAACATAAAACACGTGGAAAGTGCTGCTGCCACAAAATAGCTTCGACTTTTTTCATGAATCCAATTTATCATGGTGTTCTGAATTTGAGCATAACTTTTTCAGTAAAAATGACTCTTCACTCATCTATGTGAACAAATGGGACTTTAGGCATAGCATCACACGAGGATTTCCTATGCTATGTTAAGACCCCAATATAGGGACATTCCATTGTGAATATAAATAACCTCAGTCCTTCTAAACATGCGTCTCCATATGCTTTTACTTAACAATGCAGCAGATGCCATGGATGGAAACCACCTCTTTAGCTATAGGCAGGCAGGCCGGCCAGCTTCTGTCACCGTGTTCTTGCTGGTAGGTCACTGGATGTGAATGCCAATGGGGCAGTTCTCTTGGCAGTCAAACTTGCAGACGGCTTGCCGGCTTGGGGGATATTTTAGGACTGTTCTACCTTAGAAGCCTGACAGGTTTGTTCTTTTGTGTTGAGAGGAGGCTATGTCAATTTCTTTCCTGGGTCTGATGCTTCAGAGAAATATTTTGGGATTAAAGGAAAGGAACAAAGGACTAAATGAAGACATGACATGACGACCACCTCGGCATTAAATTCTTACCCACTACTTTTCATCCAATGGGTATTGAGAATCCCTGAACCTATGTTTTAGTAATGATTTCCTCCAGTTACTCTTACTTACTGTGAGTTCACAGAGGCTGTGGAAATTGTTTCCACCATGTGGAAATCTTGTTATATAAATCTGTAAGAGGCTGACTGGTTTCTGAATTAAAAACTGAAGTTAAAACTAAAATAAAAAACCCTAAAAACTAAACATTTGGGGAAGACTCCTAATGCTACGAGGTGACTTGCTGAGGCAGTAATGATATTTACTTTGCCACAACCTGGGCTGTGAGGAGAGAGGATGCTGCCTTTCCCCCGCCTGTCTCTTTTACTCAAAGTTCTTACATAGGAATCTATTTCTGTTGATCCTTTTGGATAGTTGATTCCTACTTCTTAAAATGTTGCCACGTCCAGTCTCCCCACTAAATCTTTACGCTAATGAAGATTTAAGAGCAGGAATTTCAATATCTGTATTTACTTGTTTCACCAAAAATAGAATTACTGGCATTCCAAATCCTATTGGTTTATTTATGTAACTGTGCCTTCTATTACCTTTTCTTAGTTAATTCATGGGATTGGTTTAGATTATATGCGAATAGTTTTAAAAATTAAAAATATTTGACTATTCAGAAATAATTTTCTTTAAAAAAGGTCAACCTTGCAAGATTTGGGTAATTTTTTACAATTTGTTGCCATTTTGTCAGTTTAATCTTCTTACTTGTCTCTAATTAAACCTATGAAAAAGGTTAAGAAAGTGCTAAGATCATTGTCTTAAAGGTGCAGAGGCTAAATTCAGAAAGGTTAAGTAATTTTCTTTACAAAGTTACAATTCTGTGAGGAGTGAACACAGATTCTGAACTCAGAACTTCTGACAATTTTTAATGTTTTGTGTGAATTAGGATCACCTATACAATACAAATTGCTTGCCTCTATTGCCAGTTTCTGATACCCAGTAGGTCTGGAAGGAAACTCGGGAATCTACGCTTCTGACAAGTTCTCTGACAGGTTTTCAGTGGACACCCCTTAGAAATGGTGTCCTAGACTAGACCTTTTCTCAATTGACATTTTTAAGGTCCTTTTCCTTCTCTATGTTGCATTAGAAAGCTTAGCTTGATATATCATTCAGGATAAATTGCATAGCAGATTCGAGGTATATTTTCCCAACAGCTAAGATTCTGTCAACTGGTAAGGGTGGAGTTGATGCCAGTGTTGGCTACCTAATCTGGATAGTGGATTAAAATCATAAGAATGTTGTACTCTGTTGAGGTAAAAATGATCGAGAAAGTCTGCTATCTAAAATGGTATTTGTTACCTGCCTCCTTAATCCCTTGCTTCTGTAATTGTATAGCATACATGTAGTTGCATGTTTTACATTTGAACATGTGGTAACATCTGTCACTTTCATAGGCTGAGGTTCTCCTTCTACATGCCACATGCTTCTCTCACTTTACAGCTATATTTCCCCAAATCTACTCCAATGGAAAATGAGTTTTCGTTTTCCTATGGTTAAATTCTTTTCACTACACCCTACTTGCTCTAAATGTTTTTTCTGCATACAAGGAAGACTTTCACTGTCTAGCTTTTTCTATTGAATGTTAAGTGTATTTTTGAAATTGGAGAGACCTTTTCTTTTTAGTATGGCAGGCCTATGCCTAGTTTACCCTTTCACTGGCAGTGGATATTAACTCAGGAATTAATAAAGCATATCACCCTTTTCTTGCATTACTTTCTACTTGTCTAATCATCTATAAGACCTTTCTTCTTTCATAGCCTATGCTCACAGAATTGAGCTTTTGTATTGGTCTTCATTCCTGGGAATTGGGATAATGATAAGAATACCTAAAGTCAACCTTCAACACCGAGACAGAGCCCTCCTACTATCTTACAAAGACTCCCCAAGGGAGATTGTACAACAGAAGTAAGGGATCAATGTATTTTTAGGTCCAGCATTGGCATAATTTGACAAAAACAAATTAGACTTTTAAAAAAATTTGTTTTCTTTTGTTTTGTTTTTGCAAGTTAAAGGCCTAAGGTGTTTGTTGCCCTGAACTTAAACCAAATATCATATCTGAAGTTATATATTTATTAGACAAAAGAAGGCTCAAATCTTTTGCCATCAACTAGCCAAACAAAACATTGACACTCTGAGCATTTCCAAACGTTAAACTGAACTGACTGACAATTGTATAGCTTCTGACTGAGAGAAATAATAGTCAAGAAGAAGGTCAATGACTTTCTGTCTGTCTGCCCATTACTATATTCCAAATTTTATTCTTCATTTAGCCTTTATCAGAAAGCTTATATGAAGTTTTTATTTTCTCTCAGGCCAAAGGTTAGACTTATTATTATTTATTTCATTAAATGATCAAATCAACCATTATATTCATCTTCTAGATATTAGCATCTCATTTTTTAAATGATGAAACAAACTCTGATAAGGTAGGTATAGCTCTACAATGCCATTCAACTAACAATTAATGAAGACAGACTTTGAACATATGCCCAAGTCTTGGTTTGGCTGAGTATATTATGTGAACACATAACACTGAGTCAGGCTTAATTGTTATGTTCTCTGTTTTACTGAACCTTAATATAAAGAATATTCATTCCTTAATTATTTGTAATTTATCATTGAAATTGTATGTAGCATCTATCACATTTGGTTGTGCCTCATATAGGGATTAATATTTTAAAAAGTCACTTCCAAACTTGGTTTGAGGAGAAAGATTTATCTCTGATCCTTTTTCATTATAATAAATAGATGTGTGTGTGTGTGTGTGTGTGTGTGTGTATATATATATATATATATATATTTGCTTTGCTCACAGGAAACCCAAGACTAAATTTTAAGGTTTAATCATGGAAATGATTTAAGAGGTTAATAAATTTCTTCTTTATTGCTTAAAAACATTTCTTTTCATATTGATGGTTTTATTTTATTTTAAGACTTGTGAATCCATTTTTGAAGATGAGGTTTAAATTTTAAGCAATTAATGGAGATTCAGAATCAAAGCTGATATTAAAAAATGAGACTTCTCAGATTTAGCTATCATCCATCTATTTTCCTACCTACCTATTAAGTTGTTTTTATCCCATATTTTTTTTTTTCAAATTTTGAAAGCTGAATGTATTGTCACAGCAAAAGTCTTAAGCATTACTCTTTCAAAGCTTGAATTGAATATTTAAGGAAAAGCTTGCAACATTCTTTTAAAGGACAGAACTTACTAATTAGATTTTGGTTTAAAAATGATGAAATGCCAAGTCTTAGTTCACAGTTTATTTTAAATTTTATGAGAGTTTGCACTTGCCTTCTTTTCTCCTCCTGTCCTTCCCTGAAACATTCCAGTCATTATCACATCATATTTATAGCAATCTTTCCTCTGAAAATGTGTTCATGGAACACTGACCATGTTTCATATATAAAAATGAATCCAAAGTAAATTGATTGAAAATATGCATATTGTGTTTGAGTTAAGATGATGTCAAAGCAACTGGGTGACTTGGTTACCTTGGCACTTCAGATGTTCAACAAATAACATTATTTGGCCAAATCTATGCTAAAATGAGTCCAGGTAGTTACTTGGCATTTTGGAAAACAGAAAACTTGAGTACATTTTGCATCTTGTTACTAGTTCTGTTGGTGCCCCTAGGATAATTAGCTTCAGGTGTTTTCAACAGCACTCTAATACAGCCTCTCTGGATTGACAATTGCTTTTCTGATGAAACAGGGTGTAGGGCTTCTTATGCCTTGAATCCAAAAGTTGTGAATCAAACGTTGCTACAACTCTCTTTTAAATGACCTGCATTTTAACATGTGCACATCTACGCTCTAATACTTGCACATACTTTGTGTATCTAAATCACTATACACATGAAATACCACTTATTTTTACTGACTTCATTTTCTTGTTGGATTTTAGAAGACATTTTTCTGTAGTACCAGGGGTCTTAGAATAAAGCAGGGAAAAATGCTATCAAGCCTATAACAAGATAACCTAATTTGTCAAATCTGAGACTACTGGGCTGACAGATCAAATGGTACCTTTCAGGACAAATTTTGAAAATAGCCCGGAAAAAAACCTTTGGAGACAAGCTGTTAATAAATTGCCAAATTAGTTGAATTGTGATAAAACAGAAAGATATAATGCCATTTCTTTCTGTTTATCACTAAATAGCTCAGATTTTTAAAGAAAAGCAAATAATAACTTGTATATTTTCATGACAGGTGAGTCTCAGGTTTGGTGATGCTCGCTCTGGATTTTGTTTTTCCTAAATGTAGTGAGTAGCTGGATCAAGATGATTCCTCTCTTGGGTGGCACCTGTGGCTCAAAGGAGTAGGCACTGGCCCCATATGCTTGGAGGTGGTAGGTTCAAACTCAGCCCTGCCCAAAAACCTGCAAAAAAAAAAAAATGATTTCTCTCTCTCTCTCCATATATATATTTATATGTATATAAAACTCCTATTACTAAACAACTATGTCTTTAGTATTCTGGTGCTTGAAAGTGGCAATATAAAATAATTATGTTCAGAATTGTGAAGTTTACTGGCTGTGCTGCCACTGTTATATTTATTAGCAGCTTATATTTATTAGCATAGATTATAAAGTGAAATGGGGACTTGGCAATTTTACAGTCTATTGATCAAGGTAGGTTACACAGAAAGATAATTTAGGACTTAAAGTGAACTTGTTAGTTGGACTGTGAGTACTGATCAATTATTCAGATAATTAAGAGTTCACACTTCACCTTGTGTCATGTACATAATCCCTGAATATATGACCAAGGCAGATAAAATACTTACCCATGACAGGGATGTCATTTTTATATGACATGAACCAATTTGACCCATACCCCCCTCCTATTTTTTAAGTATCTGATATTATAGGCCATAATGGAAAGTTGTCCGGTAAGCCTCCATGGTGCCTCTAATGGCATCTTTGGTGATGGCTTCCCTTGGACTGCGAGACTGTGGGTGACCAGCCGCAGGGTGGCCAACTCAGTTGAGGTCTACACTGAGGGAAAGGACTCTCTTTTGTTTCACATTCTTGAAGGCTTTTCCTGGCCAGTGTTGATTTGGCAGGAGTGCACACTTGGGCTGTTGGGCTGCTGCCAGTCACTTGGTCCTGAAACTGGAGTTAGTAGAATCTTGCCAAAGATTAGACTGAGAAATCTGGATGCAGGCTGGCAATCGAAGCAGGCAGCCCCAGCCAAATTGGCACAGTTGGGAAAACCTTGGAGAATCACAATTATTTTTGACAAAATACAAAGTTTGTGAGCTTTCTAAACATTATGTAAATCAGCCTTGATTCCTAATTCATAGAAGCATAGAAGTCCATCACTTTTGGTACAAATGTAAATGATTGGTGTCCTGATTCGCATCAAATTAAACCTCAGTTTGCAAAAAGGTAACTGAAATGCACTGCTGTGGGGATGTTTTCATTCCCTGTAGCATCAGGAGGAAAACTGAGGTGCCTCAAAGCCTTCATCAGAACTCTGGTTCTCTTCCGATCATGCACCAGGGGCTGCCCATCTGAGCGTGTGTGTTTGTGCTGAGAAACTTTACACAGAATGTAAACAGTACAGTGTATGGAGAAACTATTCTTCATGCCTTGCATTATCTCATTTAATTAATTCTCGCCATGGCCTTGTGAAGGTGATAAGTTAGAGTTCCCATCTTTGTCTCACAGAGCTGAGATTCAAACCTGGGTTCTCAATTGCTGGAGCTTGTAATTTTGTCTTCGTGAATAATTAGTGCTTTTCAAAATTTAGTGTGTCTAAAAATCCCCAGGGAACCTTTAAGAATTCTGACTCTTGGGCCTGGGCATAGCTATTCTGATTTTACAAGTCAGTGGTGGAAGCTTCAGTCTCCTACATAACAAGCGGTCCGCGAGATTCTGAGTCAGATGGTTGGAGGCCAGCCTCTGAGAAATTTGCTCCATAATCTATAATCTCCTGCACACAAGCATGTAAACTCATGCGTTGGGGTAGGGTGTCTGTTTTTCACCAAAACTACCTGTGATGTGAGACCCAGAAGCCCAGCTTCAGTCCATTCTGTGGTGCTACACTAACTTTCCTCAACACACCCCGAGCCCTACCTTTTTACTTTTTACCACCCATTTGTTCCTGCTTGTGTCAGAGGGCTTAGTTTGCCCCTCTTCTGAGTATCACTGAAACATAATTACTTAGAAACCTCCAAAATAATCTGAAGTATAAAGTATTTGGGGAAAAACTTTATACACCGGATGTTCTTGGAAGTCCTGCAGCAAAACAGATAAACTCAGTTCCTCCAGTGACCTGTTTCAATATTCCAGGCTCATAATGCTTTTCCTCTCTGGGCATGAAGACTTATCTTATTGCACCATAGAGAGTCTCCAAATGTCATTTGAGATCTTCAAAGAAAATTATGTAATTGCTTGCATACCTTAATCTACTGGTCTGAAGAACAAGGGTAATATTTTTTTGACAACTCATCTGGAAATCTGTAGAGCCCCTGATATATTGTCAAACTCATTTGTGTTCTTTTTTTCATGGAACATAGTTTGTTCTTTGCTTACCACAGAAAGACCTCAAGGAAGCGCAAAACTCTTGCTTGTGAGTGGGTGCAGAATTTGTTTGGAAAATATGAGAGTTTTAAAAATAACAACAGAAAATAAATTTAAAAAGTTTTACCAGCTTCAAGAATAGTATTTTGTAAAACAAAATAAAATTTCCATGTTTAATTTGTATTTTATCTGATAAAGATTTATAGTTACATAAAGTTATACTCAGAGCACCCAGTTTTACAATTCTGTTGCTTAAAAAAACGACCTAATAGTATGAGATCAATTTATGACTTTAAGATAAAAAAGATTTCCTTTGAGTCTGAGTCTCTCATTTTATAAGCAAAAGTTTCCTATAAAAATTGGATGTACTCAAATTAATCAATGTGACTTATGGTTTTTCCACTTAAATTTACTCTGAAATTATGATGATTTCAGAGGATATTAAATTTTATTTGATTTAGCATCTAGCCCAAATGAATGTATTTCTTTAGTGAGTGGTTAGACAAACTATTTGTTGCTATTTTGATGACAAATTATGATTTGAAGAATGGGGATATCTAAATGTCATTTTAATTTTGCTTGGGTGCTATTTTGCAAATTTTTTCTCTTAAAGTCTTTTCTGCAAGGCTTGTTGAGAGAAAATATTCCCAGAAGTGCAAAGTTTGATACCTCTGTGATACTTTAGGCTCATGACTTTTTAAATTTGTAATTAAAGCAATTAATTCATTTATTAGTTTTACCAAGTAGTATGTTGATGCAGAGAGACATTACACTTTTTCTGGGTCACATTTGTTTGGAGATCAAACATCATCTCACATAAAAACATAGTATATATCACAAGTTCATGATGGATTTGAGGCATTTCTGAATAAAGGGCAGGTTGCAATAGAAATTTATGGTGCTTTTCCAGTCATTTTTTATACAACAATTTTAATAATGCTTTTTTTCTTATTAAATCATAGCTGTGTACATTGATATATTCATGGGGCATCATTCACTAGCTTCACAGACTGTTTACCAAGTTTCACACATACCCTTGTAAGATGCACAACTGGTGTAATCCCACGAATCCCCTTCCCTCTACCCATCTCCCCCCGCCCTCCCCTCCCTTTCCCCCTTCCCCCTATTCTTAGGTTGTAACTGGGTTATAGCTTTCATGTGAAAACCCTAAATTAGTCTCATAGTAGGGCTGAGTACATTGGGTACTTTCTCTTCCATTCTTGAGATACTTTACTAAGAAGAATATGTTCCAGCTCCATCCATGTAAACATGAAAGAGGTAAAGTCTCCATCTTTCTTTAAGGCTGCATAATATTCCTTGGTGTACATATACCACAATTTATTAATCCATTCGTGGATCCATGGGCACTTGGGCTTCTTCCATGACTTAGGAATTATGAATTGGGCTGCAATAAACATTCTGGTACAAATATCTTTTTTATGATGTGATTTTTGGTCTTCTGGGTATATGCCCAGTAGAGGGATTACAGGATTGAATGGCAGATCTATTTTTAGATCTCTAAGTGTTCTCCATATCTCTTTCCAAAAGGAATGTATTAATTTGCATTCCCACCAGCAGTGCAAAAGTGTTCCCTTTTCTCCACATCCGCACCAACATCTCTGGTCTTGGGATTTTGTTATATAGACTAGTCTAACTGGAGTTAGATGATATCTCGAAGTAGTTTTGATTTGAATTCCTCTGATGATTAAAGATGATGAGCATTTTTTCATATGTCTGAAGGCCGTGCGCCTGTCTTCTTCAGAGAAGTTTCTCTTCAAATCCCTTGCCCAGCCTGTGATGGGATCCCTTGTTCTATTCTTGCTAATGCGTTTGAGTTCTCTGTGGATTCTGGTTATTAAACCTTTGTCAGAGACATAACCTGCAAATATCTTCTCCCATTCTGAGGGCTGTTTGCTTGCTTTACTTACTGTGTTCTTGGCTGTGCAGAAGCTTTTTAGTTTGATCAAGTCCCAGTAGTGTATTTTTGAAGCTGCTTCAATTAACCGGGGGGTCCTCCTCATAAAATACTCACCCAGACTGATTTCTTCAAGGGTTTTCTCTGCACTCTCCTCTAGTATCTTTATACTTTCATTTCTTAACTTTAAATCTTTGATCCAGTGAGAGTCTATGGTGTTAATGGTGAAAAGTGTGGGTCCAGTTTCAGTCTTCTACAGGTTGCCAGCCAGTTCACCCAGCACCATTTGTTAAATAGGGAATCTTTTCCCCACTGAATGTTTTTAATTGGATTGTCAAAGATTAAACAATGGTAAGTAGCTGGGTTCATCTCTTGGTTCTCTATTCTGTTCCAGACATCTACTTTTCTGTTTTTGTGCCAATATCATGCTGTTTTGATGACTATCCATTTGTACTATAGTGTGAGGTCTGGTAGCATAATTTCTCCTACTTTGTTTTTATTTCTGAGTAATGTCTTGGCTATTCAAGGTTTTTTCTAATTCTATATAAAACGAAGTATTGTTTTTTCAAGATCTTTAAAGTATAACAGTGGAGCTTTAATAGGGATTGCATTGAAATTATATATTGCTTTGGGTAGTATGGACATTTTAACAATGTTGATTCTTCCCAGCCATGAGCATGGTATGTTTTTCCATTTGTTAACATTTTCAGCTATTTCTTTTCTTAGAGTTTCATAGTTCTCTTTATAGAGATCTTTCACATCCTTTGTTAGATAAATTCCTAAATATTTCATCTTCTTTGGCACTACTGTGAATGGGATAGAGTCCTTAACTGTTTTTTCAACTTGACTATTGTTGGTATACCGATTTATGAATGTTGATTTTATAACCTGAGATGCTGCTGTATTCCTTGATCACTTCTAAGGGTTTCGTAGTAGAGTTCCTAGTGTTTTCCAGATATACAATCATATCATCTGCGAAGAGTGAAAGTTTGATCTCTTCTGACCCTGTATGGATACCCTTGATCGCCTTTTCTTCCCTAATTGCGGTGGCTAAAACTTCCATTACAATGTTGAAAAGCAATGGAGACAATGGGCAGCCTTGTCTGGTTCCTGATCTGAGTGGAAATGATTTCAATTTAACCCCATTCAATATGATATTGGCTGTGGGTTTGCTGTAGATGGTCTCTATCAGTTTAAGAAATGTCCTCTCTATACCGATTTTCTTAAGTGTTCTGATCATGAAGGGATGCTGGATATTATCAAAAGCTTTTTCTGCATCAATTGAGAGAATCTTATGGTCTTTGTTTTTTAATTTGTTTATGTGCTGGATTACATTTATAGATTTATGTATATTGAACCAGCCTTGAGATCCTGGGATAAAACCGACTTGGTCATGATGTACAATTTGTTTGATGTGTTGCTGGATTCTGTTTGTTAGAATCTTGTTGAATATTTTTGCATCTATATTCGTTACTGATATTGGTCTGTAATTTTCTTTTCTTGTTGGGTCTTTTCCTGGTTTGGGGATCAGGGTGATGTTTGCTTCATAGAAGGTGTTAGGTAGTCTTCCTTCTTTTTTTACCTTTTGGAACAGGTTGAGTAATATAGGTACTAATTCCTCTTTGAAAGTTTGGTAGAATTCTGATGTGAAACCATCTGGTCCCGGGCTTTTCTTTTTAGGGAGTTTTTGTATAGTTGATGCTATTTCTGAACTTGATATGGGCCTGTTCAACATTTCCACTTGATTCTGGCTAAGTCTTGGAAGGTGACGTGCTTCCATGTATTGGTCAATTTCCTTCAGATTTTCATATTTCTGAGAATACAGTTTCTTGTAATATTCATTACGGATTTTTTGGATTTCTGAGGAGTCTGTTATTATTTCATCTTTGTTGTTTCTGATTGATGAGATTAGAGATTTTACTCTTTTTTTCCTGATTAGGTTGGCCAAAGGTTTATCTATTTTATTGAGCTTTTCGAAAAACCAGCTTTTTGATTTATTGATCTGTTGTATTATTCTTTTGTTTTCAATTTCATTTAATTCTGCTCTAATTTTGGTTATTTCTTTTCTTCTACTGGGTTTGGGGTTGGAATGTTCTTCCTTTTCCAGTTGCTTGAGATGTCCCATTAAGTTGTTAACTTACTCTCTTTCCATTCTCTTGAGGAAGGCTTGCAGTGCTATAAATTTCCCTCTTAGGACTGCTTTTGCGGTGTCCCAGAGGTTCTGATAGTTTGTGTCTTCATTGTTTTTTTGTTCCAAAAAGTTGGCGATTTCTTTCTTAATCTCATCTCTGACCCAGCTATCATTCAGCATAAGGTTATTTAACTTCCGTGTTTTTTTATGAGTATGCAGATTCCTGTTGTTACTCAGCTCAAGTTTTATTCCGTGGTGGTCCAAGAAGATGCAAGGAATAATTTCTATTCCTTTAATTTTGCTGAGTTTAGACTTGTGACCTAAGATGTGACTGATTTTGGAGTAGGTTCCATGGGCTGATGAGAAGTATGTGTATTCAGTTTTGTTGGGATGAAATGTTCTGTAGATGTCTGCTAAATCCAAATGTTGCATGGTTAGGTTTAAATCTAAGATTTCTTTGCTCAGCTTCTTGTTGGAGGATCGATCCAACACTGCCAAAGGAGTGTTGAAATCTCCAACGATTATGGAGCTGGTGGAAATCAAGTTGCTCATGTCTGTTAGAGTTTCTCTTATAAATTGAGGTGCATTCTGGTTGGGTGCATAGATATTAATAATTGAGATCTCATCATATAGAGTATTACCCTTAACAAATATGAAGTGACCATTCTTGTCCTTCCTTACTTTTGTTGGTTTAAAGCCTATTGTATCTGCAAATAAAATTGCAACACCTGCTTTTTTCTGATTACCATTTGCCTGAAATATGGATGACCATCCTTTCACCCTGAGTCTGTATTTGTCTTTTAGGTTAAGATGTGAGTCTTGTATGCAACAGATATCTGGCCTGAGTTTTTGTATCCAGTCAGCTAACCTATGCCTCTTTAAAGTACAGTTTAAGCTGTTCACATTAATGGAGAATATTGATAAGTCTGGTGAAGTTTTGGGTATCGAGTTTTTCAAAGGTCCAGTGGGCATTTTTAATCCTTTTGCCAGTGTGGAAATTTGAGTTTGATCCGAAGTTTCTGAGTGAGTTTACTTTTGTGATATAGGATTGGGTTGGTCATTATGGAGGATAGGTCTGAGAATATCCTGAAGAGCTGGTTTGGTTATGGCAAATTTCTTCAACATATGAATGTCATTAAAGTATTTAATTTCTCCAACATAAATGAAACTCAGTTTAGCTGGATACAAGATCCAAGGTTGGAAGTTATTTTGCTTTAGGAGATTAAAAGTTGGTGACCACCCTCTTCTGGCTTGAAAAATTTCAGCAGAGTGATCTGCAGTCAGTCTAATATTCTTCCCTTTGAAGGTAATGGTTTTCTTTTTCCTGGCAGCTTTGAGGATTTTCTCCTTCATATTTACTTTAGTGAAGTTAATTATGATATGCCTGAGGGATGTCTTATTGGGGTTGAGTTGTGCTGGGGTTCTGAAGCTGTCCATTATCTGAATTTCAGAATCTCTAGGCATGTCTGGAAAATTCTCTTTCATAATGTCCTGCAGTAGGGCCTCTGTGCCCAGCGAGGCCACTTCATCTGTTTCTGAAACTCCTATGATTCGGATATTTGCCTTCTTCGAATTATCCTAGAGCTCTCTGAGAGAATGATCCATTTTTGCTCTCCATTTCTCTTCCTCTTTGAGAGTTTGGGAGCATTCAAAGGCTTTATCTTCGATGTCAGAAATCCTTTCTTCTGCTTGCTCCGTTCTGTTGCTGAGGGATTCTACTGTATTTTTCATATCTTTGAGGCTGCAAATTCTTGCTTCAGTGTGTCTAAGTCTTTGGTGGTTTTGTCTTTAAATTCGTTAAATTCTTGAGACAACTTTTGAATTTCTCCTTGAATTCCTAATTCCACTTTGTTAATCTTGTCTGCATTCCAAATTCTGAATTCAATTTCTGACATCTCAGCCAGTTGTTTATGAATGGGATCTTCAATTGCATCTGCCATATCTTTCCTTGGTGGGGGTTGATATATTCTGGTTATTCATGTTACCAGATTTTTTCCGCTGATTCTGCCCCATAGTTGTTTTACTCCCTCTGATTTTTTTTCCCCTGGGGCTTTGTTGAGGGCCTGTACAGTGTTGTGGCCTGAGAAACTGGGGCCCTGTGTAGTGTGGTGGGGCTAAGTGGTTCTGTCTTGTTTTCAGCTGGTTTCTGTTTCACCCTAGTGAAACAGATACTTTGGATTGAAGTCTCAGCTGTGGAGAAATATTAGCAATTAAGTCACCCCACCCCCCCCAGCAAACAATTAGAAAAGAAAAATCAAACCTTCCTACCATTGTGCACCCAGGGCACCACCTGTTTCGTCCTCAGGCGATTGGTTCAGTTCAAAAAGTCCAAATCAATTGTCTCAGTCTGCACTTGTCTCGGGTGAGAGAGTTTAAGAGGTCTCTGGGAACTGGATCACAGGGGGTCTGGTGACTACTGTAGTGTGGCTTGCTCCAGTGCTGCGTGGAGTCAGGAGGAGCCACCCAGCCAATAGATCAGTCTGGGAATGTTGATGCCTCCTTCCCCACCTTGCACCGCTGTCACACACAGTCACTGATAGCCCTGCAGTTGGCTGACCCAGTTGCCTGTAGTGAATCGGTACTCCAGGAGTTTGCACCTGCCTGAATCGCAAGGAAGTCTGCCAGGCCGCTGTGCTCTGCCTCTCTCTAGCAGGAGGAGGTGAGGCCTGACAATCTCCGGTGCTTGTGAAGGTTGAGGGGTTTTCACTCAGGTCCGGTCTCCCCCCTGGTTAATGTTACTGACAGAACAGAACAGAACAACTCTGCAGTTCCCCTGCAGAAGAGAAGCTGAATTGAGTTCCAAATCAGCTTGTCTTTGCTCTTGTATTGTCTATAGGCTGATGATCCCCTGAGAGCCAGGTGCGTCTTAGGTTTAGTAAAGTGGACCTCTGGGTCAGCCCCGCCCTGGGAGTTTCCCCAGTTTGCAAGTTGGAGTAGCCTCAGGCAAATCCTATACTCAGAGTCTCTGGTTGCCCAGGGAGACAGGGGGTGTGGCTTCAGAATATTCGGTAGTGAGCCATATTGCTAGCAAAAGAGGGCTGCTGTTTTATGGCTCAGGCAATCGCTGCTCCGGTGTAGCTCCCTTCCAGTCAACTGTCCTCTCTCCGCTCCCATAACCCTGAGTCTGCACCGACTGGCTGCAGCCCAGCACTGTTTACACCCCTCAAGCAATCGCCCAAGAGTCTGGACCCCTGGGAGACAGGCCTCCAGACCTTGGAGCGAGAGCAGAGTGGAGCACGGGGAGCACTGGGAGCCTGGGGTTGCGGGCAGAGAACACACAGCTTTACACAGTTTTATGCCTGGCCATATTGTCACCAAAAGACGGCTGTCGCACTGTCCCTCAGGGAATTACCACTCCAGGGTGGTCCCCTCTCCACCGACTGTACTGGCCTCCAGACCTCAGTGTGAGTAAAGGGGGGCACTGGGAGCTCAGAATTCCAGGTAGAGACTATATACAGTTTGTACAGTTTTATGCCTGGCAGTAGGATGCCGTGGCACCCTAGTAGGGGAGGTAGGTCCAGTTTTTAGAGGGTCTCTCCCATGGAGTGTAGTGGGAGGACCTTTGAACTCTGCCTGATTTTTTGGGGGGCACTCAGAGCCATTCTCATGGGGGAGGGGACTCCCGTCCCCTTGGTGATGGATTTTGTACCTTTTGTTTGTATCCTTGTGGTCGCAGCTCACCTCAGTGGGGTTTATGTGCGTTCTACAACCTTCTCTCTTAGTGCAGCTCAAATCCACCAGGTTACTAGCTGAATTTTTGTCCTTTAACTCTCCTACTGGATAGGAGCCTCTGTGGAAAACTGGCTTCAGTCAGCCATCTTGTCTTCTCTCCCAATAATGCTTTTTTTGAAGTCAGAGGACTGAGGTGATCATTGGTTTTGGGTATGGATTGATATTTTTTAAGGGAATGAAACTTTAGACTTGAGCAAAATAAACTGAAGACCATTTGGAAGGTCATTGGGGAAAGTGACAAGAGAAGTAAGTAGGTGGAGGGATAATGACATGAGAGGAAAAGAGAGCAAAGTAAGGAAGAGGTGAAGTATGGGGTCGGTGGATAGAGGGGAATGGAGATCTCTTTTCAACTGGGAAGACCCATGCAAGTCAAGTGATCAGATGGACATTAGCAAGTCAAGTACAGTTTCAGAAAGAAAGTGTGTTTAAAGAAGCCAAAAATCCAAACTGAAGAATCAAGATAACGTGGACTAGAGTATAAGAGAGTCTCCTCATTTGATAGAAGCCTTTGAATTCTAGATTTGGGAATTCAGAGTGTTTAACTGGTGATGTGGTCACCAGAAGTTGCTAGAGAGAAATCTGAGACGTGGGTGTGTAACTATGCAGGAAATAATAAAGCAAATTCAGAGGCAACAAAAATCTCCCATTGCCGCAAGTGAAGTAGTATCTATCTGCCCACTTTAGGTGGGGCATGAGCTCCTTCGCCTCCATAGCTAGCCACAGCCTCTACCTAAATCCCTTCTGTCACTTACCTTACCTCCTAGACTCCTGTGGATATGTGAGTGTGCAACCCAGGTCTGAGAAATCTACAGCTTGTCAGGGGAAAAATGCAGAATTTGAAACTCCCATCACTTATCTCTGTAGATGACAGATGATCTCCAAATGCTGCCAGTCTCCCAA
This sequence comes from Nycticebus coucang, assembly GCF_027406575.1. NCBI lineage: Eukaryota > Metazoa > Chordata > Mammalia > Primates > Lorisidae > Nycticebus > Nycticebus coucang. The sequence goes on along the minus strand of NC_069786.1, from coordinate 42,055,339 downwards.
AAGGTGGAGAAACCAAGAGCCTAAAGTCATCATACATCTCTGTCAAACGGGCCACAAATCTCTGACTGACAGGAAATGTTAGTCACCTGACTGTTCTGAGTGATACATAACAACCACCCCAAAGTCCCCTTTTTATTGACTGAACTTGCCATTCATTGTGTTGGCATGCCAGAGAAAAGCCTCAGGCAGAGATATAATTCAAATCAAAACTTGGGCACGCTGGTTGGGAGAGGTTTCTTTAGAATACCAGGATTTTGGAGATTTTCAAGTGAGTCCTCGCAGTAGAAATATTGCCTTGAAGTTGACAGATCTAAATTGTATTTTTACCTGAGCACTACCTTCGGAGACTGTGGTTTACTTGTTCTGGGGTAGAGGTCTAGGTATCTGTATTTCCTGAAATTTCCACACATGATTTTATATCCAGTTTTGAAAACAGTTGATCTAAGTCATTGATATGTGTGTTCTTGTGGTCATGTGTCTGAAGTAAACAAAATTGAAGTAAACAAAACAAACAGGTAATTCTAGGGTAGGAGTTTCTTGAAATGGAGGCAGGGAAACAGGGAGTTATAGCATGACTAGGTTTAGAAAATAAGAATCTGTAATTCCTATTAAGAGAAGTAATGCTTATAAGTTGGAAAAATGTCAGAATATCAGTTCTAAAAATTGAGGTAGGAGCAAGAAGGGAAGAAATCAGAAAAATCTGGGTAGCCATGAGGGAGGCCGGTGGAGAGTCAGGTGTGAAGAACCTCCTTCTCTGGGAGGGATATCAGGGCTGTCTTCAGCACTGAACTTTGAGTGGAGTCTCTTTTCCAGTGAATATTGTGTAGGTAACAAGGTTACAGGCAGGCAAGTTGCCACCGGTAATGACTTGGGATTCAGAAGACTGAGAGATCATGTTATTGCAGATAGTAAATAGAATGAGGAATGCATTTAAGCTCATTGCACTTGGAAAGGCATTTTTAGAGCACCTTTATATTCTCTCTCTTCCCCGCAAACAACAATTTCTTATAACACCAGAAACATGTGGACCTGTTTTATAAATAATATGCTATCTCTCTTCTTCTCTCCCTTGCTCTGATTACTTCAGCTTCAATATTCTTATATTTAAGTTGGGAATATATCATCTGTCTTGTGGTTCTTGTGATGATTCCAGGAAGTACCTCATTCCATGCCTATGCATAACAGCTACTCAAAAACACTAACCTTTGCTTTGTTCTGCTGGAGAGAGAAGGGAAATACAAATGGCCAGTGCTGTGCAGGAATTTAAATCAAAGGGGAAAGAGCCAATTCCCCTAAGAGATATGCGTCAATAGCAGTCAGTTTTGATTTAAGTATTTTCCCATAAATTTTTGCCTAGTTCCTGTGCTCCATAGAATGAGTAGATAAAGTTGGCGAAGGGTGTGAGTTTGATGGATTATGCCCAATTTTGTTTCACAATCTTTACATCCACCAGTTGCGAGATGTAGATAGCATTTTACTTAGAGGAATGCAAAACTATTGGAAAATCACAGCCTTGACACTTTGCACAAACGTAGACATCATTTCTTACTTTCATTTAAAATACCAATGCATGATTTTCATTTTTACCTGAAATTTTGAGATAGCTCAAACTTTCAAAAGGTATTACATCAATTTTGTTTCTGAGGCAGAAGAATGTGAAAGAATTTTATTCTGTTTGGATTAAAGGAATTGGTTCTAGTTGACAATGAGTGTCAGAGCTGTGTTTTTAATAGTGTGTCTGTGGTTGTGATATATTTGTTGATATTGACAGTGTCCTTTTCACATGTCAAGGTGATAATGGTGTCATTTATGTAGTCTAGGTTCAGAATAGAGTACAAAAATTCCTTTTTTTTTTAATTTCAGTGTATTAAGGCAGTACAAATGTTTATGGTTACATAGATGGATTGTTTTCGCAATGCTTGAGTCATGTCTATAAGTTTTCCCATCACCCAAATGAGGTTCATTGTCCCCTTTAGGCAGACTTGACCCTTTCCTCCCCCCTCCTTGCTTGATTTGCACTAATTTTTACATTCCTCTGTGCACATAAGTGCTCATCACTTAGTTCCATTTTAATGGCAAGTACCTATGATGTTTGTTATTCAATTCTTGGTATACTTCATTTAGTATAATAGTCTCCAGTTCCATTCAAATTGTTGTAAAAGACATTAATTCATCCATTTTTATGGCTGAGTAGTACTTCACGGTACACATATAACACATTTGGTTAATCCTCTCATGAATTGATGGGCACTTGGGTTATTTCCACGTCTTTGCAATTGTGAATTGTGTTGTGATAAACATTTGAGTGCAGGTGTCTTTTTGATCAAATGACTTATTTTCTTTGGTTAGATATCCAGTAGTGGAATTGCTAGATTGAATGATAGGTGTACTTTTAGGTCTTAAGAAATTACTATACTGTTTTTCATAGAGGTTGTACTAACATGTAGTCCCACCAACAGTGTATAAGGGTTCCTTTTTCTCTACATCCATGCCAACATGTGTTGTTTTTGGACTGTTTAAGAAAAGCCATTCTAACAGGGATAAGCCTGTTTCATTCTTTTGTGATTATCCTGTTTTCCCACTGTCATTTATTAAATACCAAAGGTGAGAGGTCAGGAACCACCTAATGGAAGTAGTTTCCACACATCTAGTTAACCTGGACAACCAAATATGCAAAAACAAACTTTCCTTGACACCGTCATTGGCATGTGACTATTGAATAGGTCTTAATTTCCCCAGTGTGCTTTGTCTGCTTTGTCAAGATCAGTTGGCTGTAGGTAGATGGTTTTGTTTCTGGCTTCTCTTTGGTTGCTATAGCCTCGTACTATAGTTTGAAGTCTGGTAATATAATGCCCCTAGATTTGTTCTTTCTTGTAAGGATTGGGTTGGCTACTCAGGCTCTTTTCTGGTTCCACCTGAAGCTTAGAATTATTTTTTCTAGATCTGTTAAATATGACTTTGGTGTTTTGATGGCAAGCACATTAAATCTGTACATCACTTTGGATTTGGATAGTATGGACAGTTTAATGATTTTTTTTGTACCAAGATCCATGACCAAGGTATCTTTTCTATTTGTGTTCTCTGCAATTTTTTCCCTCAGTGGCTTGTAGTGGCCCTTGCAGAGACCTTTTACCTCCTTGGTTAAATATATTTGTAGGTATTTTTATTTGTGTGTGTAGCTATTTGAATGATATTGAGTTTTTATTGAGTCTGTGATTGGATTCTCACCTTGATTGTAATTGGTCTATGGATATGCTACTGATTTATGTACATTGATTTTGTAACCTGAGACTTTGCTAAATTTATTTATCAGTTCTAGGAGTCTTTTGGTGGAGTCTTTGGGATTTTCTAGGTCATGTTGAGGTCATGGTCAACTTGACCATGATTTTCTAGGTCAACTTGAGGTCATGTTGACAGGAAAAAATGATAGCTTGACTTCCTCTTTCCTGATTTGAATGGTTTTTGTTTGTTTGTGCTTTTTGTTTTTTGCCTTATTGCTCTATCTTGGACTTCGAGCACTATGTTGAATAGGAGAGGTGACAGTGAGTACCCTTGTCTTATTCTAGATCTTAGGGAGAACAATTTTAACTTTTTTACCATTTAGCTGAAGTTGATTGTAGGGTTGTAATTATGGATTTTATAATTTTGACATATAATCCTTCTGTAAATGTTTACTAGAACTTTTTTTTTTTTTTTTGCTCAGGCTTGTGCTTCTAAGTGACATAGGTCCTGAGAAGAAAAGACCAGATACTACTTTCAGGAGTTATTGGTCCAAGTGATAAACATCAATACCATGTAAAACAGTATGTATAGAGAAGTAGCAATGTTTAATAAAAAGAAAATGGTTTTAATGTTAAACAAATACTGGCTCTGCAATATACCAGCTATGTGCTCTTGGGAAAAGAATAAGCCTCAGAAGTTCATAATACCTCACTTGTAGGGTACAAATGAGGATTACCAGTTATGCAGGTAGGTCTGTATAAGGAAGGAATAAGGCAATGATTTTCAACCAGTGTGCCGCGGAACACAGGTATGTTATGTGTGCCCTGAAAAATTTTAAAGATTATTAATTAAATATTTTTAAAAGATGTTCAAAGCACAGTAAGTATATTCTTTTTTTTATTCTCTCTCTTTTTTTTTTTGATCAATGTAATTTAAATGTGCCATGGAGGTTTAACTATAGGTTCAAGTGTGCCATGAGATAAAAAAGGTTGAAAAACATTGGTATCAGGTTCAAGGAAGGTGAAAAGAAGTCACTATTACGGTTAAAACAATAATGCTGTTGGTTGGGCACAGTGGGAAATATTATGATTACAAGGTCTGACAATTAATTTCATGAACTCGTCCTAGAAAAAGTGCTATATACCTCATTGCTGAATATCACTACAGTCACACCTTCAAATTACTACTCTTGGGTAGCTATGCACTGATGCCAATATCTAGTCCACCCTTCAAAGCAGTTTTGGAATTCTTTTTCTGTAATGGCCATGAAAGTTGTCATCATGCATGTATTACATGTATTACCCTTGGTGTTCTGAATGTCATCAAAATGTCTTCTCTTCAATATTTCCTTTATCTTTAGGGTAAAGAAAAAATTCATTTGGGTTCAGATCAGGAAAGTATAAAGAATCTTTCAACACAGTTATTTGTTTACAGTTATTTGTTAAAAACTCTCACAGGCAGTCCCGTGTGAGCAGGTGCATTGTTGTGATGCAAGAACCATAAATGTTGGCCAATATTCTCAGTTGAGATTTTCCTAACTGTTTCTATATCAATGTTTCCTTGGTGTAGTATGTTTCTCACAGTCGGTTGAAAATTCTGATGTATAATTCAACAAATTATTGCAATGTTTCTGTCAGTTCTGTTAGTGGCCACTGTGACCTCTCTTCATCAGGGATACTTTCTCTTTCTCTCCCTTCGGAAAAATGTTTAATTCATTTATACACTGTTTTCTTCATGGCATTATCCCTATAAATTTTGACTCAACATGTCCTTGATTTCATTTCCACTCTTCCCAAATGTAACAAGAAATTTACAAATGTTTGTTTGTTGCCCTAATTCAAGCTCCAACATTCTTGCAATAGCACACAAAAACGCACAACAACAATATTGAACACCACTCAGCAAGACACTGCCACACATTGACACAAATACAACTGCAAGACACTGATATACCAAGATTATGAAACCTTACTGAGTTGTTTATACAGTGCTACCAATGGAAGCACATGGAGGCAAGTTTGTGAACGTAATTGTCAGGTCTCAAATTCACATTTTAATATTATGATTACTCACATTTTATGACATAGATGCCAAGACTCAAGGTAGTTTAACAAACTTATCCAAAGTTACACTGTTTCCAAATGGCAATATCTAGGTTCAAAAAAATACTGTGACTTCAGGCTCAAAATCTGAACTCCTTATTCTTTGACTCTTTCTACATGCTATACTGATGGTTGGACTTCATTGTTTTCTATTTGTGGCTCAGATCTGTACATGTGATTTGGGGAATATGATAGAAAATATTTCAGGCATATCAAATACCTGTTACTGTAATTTTTTTAAGTGAAAAATACAAAATTTTATAGGAAAGAGGGTCCTATACTTGTTTTGAAATGAGAATAAAGCCTTTATGGCCAAGTTTAATAGAAAACTACCTGATAAATTATTGACAATTATTACATATTTATTGAACAAAATGGAAAGAATTATCATGAGACATCTCAGAGAACTTATTCTGAAGGTAGGAAGATTCCTGGAAAGAAACCGACATTCTAGAAAGAACATAATTGTGTGAGATGAGGGTTAAGGAATTACAGATATGCAGAAGTGTCGGGTCTCTCACATGGATTTTTCTCACTTGCACTAATTCCCAGGCTTGAGTTTAAAAAAAAGAAAAAGAAAAAAAAACCTGAAAGAATTATTTCAATAAAAATTCTTAAAACCCTGTGGGGCAGTTCTGGTGGGGTGGGAAGAAAGTAGCACTGTTTTGGACCCTTCTAATAGATAGCATCTCAAAATCAAAATGCAACATCTGTTTCCATCTTTTTCATCCTTAGTGGGTTCTACCATATTACCAACAACACCCTCTCTAGAGCCTCCCACTTTGGAACTTGGGAGACCACTTCAATGACTGATGATATGAGACCTGCGAAGAAGGAGAAGCAATACTCAGTATCAACATCATTGTTTGTGAGCATTTGTTGACTGATTCCTTTTTTATTCTCAGGAATATTTAGTGAGAAGACTTTGAAGGAAAGGGCTTAACTTGTGAAGAAAGGAATCAGTAAAATTTGGGCATTGCAGAAAATTAACTCATATGAGCTTCCAGGTTATATTGTTTGGGAACATTTGTATGATAGACATTATTACAAAGAAAAAATTCCATTTCTTGCACTACTGCAATTCCTGGACATATTGGCCATACTATAGTGTTTTTAGTCCAGTTGTTTTAGATTCTGTGGAGCAAATTATCTTGCAGAGTAACTGAGCTACATTGTCATTGATAACAGCTCATTGTTTCCTCCACCTGGAAGTTCACCAACTCTAATCCTTCCTCCTACCCCAGTAGTCACCTGTCTAAACCTTCATCATTCAGGGTTTGGTATCAAATATATCCTTTGTCATGAAACTTTGATAATTTCCCAATGTGGAAAGATACCACAGAGTTAGAAGAAAAGCCACGCTGGAGTCACCATATCAGGGTAGGATTTGAACTTTAGTTGCTACATAAAAGTCACTGGCTCCAGTGTTTGCTTTCTTTGGTGTAAAATGGGATAAGAAGACCATCCTTCTTCACTATGTTATGAAAGTCAAATGAGATGTTTTAGAAAAAAATGTTTATGGTGTAGAAATTATAGCATTATGAAAGCTTGGCAGCAGATGAAAAGAATTGATGTCAAACAAAGAATATTACATTTGATTTACTTGTGATCTTAAATTTTCAAAATTTTTGAATATAAGGTTTTTGATATGTAGAATAAAGGGAAACATGCTACCTGCCCTATAGGTTGGAGGTAGAGTAAAATGAAATATCTTATTAAAAACATATGGTCCATAGGCGATACTCAGTAAACATTAGTTTTATCCTTTTTGGAGGGAATCTCTCCCTCTTTAACATTCTGTATTTTGATACTACTCACTTTATGCCTTGTATTATACTTATTCATGTACTTTTCTCACCACCTTTGAGAACAGGTATATGACTTACTCATGATTGTGGCTTTCATATCTTAGGCAGGATTTTAAGCTTAATAAAACTCAATAAAGTTTTACTATTTGAGTGAGTAGGAAAGTCATTTTCCTTGCGTGAGAGACTTTAAAAGAATAGATGACCATCAGAGTACTTAGTTGAAGAGTTGGAACAAGAGAAGATGTGGCAACCAAAGGTGAAGTATGGAAGAGCTGTAGCGGAAGCCACATCAGTTGTGAGACTCATGCTGTGCTGCTTGGAGGAGCCCTCGCAGCACACAGGTGGGCCAAGGGCCAGGGGCATCTTATGCTTTATGGTACAAAGATTCATCATGTTGAGTACGCTTGTGAAAAAAATCTATGGGCTTCCTAAGGGACTAAAATCTGTGCACAACAGCAAAGCAAATACTTAAATAACCTAAATGTCAGTTTCCCTTTCCTTTTTGGGCCACTTCTTTTTTTCTTTTTTTTTTTAGTATGCAAAATTGATATTTTTATTTAGAAAAAAGTTATATTAGAGAAACTTACAATTTTTGCATATTTGTTTTATTCCTGTGCACTAATCTGCCTTGAAAATGGTAAGCTGCACCCAAGAATGCCAGAAAATCACCAATAAAGTGCTTTGATGTGGGCAAGGGACTTGAAGAGAAACTTCTCTGAAGAAGACAGGCACACGGCTTACAGACATATGAAAAAATGCTCATCATCTTTAATCATCAGAGAAATGCAAATCAAATACTTTGAGATATCATCTAACTCCAGTAAGATTAGCCCATATCACAAAATCCCAAGACCAGAGATTTTGGCGTGGGCCACTTCTTTTAAGTACATTGAAAAGAAGAGGCTTATTGGTCATGCACCCCTAGCTGGTGCATGAGGAGGCTCATCCTCAGCGTGTGTGCTTTGGTAGGCTGCTGCAGCTCTGGGTTGGATGTGCAGGCTAACAGGCATGCTTCTCTCTGTGGAAAACTGGGTCTAAAGGACTGGCTTCAGCAGAGGACCAAATGTTGGGCCAAGCCTTCTTTGTATTCATCCATTATTTTATCTTCCATAATACCCTGGTACAGGCTTCATGTACTTAGCTTAGAGGAGATTACTAAAAGGTGGGCTAACAACAGTAATTTCCATTTAGAAAAGAGAATTGATAAATGTATGGTATGTGTGATTTTACCCCATAAGCCAAAGGAAAGAAAACCAAAAATTAAATGCTGGCAAGATATACTCAGTTTCTAACCTTGTCCTTTTTTCTTCACATTCATGCATCTCTAAAATTCTCTCCTTTCCTTGCTATTTTGCCTATTTATTTCCTTATTAAAAACTACACCAAAACTTACTACTTTGGGATAACTTTATTTTGTTCAAAATTTTGCAGGTCAGGAATTTAGAAGGAATGCAACTTGGATGTTCATTTTTGATCATCATAGCATCGGCTGAGTATGGTGGCCTGGTTTCCAAGATGGCTTCTTCACTCCCATGTCTGGTGCACCTCTGTGATTTTTACATTCTTCATCTGTCTGCATACATCTTATTTTCCAGAGCTTTTCCACTTGGCTTCCTTAGGCTTATTTATAGCAGGATAGTCAGCTTCTTTCCCCAGAAAGAAATTTTCTAAGGGATAGGAAGCAGGAAGTCCTTGCTCAGAAACCTGCTTGTCATCACTTCCACCATATTCTCCTGGTTACATAGGTCATAGGGCCTTCTCAGAGCCTAGTAAAGGATATGTAGGCCTCATCTCTAGGTAGGAGGAGAATCAAAGAATTGGGGGTCTTCTTAATCCATACATTTGTAACTTTCATCTTCTCTAAATCCCAAACTGTTCCTACAGGAGGTCCCTAGGTATCTCCTCTCCTTCTCTGTATTCCTTCCGGTACATTTCTCAAAGTCTGAGTTATTTATTCAAGTCAGGCCATGAGTTGTAAACTCACCTTTTTATTCTCCTCATAGTCCTGCAGGTAAATATTGACTCAGAGACACACCTTTTCAAAGTGTGTATTAATTATCTAACACAGTACAATTTTAATCCATAAGGAAGAAGAACTTCCTTCCCAATATCCTCCATTGTTTACAAGGCTCTTAGTTTTCACATTGGAATTATTATTTTGCATTTCCATGTGTAACAATTTTCATTATTTTCTTTTTCTTTCATTATTTTCTTAATCCTGTCTTTATCTCCAGGTTGCCTGTACTTTCATATTCTGTTCTCTCAGTTTGGTAATAATAAATTAGACCTTTGATAAGCCAGATATATCTGAGTATCTAAGCCTTAAGGAAAAACAAAAAGAACAGAAAGGATATAGACCAAATAAAAGCTTTGGAATTGCTAGAAAAAGACTTTAATTAGATGACAAGATAAAACCTCTTCTTGTGTTCATGCTTTAGGAAGAGAAGGCAGGATTTGGCTTTTTAGTAATATAAAACATATTTTTATATTAATAACATCTTGTACCAGTACAGGTGAACTAATACACATATTAAAAACCAAATGGCATCCGAAATCATAAAGGCCTAGAGAATATCTGTCAGTGTTTTTCAAACTTTTTTTGAAAATCAACGTAATTAATCCTCCCCCATTTATATTCAAATTAAATAAAATTGGCTCCAAATCTGTAACATGGCAGAGCTGTTAGTTATTGTTTCAGTGGCAGGAAGTGCTGATACCCCAGCTGTCATCCTGGTCCTTCACTGTCCTCTTCTGCACAGTGGCCTCTGAGGAGCTTTCAAGAAAACCTGAAACTCAGTGAAACACAACTGATACCCCACAGAGTGTGGAAGAATCTGAGGTCCAATTTGACTAAATTATTTGCCCTGCCAGTTGTTAGGAGTAACAATAATAAGTACCCATAGCCAGCATATATGGAAGGATGGTCCACAGGAAGAGCTTTTGTAAGTATGGTTCAAAGCATCTAACCTCTGCATCAACTCTGCAACATAGACCCTCTCATTATCTTCATTTTAGGGACACCATAATGACATGAGAGAGCTGAAGTGATTAAAAGCAAATCTGAGGCTGCATGTGGAGTCACTTTAACCATCAGACCAACACTTTTGCCTCTGCTATGATTCTGCCTCTTACTGGAAACACCCTGGGAACAGTTCTATGCTGAAAAGCAAATTTTCAGCACAGGGCTTGCATTTTGAGGCTTTTGTTTTCTTATGCTTTTTCTAGGGATTTAAGACAATATTTGGAGGTCAGAGAAGCTTAAAACTTTGACATCCCCACATGCCCTCAGGACTTAAACTTCAGGCCACCTGCTCCACTCCTGGATAGGTTGCCTCAGACTTGGCCATGCTCTGGAACTTGGGGATGTGAAAACCACTGAGACACAGACAGAATAATGGGGAAGAGATGAGGTGGACAAGCCTTTCCAGGATCCATGTGCAGAATTGGTTTATGTACCTGCTGTGATAACTGGGAAAATCTTATCTTTGCCTTTTTCTTTCTATTTCTCTAGAGTAGAAAGATTCTGTCTACAAATATATCTTGATGTTCCCTTTATGTATTTCAGGACTTGAATATATATTTGTTGAACTAGTGGGTAAATTGGCAGCATTATCTCTTTCTCTAATTAACCGAGTGACTAAAGCCAAACAGCTCCCTCCCTTCTCCCTGCCCAGCCTGGTTTGCTATTAATGACACAAGTGTCAGCTGCAGAGTGATGGGGACAGCAGTCTGTAAATTAGCAGTTAAAGGGTAGAAGAGGCCCAGGATATTTGAATGATCTACCAATTGGTGAAGCCACTTGTGGTCAATTGAGAACAAGAGTCAATTAACACATTTGTATACTGTTTATTTAAAAAATTCCAATAAATTTAGGATCATGAATAAATTAGGGAACTATGATGCATGGTACAAGAATATGTGTTTAGGTGAGTAAAACCATTTAATTTAGGTTAATAAGAGTAAGAATGATTAACTATCTTATCTGAGATCAGATGGGTAGCTGGGAGGAAGATGGTATCCAAAAGGCTAAGCTGAGTGCAGCCGTGAAGAATACTGTAATTTAATTTAGAACAGAAGGTTCAGATCTTGTGAATTCTGACACATGCATGTATGGAAAGAAGGAAACACACTTTTAAAATACTACTATTTTAGGTGGCATAAAGTCTTTAACTCAAACTTTTAGACCCAATTTAGTTGGATATATAAATGATGATTCTATCTCCTAGGATGGCCTATAAAAGTGAATATTTGTTCAACATTTTAAGATCTTCAAATTGAAAGTGCTGTGTAAATCCTGGGCCAGATTAGCTCGCCATGTGTCTCCCTGTGTGCACAGAGCTTTCTCTGCCTTTAACGGGTGGAATGTGGTGGGAGAATCTGGCTCATTATTAGTTTTCCTATTTTGATTTGATCAACTGTTGTCAATTACAGACATTGGTAATTACCCACAGAAAAGGAGAGGAGGGAGAAAAAAACTTGCGATCATAATATTTATCTTATCAGTTATGGTATTTCCCTATATTGAAAAAAATATTATGATGAATTGTGTAACACAACAAGTGCTGATTCTACCATGCCCTTGACTTAAGTGTATTTTTATGGAGATTTTTAAAATTTTTCAAACAAAATACACGTTTATGGAGATATGCTGTTTCACTTATCATTGTGCCCTGTCAACCCTCCTTTCTGTCCCTCTCCCCACTCAGATTTGGCCCTTAGATTTTGTCCCCCTGTGAATACCACAGTCCAGGCCATTTCTGTCCAAACTTTTTCAGTGATGAAAGGAATTTTTATATCTGTGCTGCCCAATGGCCTGGACAATAGCCACATAGGGCTATTGAGCATTTGAAGTATGGCTAGTATGATTGGAAAGTTGAATTTTTAGTTTAATTTCATTGTAGGAAATTTAAATTTGAATAGTCACATGCAACTAGTGACTACTATATTTCTATGCAGTACAACTCATGCTTCTTAATTATTGTGATACCCTGTTGACTACTTTTCTTTGTGGAAGGACATGTGTCTTTAGTTTCTCTTAGACACAGCCAAATTAATCATCTTTAAATTCTGCTTTCATCATCAAATTTCCTATTTAGAAAACTATGCTGATTTCATGTAGTCTTATCTACTACAGTAATCTGCAAAGCTTGATTCCCTACTCATCCTTCATATCTCAGTTCTCATGATACCTGGAAAGATTATTCTTTGTCCCCATTATCATGTCTCTGTCCACGTCAGTTATTCTGTATCTACAACAAATTTTGTGTCTGAAAGGCATTACTGTCAGAAATTAGGTTTTATTAGTTTTATATCAATTACCTGTTTCTTGCTACTAGGAAATAGGTCCTATAAGAGCAGGGATTTTTATCTTTGTTGTCTTAATGCTCAGTTTTCTAAATGCAATCATCTTTACATCCACCGGCTTTAAAATTCTTCTTAGACACAATGTTATAAAAGGAAGTTTTGAGGCCAGCAACATTAGCATTACTTGAAAACATATCAAAATACAATTCTGAAAAGAAAAAATACAATTCTGAGGCTCTAATCCAGAGTTCGTAAATCAGCAACTCTCAAGGTGGGGCCCAGCAATCTGTATTTTATAAGCTCATCAGATGATTTTGATACATGTTGAAATTTGTGAATGGCTGCTCTAACACATAACTATACTGTAACTCAGTACAATAAGAAAATAAATTTCAGGATTTATGTTCCTTTTCTCTTAACCTATTCCTCATACTTTGTGCATCATTCTACATTTGTGTTACATTCTGGAAATACAGCACAACTAAATATTCCCACTAATTTATTTATTCTTCAGTTGTATATTTTCTGTCATTCTGTGAATGGGTCTCCTCTATAGAGTCCCAATTAATGGAAACATTTGAAGCCAGTTGTTAAGTCTAAATAAACTCAGCAAAACCTAAATTCAGATTCAGCTCAATTATAGATTACATTAACTTAGTCCTCTATATTAATGCTTGATAGAATAAAGGGGCATACTCCTTACTGGGAGTAAAATTTATTTCTCTAGTCTCTAGGGTGCTTTGCTTTTTATCACAGAGTGGCTTGTACACAATCAAAAATTATAAAACATGAAGAAGCAGCAGGAAAATATGAAAAGGAAGGAAATGGCCAACAGCAACATGTTCAGAGATGGATTCGATGTTATTATTATCAGACAAAAACATTAAAAAACTGTGAGTATATACATTAGATTTTAATGGAAAAATTACACATATGAGAAGAGATGAGTACTGTCATGAAAGAAATAAAAATATAAAAATTGAAACACAGGCCAAGTGTGGTGCAATCCTAGAACTCTGGTTGAGAAGGGTGGATTGCTTGAGATTAGGAGTTCATGACCAAAATGAACAAGAGCAAGACCCCATCCCTTCTTAAAAAAAAGAAATAAAATAAAATGAGTTGGGCATTGTTGTGGGTGCCAATAGTCTCAGCCTCTGTGGGAGGCTGAGGCAAGAGGACTGCTTGAGCCCAACAGTTTGAGGCTGCCATGAGCTAGGCTGATTACCCAGGGTATAGTGTGACACTCTGTCTCAAAAAAAAAAAAAAAAAAATAGAAAGAAAGAAAGAAATTGAAGCACATAGAATAACACATTGATGGTTTTAACAGAAGACAGGACAAAGTAGAGGAAGGAATCTATAAATTTGAAGGCAAGTCACTAGAAAATTTTCAAATAAACATAAAATAGTAAAAAAATAAATAAAAGAAATTGAGCATATGGGGCGGCACCTGTGGCTCAAAGACTAGGGCGCTAACCCCATACACCAGGGGTGGTGGGGTTAAGCCCGGCCCTAGCCAAAACTGCAAAAAAGAAAAAAAGAGAGAAATTGAGTATATAAAAATCTGTATTTAGAGTTCCAAAAGAGAAGATCAATAATGGAGGAGAAGAAATGTTTTAAGATACAACAGCTGATATTTTCCTCCATTAATGAATATTAACCCACAGATCCAAGAAATAAAACCTAAATGTAAGAAATACAAACTAATTGCATATAGGCCCATTATATTCAAAGTGCTAAAGATCAAACATAAAAGGGAAATTTATAGAGCAAGTAGAGAAGGCAAAATGATACCAGTGACAGGTGGCTTCTTATCACAAGCAATGGAGATGAGAATAAAATGAAATCGAATCTTTAAATCATTAAAAAATAATTGTCAGCACAATATTTTATATTCAGTTAAAATATCTTTCAAAAATGAAAATGGGATAAATAGATTTTATAGACAGAAACTGAAAAAATTTTTCAACAGATTTTCATCACAAGAAATGATATGATAAAGAAAGTTTTTCTTGCTATGGGAAAATGATGTGAGAGGGAAGCTTATATTTGTGAAAGGAATAAAAAACATAGAAATAGTAAATATATGGTTAAATGTATAAGACCTTTTAATTGCTATTATTTTTTATTGGCGCATATTTTTAATTTACTTAAATTATTATTTACTGATTAAGACAAAAAATAATGTGTCTTGGATATGATAACATTTATAAAACACAACACAAAGAACTCAAACTTGAGAGGAAGGATAAATTTATTTATAATACTGTAATGTTTTTATGTTTCTTTTATTATTATATTATTGTAAAAAAGAATGTGAAAAATAAAGTATATATAGTAATATCTATAGTGACACTGAAAAAGTAAAAGAATTGAAAAGCTTGAAAGTCAGTAGAGTAGATAAAATGGAATGTCAAAAATGTTAATCCTCTGAAAAGAAATAAGAAAAGGGAAACAACAGAAGAAACACAGATGAGACAAATAGAAAATAAAAACCACAACATAATAATAACAATAAATGTACAAGAATTAAACATTCCATGTAAAAAAGGCAAATACTGTTGGACTTTCTAAAACAAGAATAACTCTGTGGTGAATAAGAAGTACACTTTATAAGAAAGCTATAAATTGGTTTCATAGTGAAACTGAGTACATCGGGTACCTCTTCTTCCATTCTTGAGATACTTTGCTAAGAAGAATATGAAAACTATAACCCAATTTTAGCCCAAGAAGAAGGAGAAAGGGAAGAGGAAGGGGAGGGGAGAGGGAGAGAATGGGTGGAGGGAGAGTAATTGGTGGGACCACACCTACAGTGCATCTTACAAGGGTACATGTGAAATTTACTAGGTATAGAATATAAATGTCTTAACACAATAACTAAGGAAATGCCGTGAAGGCTATGTTAACCAGATTGATGAAAACTTTCAAATTGTATATGAAACCAGCACATTGTACCCCATGATTGCATTAATGTGCACAGCTATGATTTAATTAAAAAAAAAGAAAAAAAAGAAGTACACTTTACATATGAGTACTTCATATTGAAAGTAGATGATTTTTAAAGTTATGCTATATGTATACTGAAAATAGGAAACTTTAACAAAGGTAGTTTCAAGATAGAGTCTTAGAAATAAAGATTAAACTTATGTTAAATGTTCAATTTATGAAAGATACATAATAATCTTTAAAGTACCTAATAATAACACTTCAAAATTCAGATAGCAGAACTTGATAAAAGTAAAAGGACAAATAGAATATATCCACAAAATGAATTATATATTTTAACAGCTTTCTATTAGTTATTGCTGGAAAGAGTAGCTATTAAAAGAATTAGCTTATATTCTCCAAACTCTTTCAACCAACTTGACTTAATTAACATTTATAGAACCTCACATACTAACAATTCCAGAGTACCTATTCTTTGTAACTGCAAATGTAACATTAATTAAGATAGAGCATATGCTTAGTAATAAAATGACTCACAATACATAACAAAGGTAATCATATGTAGTAATTCTTTGACCAGTATGGAATTAAGTTAAAGATCAGTAAATGGTGAGCTATCTGGAACCTGCAAGCATTTTCAATTTAGAAAATATGCATCCAAATAATCCATAGATTAAAGAAGAAATAATAAGTGAAACAGGATAATTAGAAAATGTTATAAACTGAATTATAATGAGAACACAACACACAAAAATCTGTACTTAAAAAAAGCTATAGATTTTACATTTACATGTTTAAATATACATATTATAAAACAAGAAAGAACTGAAATTAGCAATGAAAAATTCAACCGTAAGGCACTAGAACAATCTTCTTCCCCTTCAGGAATCCCTATTCCTCATATGTTTGAACACTTCATGGAGTCTTGCAGTCCTCTAAGTGCCTGTTCTGCTTTCTCTCTCTTCTTTCCTGCCTCTTTATTTACCTGGGTTAACTCAAAAACATTATTCTCTAGCTCTGAGGTTCTCTGTTCTCCATGGTATAACCCATTTTTGATATTTTCTGCTGCCTTTTTACATTCCCTGATTGTTTCCTTCATTGCCTTAAACTCTGCCATGTCCTTTCTATATTCTACATATCTCTTGTCTGACTTTGGATTCTGTCTTTCCATTTCTTGTCTATTCTTTTTTTGTCTTTATCATCCATATTTTAAATTCCTTTTCTGTCAAGTTCATTAATTCTTTACAGGTGGAGTCATCTGCAGTAGCTGTCTCAAGTTCCCTTGGGGGATTTCCTCTGTTTTGGTTTTTCACATTGCCAGAATTATCCTGTAGGTTCCTCCTCATGTGTTCTTTCTTCTAGTTCACCTCCTTGTCCTCCTTTTTCCTTCTCACTGCCTCTTTTGCTTCAAACAGAAGTCCTTGCTCTTGATGACAATATGTTGCAATATGTCACTAGGACACCAGGTGGCACTGTGGTGTTTTCAGTAGATGGAAATTACACCCAGCAACCTCTATGGTCCTTATTCCAAACTTAGAGTTGCCTTCGGTGTTGGCCTGATTATTTTCTCAGCATTCAGACCCTCCTGGTTTGGGGTCTTAAAGCTCAGAAGAATCCTTCAAGGGTTGGTCTCACAGTGCACCCTGTCTCCAGTACCCAGATTTGTGAAACAGATCTTGAGGAGTCTGAGCAATATGATATCACATAACACCATAGTAGTTGGGGACTTTAACATCCCTCTGACAGAACTGGACAGATCCTCTAAACAGAAACGAAACAAAGATACAAAAGACTTAAAATGTGTCCCTAGAACAAAATGGATTAATAGACACATACACAATACACCATTCCAAAACTCGGGAATATACATTTTTCTTATCACCCAATGGTACATACTCCAAAATTTTACCACAACCTAGGATACAAATTAAACCACAGAAAAACTAATGGAATGAAAATTATACCTTGTATCTTCTCAGACCATAAAGCAATAAAGGTGAACTCAACTCCAATAAAAACATTCACCCTACACAAAGGCTTGGAAATTAAACAACCTTGTGCTGAATGATAGTTGGGTTCAGAAGAGATAAAAGAGGAAATTGTTAAATTTCATAACAACAATGAAGATACAAGTTGCCAATGAAGATACAAGATACAGCAAAAGCTGTCTTAAGGGTGAAATTTATCACATTAGATGCCTACATTCGAAAAACAGAAAGAGAGCGCATCAACAATGTCATGAAACATCTTATGGAATTGGAAAAAGAACAATATAATCTTAAACTCAGCAGAAGAAAAGAAATAACTAAAATTAAATCAGAGATCAATGAAATTGAAAACAAAAGAATCATTCAGAAAATTAATGAAACAAAAGTTGTTTTTCAAAAAAATAAATATTAATAAACTTTTAGCCAGATTAACTAGAAACAGAAAAGTAAAATCTCTAATAACCTCAGTCAGAAATGATAAAGGGGAAATAACAACAGATGACACAGAGATAAAAGAGATCATCTCTGAGTACTACAAGAAACTCTATGCCCAGATATTTGACAATGTGGAGGAAATTGATCAATACCTGCAATTGCACCCTGTCCCTAAACTCAATCAAGAAGAAATAGATCTTTTGAACAGACCAATTTTAAGAACTGTGATTGAAGAAACAATAAAACAATCTTCCAACAAGAAAATGCCCTGGTCCATACAGCTTCACACTAGAATTCTAACAAACCTTCAAAAAATCACGTATACCCATACTGCATAAATTATTCCAAAAATGGAGAAGAAAGAAAACTTCCCCAACACATTATGTGAAGCAAACATCCTCTTAATACCAAAACCAGGAAAAGACCCAATGAAAAAGGAGAATTTCTGACCAAGTTCATTAATTAATATAGGTGCAAAAATTCTCGCCAATAGATTACAGCTACACATTTAAAAAAAAAAAATCATTCATCACAATCAATTAGGTTTCATCCCAGGGATACAAGGCTGGTTTAACATATGCAAGTCCATAAATGTAATTCACCATATCAACAGAAGCAGAAACAAAGACCATACAATCCTCTCAATAGATGCAGAGAAAGAATTCGATAAAATCCAGCATCCTTTTCTACCCATCCCATATATCAACGGGCAAGGACATGAATAAAACCTCTAAAGAAGACAGATGAATGGCTAACAAACATTTGAAAAATGCTCATTGCCTGTAATCATCAGAGAAATACAAATCAAAACTACCCTGAGATATTACCTAATTCCAGTGAGAAAGTCCCACATCACAAAGTCTCAAAGCTGCAGATGCTGGGGTGGATGTGGGGAGAAGAAAACACTTTTACACTGCTGGTGGGACTGCAAACTAATACAACCTTTTGGGAAGGAAGTATGGAAACCCCTCTAAGTACTCAAAACACCTCCCATTTGATCCTGCAATCCCATTACTAGGCATCTAGAAGAGAAAGAAGAAAAAATAATCATTTTATTGTAAGGACATTTGCACTAGACTGTTCATCAGAGTTCAATTTATAATTACCAAAATGTGGAAACAGCCTAAATGACCACCAATCCAGGAATGGGTTAACAAGCTGTAGTATATGTAAACCATGGAATAATATTTAGCCATGAAAAGGGATAGAGACTTTACATCTTTTGTATTAATGTTGATGGAGGTGGAACACATTCTTCTTAGTAAAGTATCACAAGAATGGAGAAGCTAGAATACAATGTATTCAATTCTACAAGGGGGATGGGGGTGGGGAATGAGGGAGTAGGGAGAGGAGAGGTAGAAAGGGGTTGGGGTCATGGTGTATGGCATACCTCTTGGCAGCAGGATACAATTTTAGGAGGGACTTTATCTAACAAATGCAATTATTGTAACCTAATTTTTTGAACCCTCAATGAATCTCAAACAATACAAATAAATAAATATATAAATAAAACAAAAAAGACATTAGAGAGAGCAAGTTAAACCCCAAGTAAATAGAAGAAAGAAAATATCAAAAATAAGATAAAATAATGCATGAAATAGAAATGGGAAGTAGATCTGGTTATTGATAGGCATTAGTAAAATCAATAAAGGTCTGACAAGACTGATCAGGAAAAATGGAGAGAAAACACAATATACCCATATAGGAATAAAAAAGTGATATCACTACAGATTCTATAACTTATCATAAATGAATTGAGAATAAATAGAAAATCTGAATAGTTTAGTATCTATTAAAGAAATTGAATTAGCAATTTAAAATCCTCCCACAGAAGAAACTACAGGACCAGATGGCTTCCCTGTTTAATTCTATCAAAGATTTAAAGAGTATATGACCTGGACTTTATACAAATGTCATAGAAAAACAGTGTAGGTGGGAATACTTCCCTCCTTATTTTATGAGACCAGCATTACCAAGATTATAACAAGTGACAAAGTTATTGTGATAAAGGAAAATTTAAGTCTAACATTTTGTGATTATAGATGCAAAAATGCTTAGCAAAATAATTAGAAAATTAAATTGAGCAATATATATGGATTATACATTGTACCCAAATAAGTGTTACTTGAGGAATGCAAGATTGTTTTTAATATTTTTAATAAGCCAATAAAAGTTATATGTCATATTACTGGACTAAATCAGAAACATTATTTGATTATCTCAATAGACACAGAAAGGAAATTGAACAAATTCAGCACTTTTTCATAAATTAAATCTTAGCAAATGAGGAACATAAGGAAACATCCTAAATTTGGTGAAGAATATCTATTTTTTTTTTTTTTTTGAGACAGAACCTCAAGCTGTCACCCTGGGTGCCCTGAGTGCCATGGCATCACAGCTCATAGCAACCTCCAACTCTTGGGCTCAAGTGAGTCTCCTGCATTCACCTCCCAAGTAGCTTGGACTACAAGCACCCACCACAACGCCCGGTCATTTTTTTGGTTGCAGCCATCATTGTTGTTTGGTGGGCCGGGGCTAGATTTGAACCCACCAGCTCAGGTGTATGTGGCTGGTGCCTTAGCCTCTTTGAGCCACAGACACCAAGCCTAAAGAATATCTATTAAACAAATCATTCACATAGTTTTTGTCCTCTAAGATTGGGATCAAAATTAGAATGTATACTTTCACTACTTTTATTTAACACTAAATTAGAAGTCCTGCTACTATAATAAGGCAAGAAAAATAAAGACCTTGTTATTAGAAAGGAAGAAGTACAATTGCTATTATTTGTAGACCACATGATTATTTACATATAGAATCCAAAGGAACCAACCAAAACATTATGATTACTAACACCTGAATTTAACATGATTGCAATATAGAAGTTAATGTAATATCTCATTTCTATATACTAGCAATGAACAACTGGAAAATTAAATTAAAAGAAATGACATTTATAATAGCAGCATACTGGAAATGATAAAATATTGATGGGAAAAATTAAAGAAAACCAAATAAATGGAGACATATGCCATGTTTATGGATTCAATGTTTAATATTGTTAATATGTTCATTCTCTTCAAATTAATCTTTAGATTTGAAGAAATCTCGCTTAAAACACTGATAGCTTTTTCTCTCTAGAAACTAACAATCAATTTCTAAATTTATACAGAAATAAAAAGTATCTTGACTACATAAAATAATCTTGAAAGAGCAAAATACAATATCAAGCTTTGCATTATCTGCTTTCCGAACTTACTGTAATTATTATAAAGCTACAGTCATAAAGACTGTGATATCAGCTACTTGGATAAACAAGAGAGTACGAATGGGTCTACACACAATTTATTATTAACCAAGATATCAAGTCAAATATGTATGCACAACCTACACATTCAGAAAGAGATAGATTTTATATGTATGGTGTATTATGTATGTGAGTCCTTTGATATAAAGGGGGTGCCAAAAATGTATACATATGTTAAGAGATCTTGTTGGAAGTAAAATCAATCATTCCCCCAAAGTGTATGAATTATAGGTAAAATGTATGTGGACAGCATGTCTGGGTAACGCTTGACCAGTAAGGACACCTTCAATTCAACTTAGATAGATAATGTCCCTTAAAATGGCTTGAAATGTGTATATATTTTTGGCACCCTCTGTATATACATACATGTTAATGTATACATGTGTATGTATGTGTATATATATTATATATTCAGAATATGAATCCTTTATATGTCTGAGAAAAGACTCATATCTAGAATATATAAAGACCTCTAAAATTTGACAATAAAAAGACAGCCCAATTAGTAATGGAAATTATACTTGGACAAATATTTTACAAAAGAAGGTATGTGAATTTCTAATAAGTTTATGAAAATGTGTTCAATACAATTAATCATCATAGAAATGCAAATGTAAGCTACCTGGTACCCACTAGAATGCCTAAAATAAAAATGACTGACAACACCAAATGTTGGTTAAGATGTAGGTGAAGTGGAAATCTAATACATTGCTGTTTGGAATGTCAAATGGTACAAACACTTTTGAGAACTGTTTGGCATTTTTATAGGGTTAAACTACCATCTACCCTATGGCCTAGCAATTCCATTCTTACCCCAAAATACTTGTGCAAGAATATTCACAGAAGTTGTACTCATAATATCTTCAAACTGAAAGCAGGACAAATGTCCTTCAGCATGAAAAGGAGTCAATCACATCTGTTGTAATTATACAAGGGAATACTATTTGTCAACTTAAAAGTACAAGCTAATTATGTATTCAACATAGATGAATATCACCAAGTTGACTGAAAAAATATATAGGATGTCCCAAAGGTCTCCTCTAAAGTCACCATAAATATGGAAAACAGAAAAATGCACTTAACTGTACCTTTATTTACAAACTACTCATTACAACATTTTACAAACAGGAAGCCAACACATAGGGAATGTTTTGAAAAATTTGGGGATGAACACTTTGTAAATAAAGGTACATTTAGCTATAATTTCCTATTTTCCCTATGTATGATGACTTTAGGGGCAATCTTTGGGACATGCCATATGCTTTATAATTTCATTTATAAGAAATGATGAACAGATGAAATTTTTCAGTAATGATTGAAATCAGAAAGTTGTTGGTTACAATGAAGGAATTGAGTGAAGAGAGCAAGAGAGAAACTGTCGTAGAGATATAAATTATTTAAATCTTTATATAATTATAAAGTTTACCAGACTAACTTATTAATATCTGGGCATTTATTATAAATCATACTTCAATTTTAAAAATGTTATTTTGGGATCTCTTGTTTGCTACACTAAGTTTCCTCAGATGTTCATTTTTTTTCATTCTTAGTGGGGTGCTTTTATTTCATGGAGTTGTTTTCTCAAAATATATCCTGGTTGTTGATGAGATGTCATCTTTGTATTAGAAAATCCCAGCTCACCTGTCTGTAGGTGTGGTTCTGTTACTACAGCCTGTGTGGATGTAGAGCAACAGAGAGACACACTGTTGGTTGCTCACACCTATGTCCTGGGAGAACATTTTCTCAGCACTGTGAGCCTACCTTTTCCTCCTTATACCAGAGATTCTGCATGGCTTTTCTGGTCCATTTTTTCACAGACTTAGTACTGCAGCATTCCAATGATCTGTTCTCTCCCCCTCCTCGCCTGTGTGGTGTTGGGGGCAGTAAACAATTGGTTAATTTGCTAAACTTCTTGAAATATTTTTGCACAATGAATCACCCTGACAGCTGCCTCAGCTCTGTGAGTGCAGAGCAATTTTAAAACCTCTTCTACCTTTTGTGCAGCTCTCGTCAGTGCCTATTTGTTCCAAATGCTTTTCATTTGGAAGAGATTTCTTAGAATTTCTGGCCCAAATTTGACTCCCTCATGGTTTTTCACTGCTATAATGAACTTACAATTTAAGAAAACGGTATGTTTTCTGTCATTTGTGGGGATTTGGTTGGGACTTTGAGACAAGCACATTTGCTCTATTTGCCATCTTAAATCCAATTTCCCCAGTCACTTTTAATTAGCATCTGTGCTCACTGCTTTACATACTGATGCACCTAGAAACTCTTATTCTACTTTTATGTGACCCTCTGGAAACCTGCCGGCGGCCTAGACCTATGTTCTTTATAAGGTGGATATTTTACAACTTCACAAAGGTAGAATGCATAGGACATGGATTGATCTCTAAGGTATAGGCAGTTTTGAGGAAAGAATATTTTTTTTACAACATCCTTGTGTTGTAAACAATGGGATTGATGTTTTAGAATCTCCACATGGAGATTCTACTCTATAGATAGGCAACCCCAAACTGAGAATGCAGGAAAGCCCTACCCAGTCAGACCTCCCTAACCACCTGGCCCCTGACTGTTTATCATTCTAATGTTGACCTAACACTTTAGGAGGCTGTGTCTATAAATGAAGGATGTGTTTGTGCACTAAAGTCAAGTGCTATTTGCTGAGGATACTGTGACTTCCGTTTGACTTTCTTTCTGATAAAAACAGATGGAAAAGGTTTTCTTTCGTTGTTTGCTTCCACATTAAAAACAAATACTGACTGCCAAAGACAAGGATTGAAGTACTGCAGTTCCCCCTCACAGCTGTTATTTAGAGGTGGTCCAAAACTCTTCAAAGAACATTAGATAATACAAATCTATAGGATCCAGTAGTGAAATAGTATTTGCTAGTTCCTATTTTTTGCCCACTGTTCCAGGTCATTTGTAGCACCTAGGACTGATGTGATATCAATTTTACAGATGTATAAAGAGTACAGTTTTACTGCAACCTTACCATGTTACAAAGCAGTAAACTGAGTGAAGCACAGAGTAATTAGGCAACCTTAGATTTATTTTTTAAACAGATAGAGAAGCGATTTCATGACAATTCAAGCTTCTACAATGTCATTTGAAGGAAGACTATAGTTTTGTTCTTACAATAAATTGGCAATAAATTAATCATTTTTATCAAATAGAAATTTGATGCTATAATTACAATTTTCAAAAAATAGTTTAACCAAACAGATTCTCCTGGCTTTATTATTAAGACAAATATTCGTTGTAAGATAGTAAAAAAAAAAAATGTAATTCCAGAAATCCAGAGGTCAACATCATTGATTATAGAGTTGCCCAGTCTAGATATACTGTTGTATTATAAAAATTATATGTGTTCATTAGCAGATTTTACTTTTACTTAACATTCTATTTTAAAAAATATATCTTAGAACATATAATGTATACTAATATGGGTAGAAATTTGTCCCTTCTACTGGACAAGTTTATTTTTTCTCTTTCCAACTATAAATTACAGGGCAACCAACACCTTTGCAAATCTACGGATATATAATCTGGTTGTTTCCTACAAGTTGATTCTGAGAAGGAGAATGAACATCTCAGAAAGAAGTTGTGTGCATAATGTAGTTCTAGTTTCTATCTTCTACATTATTTCCAGGATTCTACCAATCTGAGGGGCTAGGTAGCTCCTTCCTTCCTTCCTTCCTTCCTTCCCCCCTTCCTTCCTTCCTTCCTTCCCCTCTTCCCCCCTTCCTTCCTTCCTTACCCCATTCCTTCCTTCCTTCCTTCCTTCCTTCCTTCCTTCCTTCCTTCCTTCCTTCCTCCCTTCCTCCCTCCCTCCCTCCCTCCCTTTTTTCTTTCTTTTGAGACTTTGCCCCTCGTGACGTCATAGCTCACAGCAACCTCAAACTCTTGGGTTTAAGAGATTCTTTTGCCTCAGCCTCCCAAGTAGCTCACCACAATACCTGTTTTTTTTTGTTGTAGTTGTCATTGTTGTTTAGCAGGCCTGGGCTGGGTTCGAACCCACCAGCCCCGGTGTATGTGGCCGGCACCCTAACCACTGAGCTATGGCCTCTGAGCCTAGGTAAGTTTTTCTTTATTCCCTCATCAGTCCTAATGACATTCCATGGGAAATTGAAGAAGATGACCATTCTTCCATCAGAAATGTATGAATAGTTGTGTTTCCTTACTAAAATCTCTAAATAAGTTCCCAAGATCTATTTGGAAGATTTGAATATTTTTTTCAGCCTCCTGATAATGTAATCAAGTTATTTCTGGAAATGTTTCTCTAATTTATACTTCCACAAATATTATTGTAGTCCTTATTGGATATTTATCTTTATTTAGATATTTGTATCATTTAGCATTAAAAATGACATTTGAATTCTCATTTTAATTTGCATTGGTTTATTTATAAAATTTTTACCTGCCATTTATATTTTCCTTTTTGTGAAATAGTCATTTATGTCTTTTATGTTTGGCCTTTATGTTGGTCAGTATTTTATTCATAGATAATATAGATAAATTATAAACATATATGGATTGACATAAGAGCGTTGCCATTTAAAAAAATTATAATTCCAGTATTTAAAATAATTATTAATATTATTTTATGAAATAGTACTTATATATTATAGTAAAGTGCATTAATCTTTTTTATCTTTAGTCTCTTTTAATATTACATAACATTTCAAATGATTAAACTTTAAATGTTTTTTTTCATGCTATAGATAGGGCTAATTTCAATAAAAACGTTGTGTGTTAGGACAAGTATGTTCAGATGCAGAAATGTAATTTTTCTTTTTAGCTTCTTTCTTTAAAAAGTATCCCCTTATGTATTCTTTGTTATTTACAATTAATAATCTTCAAATAAGATTTTTGAATATTTTACATGCAATTATCATTGAGTAGTGATTAATGATCCACAGATAATTTCTAAAGGCTGATGAAGACATTTGTATTTCTTTAGTTCCAGCCCCAGAATTTGGTGACATCCAGAAACAGGCCATCCCAGATCAATTTTATCTTAAGACTCCCCAAATGTTAAGTCACTTGGTTTGAGTTACCAGAACAAGTTCAGCAGACAGATTTGAAGGGTAGGATTTGATGTCTTGGAATGCTTGGTGCTGAGTTGCTTTTGCCAAAGTCAACGCGATGCTATCCATTTGCATTTCAAGTGAACTGTAGTCCCCAGTTGTGTTCATGGATCTGTCATCAAACACAGCTCAGGTTTCATCTTCAACTTATCTAAATATAGGCTTACTGTGAGTGACAAGATCCTGGTGGATGGCATTCTCTGCCATCCTCTTTGATATTGTTTCCAGTAGGATGACTCATGGCTCTGCTTTGCCCTAGAAAATGTTTAATTACACCAGGGGATTTTTATCGAGTGAAAGCATCATTGACGGATCAGCTACTACCTTGACAACATGGACCGTCATTCCACTGTTGGAATATTACACAGCATTTACATTTCTGACACTGACCATTTGAAGGGAATTTCAGCTGGATTTCTAGACAGTCTGATTCTGTCAGGTGAAGAGAGAGTTGAAGGTTCAGAAATGAGCGTATAGACAGAGATGCTTGGGTTTCTTGGTGAGAGCCCATAAAGCTATAAATGTTAAAAAGCTCAGATAATCTGTTGTGTTGTCACTTTTCAGAGGGAATGAAAAAGTGATTTTATCTCTTTTGATTTTATACTTTATTCACCTTACAAAAGCACCTGAAATTTAGCTTTGATATGAAAGCTCCTTGATAGTATATTTGGCAGTGTCATTATAATACCTTGAGACATGAGTGTTATTAAGGAAACCGTTTTCTTTGGCTCCATTGATAGCTATTCCTCTGAATGACACGTGACACTGAAACACTAAATTTGGGTATTTGGGTTCCCCTTCAAAAGGCCACCCAGTGGTCATGAACTCTCCACTCTAGCCTTTGTGCAGATGACTATGCAGCGATCTTTCTTTGGTTCGAATTACTGTCATATTCTCATTTCTCACGTGGAGCTTAGTGCATTTGAGTGTACACTGAACTGAAAAAGTTGTTCTGGCAAGGGGGATTATATTTCTCCTTAGCATCCTTTCAGAGCAGTCGGAATGCTTTCCTTGTCACAGATGGAGAACACCAGAGGCTTCCTGTTGGTAGGCTTTATGATTGATAAGGCGGATGCTGCCTCTGTCGCTCCCTTTTGTATTTTCATAGATGGGAACAGGTTCAGGGAACAAAGTTAAAAAATTAGGTAAATCTTTCACATCAAGCAAACTCCTTCAATTTTTCTTGATTGTTGTTTCATAACAGTCCCTCACTTTCTGTCCCAAAGTTCTTAGAGAATAACTGTTCTCACTTTTAAAAATTGGGGTTGCAAGAGAAATCATGTCCCAGATTTTACTATTGCTTTTGACTTTCATAAATTAGTTCAGATGGATAGAAAGACCTGTGAAGACTAGAATTCAGTTTGCAAACTAAATCAGTAGTTGGTGGTTACACAGAACTATGTCTTGTCAGATTCATTTATTAAATTGTTGCCCTCAGACGTTACTAGTCCATGAGGAATCTGGGCCAATAGCCTTTGCTTCTTCACGTCCTGAATGGGTTGGTGGTTTTTGTACTACTCTGGAGCCAATTCCAAGGTTGAAAATTTGGTTAATTGAGAGTTTATCCTCAACCAAAAGTTGAGGCTCTACGTGCCTGGGGTGAGCCCTAGGAATTCACATGGCCACTGAACCCCAGTCTCCTCTCTCTAACCCTATCCTGGGCCACTTCGGACTTTTGTGAACCCCACACACTTTTGCTTTTGTGAGCCTGTGCTTTCATTTAAAGAAATACTAAAAATTTTACAAGTGCACTGGTATAAAAACCCAAATATAATCTAGGCTGGATTCATGATGATGTATTTATTATTATATTCATTTTTTTCTTTCGATTTAAAAAAGAATCAAAATGTAAAAAATTTCATAGGCTCCTAAAAGTATCATGGGCTCTAATGGGTAAGTAGGGCCATTCCTTTATATGTTTGACCAAGTAAGTATATTGTTCCTTCCCCAGTTTCAAGACCAGGCTTTTCTCAAATCCTGCAAACCATTTTATGTGGCATGCTTCTGTGACAATCAGACGGCAAATGGTGATGCATTTTAACCAGGAGAGACTACCTGGAACTGTGATTCTGCTGCTTAACTCCAAGCATTGCTAGTTACTGAGAACCATGAAGGCCTCACTCAGCCATTAAATCGTATTCTCTGGTTAGTGACACAGGCTTGGAGTACATTTGAGTTACATCAGTTCTGCTGTTTGTACAACTGGGTATTTTCAAAGAGACCAGCACTATTGACTGCCTGCCCATCTTCCTTCTCCCTTTCTTTCCTTGAGATTTCAGTATGCCTTGGAGTCTAATAGTTACTAACTGCTGGCAGATAATGTAGGAAAAACAAGCAGATTGTTAGGAGCACATTTTGGAATTTACCATATAATTTTATTATTCTTTGTGCAAATTTAAGCCTGAGTTATTCTTCTTGGTTTCACTGCACCTGTCCTACTTTAACTCACTTTGGGTCAGTATTGTTGATGCAACGAATTTAACAGGCACTTCCTGAAGCCTCCTTTGTGCCAAGAGCTTTGCCATGTGCTCCCTCACCGCACACAGACCTGAAATTGTGGTATTGAAATTGCAGTTCAGTAATTATTTTGTTGCTTGGTTTCCTATTTTCTTTTAATTATAAAAATAATGCTTGCTGGGGGGGGGCACTCAAATAATAGCTAAGCCTATGGATGTAAAGAGAGTTTAGTATTGTTTCCTTAATTAATTCTAAAAGTCATGTGTCTTCTAAGGTAATGGTCTTTGATTTTTTTTTTTTTCCTTTTCTCTGTTGCTTTGAAAATTTTGGGCTGTTGCACTTTGAAACACTTTCCTTCATTTTGACATTTTCTTCGTTTTCCACTTCCCTTACTAATAGCTTTTATGAATATGTTTTCTGATCCTCAAATTTTGTCCTTTCTTTGCAGTCTGTCTCCTCTGATTTATTTCCTTAAATATGTCTTTGAGTTTAAGAAAATGGAGAATTGGACTTATAATTATTCTAGAATTAATTATTCTACCACTGATATTTTGGAAAAAAAACTTCTTGTTCTTTTTGTTGTTGTTCTTTTCATCCCTTTTCTAAATCTAAGGTCTTTAATGATCCTAGGAGTGTGTCTACTCTTCAAAATGCATGCTTTCCAACTATATCTAAAGATCTCAAATATTCTGTTTTTTACATGTGATTTCCAGAGAAATGTCCATTTGGCATTTGGGATATCATTCTGTTTCTCTTCAGGAGGTGCTGATGTTTTCTATTTGTTCTTGAAAGTGCTCCCTTTCTTACCTTTTTGTCTGCACTGCCCTCATCTCAGGAGTCTGACCTATGTGCACTTCAGCCAAGGGCTTTCTTACTCATTAGCTTCTAGCTGGGTTTGACCAGTAGGGGGTCCCAGGAGACTGGAGAGGAGGACTCTGAGGGTGATGTATTTATTTCCAAGCACCCTGCCTGGCAGGGCATTACGTATCGGCCATGCCCCTCTGTCGAAGGCCCATGCTTCTGCATGCAGCCCACACCATGGCTCTCTCCAGATCCTAGTTATTCTTACCCTACCCTTCTGGCCTAGGGTTATGAGAGTAGATGCAAACCCTGAGGTCATTTACTTCCCTTGTTGCTTTCCCTAAGCTTTTATGTTATAACAAATGTCCCTGTATTAATTTTTCCTCTATTAGCCAATCCGAGTGTACATTTGTTTTCCCCTTCTAGGACTTACTTGATACGGGCTAAAATTTATTCATATTTTCCAGAGGATATTCTTTAGGTTCTCTTGCTTGCTGCTTTCTTGTGTGTTTTAAATGCTGTGGCTAAGATTGGTGTCCTCATCTGCCTGCTAAATCTTCCATGAACAGCATTCCTCAAGTGACAGCAGTGGTGGTGAGAGGAAGATTTTATCCTCTCTTTACTTCAGAATGTCTTTTCCTTGCAGGTGAAACAACTCCCCCATTTACAAAGCTCCAGAACATTTCCTGTATATTAGTCAGGGTTCTCTAGAGAAACAGAACCAATATATGTAATGTGCATTATATTATGTGTTACAAAATATAATGAATAATTTATATATTATAAAATATGATACATAATTTATATGTTATATATTATAAAATATAATATATAATTCATATGTTATGTACCACAAAACACAATATATAATTTATATGTTATAATATCCCGGATATGTGAGTGTTTAGCCACCTCATATCTTGGAACAGAGCATCTCAACTACGCAAACCTACTATGACATGGACGCTATACATCCTATCCCTGTTCACTTATTGTAATTAGAGCATTTTTCTCTCTTTTTTTCTTCCATATTATCTTTTCTCACTTAGAAAGAATATATGCCACATTTTAGATGTGTTAGTTATCAGTAGAGATAATTTCCCATATTAAAATTTTCTAGCAAAACCTCGTTAATTTGTATAATATTGAAATGCTTCTTCTGACATGTCGCATGATTTTCAAAATCACTTTTAGTTTTTTGAATTTTAAATCAGATTCAATTTTCCTTTCCATGAATATCAGAAACCTCTGCTAACTATTGTTTGGAAAGAAATGTGAAATAGATTCTATTTCTATATTTATTTAATTATATATCATATTTATATATTGTTATTATATATGGTTTATTTACATATTCATATAGAACATATAGTCTATGTATTTTTTAGGATTAGCTTCCTTAGTTATTAATTTGATTACATAAAATGTGTTATTGGAATGTTCCATAATTAGGTTTCTAAATGGAAAGTTTGTGGCTTGTGAATTAGTTTTCTTACGTTCGAAAGAACGCTACATGTTTCTGCATTCAAAATAGTGACTTCACACATAAATATGATAACCATTAGTTGATTAGAATATTTCATTACTCTGTATCTCTCCTTGGCTTTGTCAAATAATTGAGGTATTAGTTTTCTTCCTTCCATCCTTCAATCATGGACATGGGAATAGTCAATAAATTATGTGATTTGGAGGAATGTAGTGAAAAGAATTTTTAATGCCTTCTGGTACACAGAGCCATGTGGTTGTCTCTAACTGCCCTGGTCTTTTATTTCTGCAACTTTGAGCACTGACCATTAGGCAAAATGGATAGGACCATTGATATCCAGTGAGATATATTCCATATTTATACTAATTATTTGGATTAGTGGTTGGTAAACAATGGCTCATTTCTTATGATCTATGAGCTAAAAATGATTTTTAAATATTTTCAAAAAATCACAAGAAAACATTATTTTATTGCACATGCAGATGATAGGAAATTCAAATGTTAGTATTCATCAATAAAGTTTTATTGGAACATAATCACATTCATCGATCACACATATATAGGCACTTTAACAAGATAATGTATTGTATTATACCCACCACTATCACTTATGCTCCCTTTCTGTATAAAAGATAAGGAAATTTACAGATATTCCAGGACAAATACGAACCCATTTTTTTTTTTTTAGAACCGCATTTCTGACACCAATTTTATGAGGTTTCCCCATCTTCCCCTCCCTTACACACCAATCAGTTCTCCAACTCTCTGGACATCAACTGTTCGCCTTGTAATTAAATTCTGACGCTAAGTACTTGAAGTTAATACAGTCCTCACAGGTAAAGGACTGGTTTGAAAACACTGCCCCCCTCTTCAGGTGCCAATCTCAAGTTCCAGGCTGTCACCTGTACTTTTGAACAAGTGCATATAAATTGAGATTTCCTACAACCCCTAACACAGGTTCAATAATTTGCTAAGACAGTCACAAAACTCAAGGAAACATTTACTTAGGTTTATTGGTTTGTTATGTAGGAGGATGCAGGCAAACAGCCAGATGAAAAGGTACATAAGATGAAGTCTGGAAGGATCCTGAGCACATTATGTCTTTGTGGATTTGGGGTTCAACCCCCGTCTGCTCATAGATGTGTTCACCAATGTGAAAGTTCTTTAAACCCCATTGTTTAGAGCTTTTACAGAGGCTTCATTATTGAGGCATGACTGATCATTGAGGATGAAGCCAATATCTAGTTCCTCTTCTTTCCCCTGAGGTCCAAGGTGAGGCTGAAAATTACAATCCTCTAGTCATAGCTTGATCCTTCTAGTGACCAAAAAGCTATGTAGGCAACCCAGCCAATAGCCCTCTTAACAGCATACAAAAAGACACTCTTACTTTGAATCATTGCAGAGATTCCTAGGGTCTTAAAAGCTCTGTGTCAGGAATTAGAGACTAAGACCAAATGTTATAACACAAGATATTCCTATCACTCCTATCACTAAGGAAATTATAAAGATTTTAGGAGTTCTGTATTACAAATAGTGGCAGATACCACCTATATATTTATTGTTATGTCACAGATACAGTATGAATGTACTTTCCTCATCTCTGTACTCAAAATGGGACCCAGCAAGTATGAAAACAGGTGTTTCAATTATGGTCTCATCCAGGACTCTTGATTCTTGATGGACAATTACACATAATATCTTTATTTGTTTTTTTTTCCCCTTGCAATCTAGTTCCCAGCAGGAAATTTACTGAGCTGCCGACTTGTGATCATCTAATTGACTCAGAAAGAATCTGAATGAGTTTCTAAATATCCAACTAAAATCAATTGTGACTTTCTTTATTTTAGGCCCTAGGCAGATTGAAATTGAGACAATAAATGGAAGCACCTCATTCTGAAAAAAGCGAGAGTTGGCGGCTTCACCGCAGACATCACATCCATACACATGCATACAGACACACAAGCACACTCACACAAACAAACACATAGACCCACTCACATAGCACACTCATTTGCAAAGCTTTATATTCATAAAGAATGTAGAATTGGATATATGCTAAACATCTCGAAAGCTCTATCTTTCTATTATGCATGATTTCAGCAATCTAGAAAAACATTTCATTTAATAGAAGGAAATATTAAGGACTATATTAGCCCATTTTATGTTGCTTATTACAGAATACGTGAAGGTAATTTATAAATAAAAATAAATCTTTTTTAACAGTTATGAAGGCTGAGAAATCCCAGGGTGAGGGACCACATCTGATGAGAGTCTTCTTGCATTTTGAAGGGTCTAAGGTGTTGCAGGGCAGGTATCCTTGGTGAGGGGGCTGAGTGTGCGAACATGTTAATTCAAGTCTCTCTTCCTCTTCCAAAGACACCATTTCCACTCCTCAAAGATCAACAACTCATCAATCTATTAATCACAGATAGATTAACGCATTCCTGACAGCACAGCCCTCATGATCCATCACTTGTTAAGTCCCCACCACTCAATACTGCCACATTGAAGGTTAAATTTCAACATGAGTTTTGGAGGACGCACATATTCAAACCATAGCCAGGACTATTGGTGGTAGTGGAGAGCTATGACTAATATATTACACATAGCTGAGTTACCAAGGGTCTTGAGAGTCTTTATTTTTACTATGTTTTTCATTTTATTCATAGAAAACTTTTCCCCAAGTTTCATGTATTTGTACACATTTTATAGTTAAACAATTTTCATTAAATTCCAATTTGGGTGAAATAGAAACAATATGAATTTCAATCAGCATTGTTATGGGTTTAGTAGCCCATCTGCCATTTCATCCTCTTTTCCTAACAGAGAAGGTACAACTGTGAGAATAAACAAAGTGTTCAGCACTTCAGAATTTTAAGCATCTGAACCTCCAGAAAGGAGGGACTGAATGCTCAGTTTTCATTGTGGTATGTAATCATGATGAGCACTATTAAAAACTGTGATTAGAGGTGAAGCATTTGTGGCATGAATTCTAGTGAGCATTCAGCAGTTAAACAAGCACACACCATGAGCTGTTGTTTTCAGGAGAATGATTGCTGGGGGGACAGCAAAGTGTTTCAGTGTGTGCAGTGAGAGAAGGGTTTCAATTCAGATCTCTACAAAGGATGCTCTTTCCAGCTATGGATTCCCCAAGCCCTAGTCTCATCCCTCCCCCAAGAACAGAGGATGCTGAGGAGCCACAGGGATCACAGACAAACACAACAGTCCAGCTGTATACAGAAAAACGACATTACTGATCCAGCTAACAAAGCAGAAGCAAGCATTTTGCAAACCACATTGGAGGGACGAACATCAGGAGGGAGCAATTCAAGACAAAGCTTGGAAAGAGCTCTGCTTCCAAGCCCAGTTTATGCCCTTATAGACAGATAAAAGCCAAACAGAATATAGAACTGTGGGAGATCCATTGAAGAGGATTAGCAAAATTTGCACAATACACAGAAAAGGGATTTGTTCATGAGTAGGACCAGAGCACACTGACTAAGGGTAATTTTCAGTTTCCCTTCATGGGAAGTTGATGCCAAAGTATTCATAGTTGTGGGTAATTAAGTGTATTTAATACTAAAGATTGTTCTAAGAAAATAAGGAAATTATTAAGTAATAATAATAATAATTAGCAAGGATTAAGGACATTAATCTCATATTTAGAATATGAGAATATCCTCAATATTGTCATCAAAAAGTACTGCACCAAGGAATTTGCCCCATTCCAGTAGAAGGCATTTTAGATATTAGCAGCATTCAATGAGAAGACAACATTGTCAGCAGGGGGATCTCTGGGCCCTGGAGTCAGGCAGAGATGGGTTCCAATCTTGCTCTTTTATTGTTTGTGGCTGTAGCAAGGTACATGGCCTCTCCAGATATCATTCCCAATACCCTCATAGGGAATTCTTTGGTTTCCCAGGGCTGCTGTAACAGAGTAGCACAAAACTGGCTGGCTTAAAGCAACAGAAATTTATGGTCCCACAATTTAAAAGCTAGAAGTCCAAAATCAAGGTGTCAACAGGGTTGACTTCAAGGGAGAATCTGTTTCCTGCCTTTCTCTCAGCTTTAGATGATAGCCAGTGATCGCCAGCACTCCTTGGTTTGTAGGTGAATCACTCCAATTTCTGCCTCTGTCTTCACAGGGCATTCACCCTGTGTGTGTCTACATTTCCCTCTTTCTATAAGGATACTAACCGTATTAGATTAAGGCCCACTGTAATGAACTCCTGGACTTGATTATATTTACAAAGACTCTAATTCCAAATAAGTGTCACATTCACAGGTAGGATTAGGACATCTACATATGTTTTTTGGGGGGGCACAAATCAATCCCTAATAGTGATAATAACCAAATCCCTTCTTCACAGCACTATGGGAAGGATTAAATAAGTTGTTAATGCAAAGGCTACTGAGAGTGGCTTTGTGCCCGTGGAAGAACATTTTTGGCCTCCCCAACTCTCAGCATGTGTGGCTCTATAATAACAGTTGGGCTCTGGGACCTGTCTGCAACATTGCCTCCCCTATCATGAACTCATTGCCTTGCTAAATTATTATTCTCATTATTACAAATATTACTAAAATGCTGTCCTAACATTGTTTCTCCTGTGTGGGTGTGCTAAAACCCTTTGCAAAGCTTGATGCTGTCCATGAACTTTCTCTCCATTCTAGCTGTTCTGAGTTTAGCTTGGAAGTGGCATCGAGCTGGTATGAACTGGAAATCTGAATGGCTGTATGAACACAGAGACAGATGGCAGGATCCCCATTGGAATGTGTGGCCAGCACATGGCTGCTATTTGTTTTCACTCTCGAGTAGTCAGCAGACACGCTGTGACTGCAGTGCAGCTGCAGTGAGATTACTTCCAGAACTTTACAGGACTGGGGGCCAGTGCATGGCAGGGGTTACTTGGACAGGTTAAGTCCTAAAAAGAAAGCAAAGAATCTTTTCACATCATGGGAACACAACACAAAAGGCAATGTCCCTACAAATGAGTAGACATGTTCTAATTTTCAGAATTAGAGCATTTCTGCTTCCCATGTAATTCTGACTTGTTTAACTTCCTCAGTGTGTTCCTGTAATTTTCAGACTAATGCTAAAGTTTCTTTACATCCTTTCAATGTAGTTCATAATTGGGCCCCTGAAACCTCTTCAGATATATCCTGCTGTTTCTTACCTCTTATGTTACCAAACCTCTTGCATTTCTGACACATGTAGCATTTTGCTGGAATAAAATTTCAATTTATGTTGCCTAGATAAATTTCATCTTCTTGAAACTTCTGTTTGGCAATTTCTCTCCCTTCTTCATATCCTGCCTCCCCACTTCCTTGGATTCCGGCACCTATGTTATTATTTGCCAAATGATGTTAAACTTTGTCATTTTTTAGTCTGGACAATCCCTTCTTCATTTTGCGTCTTTAGGGTTTAGGAAATCATTAGTGTTCAATGATTGCTGGTTAAACTGAATTATATTGAATTTCCTGAGAATGATTTTTTAAATTTATCTCTCTCTCAGGAGAAAAACAACCAAAGATACTTGATCCTATTTAGTCCCTTTTCAAAGGAGTGAACATTTTCTTTAAATAAGGGCAGACATAGAAAACTTCTAGAAGGCAAGAGGTTGACTAAATTAACATCTGCGAGGCATGCATTCTCTCAATAAATATCTACTCAGTATCTTCCACATAGTAGGCACTGAAGACACAAAATGAAAAAGTTCCTCTCCCTAGTCATAAGGAACTCTCAGTACAAAGGGGCTAAACATGTAGAGAGATAATGGTGGATGAGAATACCTTGAGGTTACCCCCCTAATGGCATAATTAAAGTTTTCCAATCAGAGAAGTCTTCCCTTGAAAGGAGCTGAATGAATTTGTTCCTACTTTCTCACCACCTGCACACTCAATAGCTATCTCTAATTTTATTTTCACCTCTACTACCCCACTTAAATTATTTTGTCAAAGTCAACAATGACCTCCATATTGTCTAATCCAATGATTATTTTTATTTTTGTATTATTTAACCTATCAGCAATATTTGGCATAGTTTCTTATGCATTTTTATTTATTTTATTTCAGAAAGTGCTGAAATATTATGTCATATTCAGTTATTTGCACAAATTCAGTCAAGTTTATAAGTGTGCCCCCTACCCAGAGAGTGTACCATACCTAGTGGGTGTGAATTTACCCATCCCTTCTCCCTCTTCTCCAAACTACTGCCTGATGGCTCTGACTTCACTGCCTCATGCCTTTTTAGAAAAGTCTTCTTTAAGTTTCTAAGAAATCCCACTTTCTTGCTTTTTTTTCTCTTCAGCAGTCTCTTTTGCAGATTTCTCTAGCTGATACAGAGACTGCTTTCCTATGACGCTTACAAAGCTTAGGTGTCAGGACCCCTCCTTCTTGCATGAATACTCTGTGCAAAGGGCAAAAGTTTTGTAAAATTTGCAAAAGTGGACTAAGGGCTAAGGTAACAGTCTCTTTTTCACTCCAACATCCCCATCCGTCTTGTCATCATGTTTAGTGATGTTAGATTGTCTGCAGGCAGTTTTGGAATCTGGTTAAAGGGAATTTGGGTTATGGATATGTTTCCTTTGGATTTAGTGGGTTACATGTATGTGGCTCATAGTCATGTGAGGTTAGTGAGGCTGTTACTAGACATCCCACCAGCCAACTCACCTTCTGCTGTGACATGAAGGTGAGGGCCCAAGGTAGCACCATGACAGCAATGTATCCTGTGGCCCTAGCACTGAAAGAATGTGAATAGTAGAGGAGAAAAAGGCTACAAGAGAGACCAGATTACATCTTTGTTCTCCCAATGGAAAATAATATTACAAAATCTTTTTTTTTTTTAATTTCAGATTGATATGAGGGTATAAATATTTAGGTTACAGTTTTCATTTCTGAGGTGAAGTTCAAGTTGTAGTTGAGCCCTTCACTCAAGGGGTGTGATGAATGCCCTTACATTGTACATATTAGGTGAGATTCCACCAATAATGCTCCTTTCTTCTTCCTCCCCTTTTCCTCCTCTCATCTTCCCCTGGTTAGACCATACGTGTGTTTTTCTTTTATGTCGGCATCTAATTGTTTATACATTGGTCTCATATTAGTATTGAGTATATTGGATACATTTTTTTCCCATTTTTATGATACCTTACTAAGAAGAGTATGTTTCAACTTTATCCAGCTAAACACAAAATATGTAAAGTCTCCATCTTTTCTTAAGGCTAAATAATATTCCATGGTATAAATAAACCACAGTTTGTTAATCTATTCATGGATTGATGGGCACTTGGGTTGTTTCTACATCTTGGCAATGTAAATCGAGCTGCAATCAACATTCTAGTGCAAATGTCCTTGGGGTAAAATGATTTTTTTTGTTGTTGTTGTTCTGGGTAGATACCTAGTAATGGGATTGCGAGATCAAATGGAAGGTCCACTTTTAGTTCTTTGAGAATTGTCCATGCATCCTTCTATAGAAGTTGTACTAGTTGCAAGCCCACCAGAAGCACAAAAGTGTTCCTTTCTCTCCACATCCACACCAGCATCTATAGATTTGGGATTTTGTGATGTGTGCTAATCTCACTGGAGTTAGGTGATATCTTAGAGTGGACTTGGTTTGGGATGATGAACATTTTTTCATGTGTCTGTTGGCTATTCGTCTGTCATCTTCAGAAAAGTTTCTGTTCAATTCTCTTGCTTACTTATAAATGGGGTTGCATGCTCGTTTCTTGTTGTTTAATTTGAGTTCTCTGTAAAGCAACTGAAATATTCAAATAAAAAAGTAGGAGAAGAAAGTAATGAGAGTGAGTCAGTTAGTTAATACGACTAAATATTATGAAATATTATAAAGTTTTCCTGGATTTTGTGAT
Organism: Nycticebus coucang; assembly: GCF_027406575.1. Classification (NCBI taxonomy): domain Eukaryota; kingdom Metazoa; phylum Chordata; class Mammalia; order Primates; family Lorisidae; genus Nycticebus; species Nycticebus coucang. Next base: position 42,016,534 of record NC_069786.1, on the reverse strand, counting down.
GTTTTTGGTATTTATCATCATTTCTATATCTGTAATTTATTATAATTTATCATTGTACTGTATCTAATTTTATATTTATTAATATGATTTGTTTTATTAATTTTCCTTGAAAAGGTCTTCCTAAATTATATAAGCCCCCCAAAGCCCAACTTCACTACCGAGTTTCTCACAACCTGACCTCTTAGCCCCACTCATTCTGACATCCCATCCCAGGTAATATTGTCAGTTCCCATGGTTTTAAAAGCCATTTATATGCATCTTGGTTGATATGGATCTTATTTTGATCACAAAAGAACTGGAATGTGGAATATTTTTAAATTATCTTCTTTATTTTTATTACTGAAAATGGTTTCATTATTTTTAAGAAGTATAAAATGTGTGTGAAATATACTCTTCTCATCACCCTTCAATGTTTTATCCCAGAGGAAAAAGAAAGCCATTATTTGAAGTTTGCTTAACTATTTATGAACTTTTTTCATTCATGTTTAAAAGATTAGAGTTATACACCATGTTTATATATATGTGTGTATATATATGTTTATATATATACACACATATATTATATTATATGGTATATATCTTAAAATTACATAGTCTCACATGTATGTGTATGTTAATATATAACATATAAAAATAAGATCTATAGTATTATAATTCTCTTTTAGAAATATACTGAGGTAGGATGAACTCATCCTTAGAAAAAGTGCTATATGCCTCATTGCTGAATATCACTATGGTCACCTTCAAAGTTTTCCCTTTGGGAAACTATGTACTGACATCAGTACCTAGCCCAGACTTCAAAGCTATTATTTCTTGAATAAACATCTGAGACGTCATCATACAGAAAACAAAAACATGCACCAACAATAATGCCTACCACTCAGTAAGGCACTGCCACGCATCAACTTGAACTGTGAGATGCTGGTATACCACGGTCATAAAATTTTACCAGGTTGTTTGTATTGTGCTGCCAACTTAAGCACACAGTGGCAAGTTTGTGAACTTATTGGACATTGTTGAGACAAGAACTCTGATGGTCATTCCAGAAAGAGTTCCAAAGTTGCTTTGAAATGTGGACCAGCACTGGTGTTGGTCCATAGCTTCCCAAGGGGAGTACTTCAAAGGTGATTGTAGTAATATTCAGCAATAAAGTATGTAGCACTTTTTCTGAGATAAGTTTGTAAAATTAATTGTCAGACCTTCTATATAATATAGTATAGTTTTTAAAAAATATATTATAGTTTTAAATCCATGTCAGACTATGTAGACCTAATTTATTCTGTAATTATTTTTTAAGATTTCATAATATTTTTTCATACATGTATTTCATAATTTCCTAACCTTTAAGACTAGATTTTTAACTGATGGACCCATGTTTTATATTATTAAAAAGGATAACAGAGCATCTCCATTTTAAAATCCTGTCAAAGATGCCAATTACCAGTGACTTCATTCTTATGCCACTGCAGGTGCACACCTTAATGTGAATTTAATACACAGCAAGGAGCAAATGTAAGATGCCAAGTTCACTTCCACTAAAAGAAGACAGATTTATTGGCAGGTTGATTTGCTAACTAAAGGATCTTAAAAAACATACAATGAAATGGTCAAGTTTTTCTTTCCAATTCATTTATCACTCAACATTTGTTAAGGGGCAGCACTGAAGGCAGATCTCAGGACAATATGTGTCATGTCTCTCAGTCTACAAGAAAAGGCTATGAACTCTGGTTCCAACTCAGGGTACGACCCTTAAAAAATGATCTCACCTCTTTACTTCCCTCATGTCCTCTTCTACATGTTTTTAAATTATGTGAACAGTTAGACCCTGAAGAACATAATTAGATACTTCATTTCAGGGTTTATAAGGATTTGATAAATAAACAGTTCTTTTGTTTTTTGTTTAACTGAATTAGATTATTACAATCTGCCAACCCCTTTAGCACTTGAATTTTTAGATAAGGAACAATTGCGGAGGAAAGAGCATTTTTAGAAATAGCTGTAGAGACATGAAAGTGGGCTGTAATTGACTGAAAAAAGATGGATTTATTGGCAGGTTTATAAGTGACTGGGAACACTCAGAAGAGGTTACTGATATTCTTGAGATAGAAGAGGGATTCGGGTTGGTAACATGGACACACTTTGAATTCAATCCAGTGGCTTACTCTACTGATTTTGAATCATCAGCAGTTTTCTCATGTATGTATGAATTATTTATTGTAGTTACTTATGGTATCAATTCCTTTAGAAGTTTGGTTCTTATATACACCCTATCTATGAGGCATTTTCTCCCTTGTATTTTAAAGCCCAGAGAATAGCAATGATTTTAGGTCAATTTACAGAACTTCCTGGCCATTGGTACTGCCCAATATTGGATTGGGATTCTCCATAAATACTGAGATTACCTTCAACTTAGCCTTTGGGGCACATTTGCATGGGAAGGGAGGGATGCATGAATGATAGATATAGGGTAGACAATATATTATAAAGGGGATCTGGTTGGACTCACCTCAGGATAAAATCAGCATTATCAGTTAGATGCAAAAGTGAGAGAGAATCAAATGACAATTGATATTTTGCAAGGCAAATGGAGGGCTCCTGCAAATTGTGGAGATCATTACCTATCTGAATGTGCTCTACCTCTTAGATGCTCACGTGTTTGTGTCTCACTATCTGTGTATCATTATGTGTCTGGTGTGTCTGGTGTTTTTACATATTTAAGTGAAGAATGACTGGGTTAATCCAAGTGAGCTCCAAGGCTACTTTTGGTCCTGGGATTTTATAACTGTCATTCTGTGTTTTTACCAGTGTTTATGTACATTTCAGTGTGTATGCTGGAGTTCATATGTCCTGAGTTTATGTGTTTATTGCATGATAATAGTGGAAGTTGAAGGGAGGATATGTCTCCCCAACCTTATGATCTAATTACACATATGAATTAAAAAAAAAAAAAAACAAGCACCTTTTATTCTTTCATACTTTCTTTCTTCCTAGTCAATCTTAGAACTGTCAAAATTTAGGAATTCTCACAGAATGAATCAAAGCTGTCGGTGCTTGTGATCATTAATTTCATGTGTCGACTTGACTGGGCTATCTGGTACCCAGATATCTGGTCAAACATTATTCTGGATGTATCTGTGAGGGTGTGTTTGCATGAAATTACCATGTGAATGGGTAGACTTGGTAAAGCAAATTGCCCTTCTTAATGTGAGTGAGCTTCACCTTCAGTTGAAGGCCTGAACAGAATAGAAAAGCTGAACTGCTTTCAGACTCAAATTGAAACACTGGTCTTTCTTAGATCTTAATCCTGCCAGCTTTTGGAATAGAATTTATACAACTGGCTCTTCTGGGTTTCTAACCTGTTGATTACAGATCAGCTTTATAAACACATGAGCCAATTCCTTATAATAAGTAACCTCCTGCCCTTTCTTTCTCTATCTGTCTATCTTTCCGTCTGATACTGCCTGTCGTTTCTGATTATCTGGAGAATTCTGACTAATACAGCACCCAAAACTGTATCAGAATGAGGTGAGCTTTTGGAGATCTGCTTAGGGATAGAGCTTTTAGTGTGACCTTGGGGAAGCCTAGATGGAGGAATTTAGGTGATTCACAATCCCCTCCCATCTGGCTTAGCTTCAAGGAACAAGGTGATTCAAATTAGGATTATTTTGTCCAAAATATGTCCTTAGGAACTTTCAAAACCTATGTGAGGAGATTGCCGCTGAATTCCTTATACCTAAAACTAGCCGATAAAGGAATACAATTTGAAACCCTTGATATTTCACATCAGATTCTCTTCTCTATTTTTTGGATAAAATTAAATCAGTAGAGTATAGTGGAAAAGTCAGTGCAGTCCCAGACTTTGGTGTAGACTGCCTGGTTTGAGCCCAGATCTGCTTGTTTAGGCCAGTGAAACCCTTTGGCCCCTAAAGGTTCCACTCAGTCCTCTTGTCTGTAACGTAGAGATAATCCACATGTGTCTGAGCATTGCCATGAAAATAGGGCACATTGACGAATAAGGGGCAAATTTCTGAGCCAGGAAGAGCTGTGACAATGTGAACAGTCATACACAGCCTTCTTCAGGAATGTGAGACAGAGGTTCTCGTGGAGTGGAGGGAGTCATGACAAAGAAAACTAAGTGCAGGTGCTCATATATTAGAACCTGAAGCACAGTATTTTATTTCAATTTCCTTAGCCTCTATAGGCCTCAGTGTCTTCTGTATAATGGCCATGCCCCTATCCCCAGACTTCCTCTTCAATTCCCAGAGGACTGACAGAAATGTAAAGGGACAAAGTTGGTGAAAGTGTAAACTAGAAGACAATAGATAATATGTTAGTGACTGTACATAAACTCTTTGATCCAGCAATTTCCTGAGAATCTACCATTCAGAAATACTCAATGCATGCCATACACACACACACACATACTCATACATGCATACATGCACACATACATTCAGCATAGCATTATTTCTTAGAGCAGAGAAACCTCCTAAATATTCACCAATAGTAACTGTTTAAATAAATTGAGGTATATCAGTCAGAATAAATACAGAAATACTTTTGAAAGAATTATGTAGCTCTAGATGTACTGACTTGAACACACATCAGACATATAAGATATATATATATATACAGAGAATCAAAAGAAAATTATAGAACTCTACATATAGCATAGTTTCCTTTATTATTTTTAAAGTTTCTGTATATAGGCACAGAGGGTAGAGAGGACATTTCAGTCTACCCCTATATTCTTCAATGTAATTATATGTCCATGTACTCAAAATGTGAAGAAAACATGTATAATTTGTTAGTGTCCTCTACATAGACAGCATAACATATATGGTAGTGCAAGGTACTAATAACACTTTTATAAAATTATAAAGTGGAAATAGTTGTTCATATATTGGTTTCATTATTAGTATTGAGCACATGCCTGTCCAACATGAGACACCTATTACACACTATTTTTTTCCCATATCACCTAAATGAGTGTAATGCCAAGGATTTATTCTAACACTATCAAAGGTGTTTTAGATCTTCATTTTTAAAATAAGAATAGATTGTAGTCAAAATACCTCTTTATTGAATTTATACATTTATTTCTTATCATTTTCTATTTTCCTCTCATATGCCCTCAAGCACTATTTCTCTGACTTCCATGCATAAGAATCACCTGGGGGTCTTGTTAAAGCACAAATCTGGATGCCAACAACAAAGATTCTGACTCGGTATGTGTGAGTGAGGTCTGAGAATGTGCATTTTTAGTAAAGTCTCAGATGATGAGGATGCTGCTGGTCTGAGGACCCCACTGATAATAGCCCTGTCCTAAAGCAGTCAGAAAATTCATTTCATACTTCATTCAACTAACATTTATGAAGCACCTGCAGTTCGCTAGGCTCTCTGTTAGATTCTGGGAATTTAAAGTTGAAATAAAATCATCAACTTGACTGAAGATAGAGGAAGCCCACAAGTAAGAAGAGAATTACATTCCAGGATGAGTGCTACTCATAAACATGTGCTGCAGTCCCAGGGCATGGGCCTTTTATGAAGGTACAGTGTATAAGAGGAGGAAGATGAAGTCTAGAGATGGAAGATGCTGGCGTGCTTTGATGCCTGCAAGACATCTGATAATGATGTTCATTGAGCAACTGAGTACACACCTGGCCAACATGACACAAAAATCAGAAAATAAGTATAAGTGAAGCATTGCTTTTACAATCTCTGGGATTCTGTCTTTTTACTTGTGAGATGAAGGGGTGAACAACTTCCCTTGCTGTGCCACTGCTTATATGTGAGATTTTCTGTCTTTTCTCTTTCTACCCGCCAGTCCCCACTTTACTGAGCCCGAGCTATCCTGGGTGCCATGCTTCCTTGTGAGCAAGATTGAGCACACCTCACTCTGTGGCGCCTCCTGCAGGCGCTAAAGGCTGGGCCTTCCTACTGGGCACCAGGTTCCTATCACTACTTACTCCTGTGCTCATCATTTTCTCACTCCTCCTTCCAGCCCACAGCACCAGCTGAATAATTTGGGTGTTTCTTTTTGCTCTTGTTGTTTGTTTTGTTTTGTTTTCAGATTAATATGAGGGTACAATTGAAGTTGAGTTCTTCACTCAAGGGGCATGTTGAACATCCCCACATTGTGCACAGTAGGTGAGATCCCACCAGTTACTCTCCCTCCTTCCCCCTCTCCTCTCATGCATCTCCCCTCCCCCTCACTAGATTTAACTTGTGTTTTTCTTTCGTGTGGGCCTGTAGTTGTTCATATATTAGTTTCATATTAGTATTAAGTACATTGGATACTTTTTTCCCATTCTTGAGATACTTTACTAAGAAGAATGTGTTTCAACTCTATCCAGGTAAATACAAAAAATATAAAATCTGAAAAATCTAGTGAATAATTTGAATTTGACAGAATGATGATACTCTCTCATCTAGGATTTGCATATTTTACATGTCTTTCCCAGAAGTACCCTATTCCCATCATCTCACCTGGCTGACTCTTATAACCTCTAAAGTTTGGAATTCACTTGCTCGAGGCACTGTCTCCTAAGACACTCCCGCTCTACCATCCAAGCCATGGTCCTCTTTGGCATGTTCCCAGAGCACCCTGTCTGTGCCCCTACTGGCCTATGCTTACATGCCTGTCTTCCACAGAGATGGCAAGTACCCCGACCATCATGGGCTGGATCCAACTTTTGGACCTGGCTTATCTTTGGAACTGAATAGGTGCGCTCAAAACGTTTCTTCGATGAATGAGTTCTTAAGCTTTCTTGAGGCTTGTCTCTTACGAAGAAACTGCATTTATTCTATATTCCATTTCTCTGAAGGTGTTACCTGTCTCTAAAGAATTTCCAACTGGTCATTTGTCAGAGTATTAGTGTCTACTGATATATTACTTCACCCAGAAAAGATATATTAATATATATAATTTTACAGCTATGAGTATTCCTATCAGTCACGTGATGTAATCTCATTTTTAGAAATGAGAAACCGAGGCCTAGAGAAATTATATGTCCATATCCAATGTTACACAGTTAGTTTCAGAGAAATGTAAAACTAGAACTCAGTAGTTAAGTTTTGTTCCCCTTTATTTTGAAAGGAGCGTTCTATACATACTGTTTTACCAATCAGTATGATTGTATTCATGGTATTTTTTAACACTATCATTCTTGTGAAAATTTGGTTTGGGAGGGTTTTCTAAGCCTTATAAAACACTGTAGGAGTTTTATTTCAGTTACGTGTTAGACTGAGATAGTAGTCATTGCTTTTCTGTTGAATGACTCCTTTTATAACATTTTCATAGAATTTATTATTTTCCTTCAATTCTGTCTTGTTTCTTTTCAGAAACTGTGTCTTTGTCCCTCAATATCAACATTCTTTAAGTGGAAAATCATTTCCATTGGATACTGTTTTCTCTATTTACTCTCACCTTCGTTCTGAAATATAATGATGTGCTTAATCCTCTTATACCCTTGTTATCCATAAATAATTTAAATGTGAAGTAATTATAAATGGGAATAAATTAAGATATTTTTTAAAAACTCATAAAAGCATTTCTTTGTTAATTTCTAATACACTTTGACTTGGATAGTATCTTCCAAAGCAGACTTTTCAGTCTCATAAAACAGTATTAGAAAAAATAAAATGAGATATTCTAGTCCTTCTACCTCTTCTTCTACCACATATTTTTCTGATGTTCCAATTTTAGTTAGAATGTCAGGCTAAAAGTTACAATCTATTTTTTAAAGACCTTTTATTTTCAATGACGCATTTCTACACTATTCTATAACATAAAAGGGAAAGAACCTGGAATCTGACTACAGAGGGTAGTTAAACTCAATTCAACTCCTAATACATTTAAGCTCAAGATAGACTTCCTTGGATGCCCCCGTGTGGTCACATGGTCTAGATCTAAACTGGCATTGATACTTCAAGGATTTTTTTCTCACCTATAAGTGATCCCTTTCTCTCATGGCAGAGGATGCATCTTCTTAATGCTCTGGATATTTCATATATTTTTTTTGTTTTAATTTTTTATTTCTTATTTTTAATAAAAGCCTCTTCACCCCTGTACCACTCTTTGGACTCATCCACCAGAGGAGTGTTGTTCAAAACTGATAGCTGCCTTCATATTATGTTGCATATAAATAGAGAATCCCTAAACTCAGATGCATTAACAAGACCAGGTTCACAACGTAAACGAATGGAGAGGTCCTGACTGTGATGGAGGTGAACTGTGGAGCACATGCCCTGTCAGAAGAGAGCATGGAAAACATGAGTATTTATGTGCAATATTTCAACTTAATACAATGAAGTTTGCTAAATCAAACTTCTTTTCAAAAACATGGGTCAAATGTTATAATATGGATTTGACTCATGGTACTTTAGTGTAAGCTATGTTTACAGATTACCTTTTATTTTGCAGGTTCTATGAAATGGGTGAAAATGTGATAAAAATCATATGAATGTATAGTACTAGAAATGTTTATTAAAGAAATGCTCCCCATCTCCTTTAAAACAACTTTTCCTTGATTTCCTTTGCTTCCTTTTGTTCTTAATTTTTGCTTCCCTAAAGTAACACTACAAAAATTTTTTTCTAATGCCAGTTAATCACATATGTGTGTGTGTGTATATATCACACAGTGATATATTACACAGTATTGTATGTTACCCACAGACTAAATACATGACTCAAATGTGTGTATAATGTCATATTATATATACATATATCATGTAACTATCATATATAGTAGCTAATCATATATTTATGAACAATTTGAAATATATTTTTTTCCATTCTTCTCTTAATTTTCTTTTCTTTTCTTTTCTTTTATTTTTTTACTTGAAATATATTATTATTTGCACACACACACGGACGCATATACCCTGTCCTTTATTTGGAAGTCAGATATTTTGGGAATACAGCATTTAGGATATAATTGTGAACTTGGATATAACCATTAAAAATCTGTCATAAAACTTCTGTACTTTGCAAAGAAAGACGATGGTCTTCTAGACCGGTGGTTTTTAACCTGTGTGTGGTGACCCCTTTGGACTGTATTAAAGGTTCACAGCATTAGAAAGGTTGAGAACCACTTCTTTAGACAATCATGTATAACATATGGCTAAAATTTTATTTTAGATGTTGTTATCTTAAGTGATTGGAAAGGTGAACTTAGCTGCTGGCATATCCCCCTTTCCAAAAGGAGAGTGGGCATCAGAGGTTTTCAATCAGAGGTTTTGAATTGTCAGCTTGCAGACCCAGTTACAGGGCTCTTAAATGGTTTGAATTTAATGCTCTCGGCACTCTAATAGGAGGCTGGGCCTTCCTTATTGAGATTACATGCCTGGTTTTTGAAGACATTTGAATTTGCAACCCTGGTTTAAAGGGAGAGAGAGAAAAGGCCATGTGTCATCAGAAAAGTGGAAGAGACTTTGCAAAAGAGACATCTGCAATGCTGAGTCTAAGAAATATTTGCCAGAAAGAATAAATAGCAATTTAGTTAGTTTTTGCATTTTCAGAGATCTTTGGGACCTGTTGTTAGGTACCACTTTCCTTCTGGGTTAGGCAAGAGCCTGTCTCATTAGCCTTTCTCTTATTTCCTTCCCTGGAAGTCTTTCTTTTCTATGGCAGTGGCCCCTAACTCTACCTCTTGAAGTTACTTTCACTTGTTCCAGGTCTGGATGAGAAATAGGAGTCTTCCAGTTGGTCTTGCCTTTTTGTCCCTCGGAATTCAGATATTCTCATTTTTAGGTGTGTGTGTGTGTGTGTGTGTGTGTTTATCTGTAATCTCTAAGAGAAAATACACAAGGAGCAATGACAAAGATGGCAAAAATAGAAGTTATGCTGTTTGAACAAATTAAAATTTTAATTCTAGCCAGCCTTGTCAGAATCCCCTTCCTATAAAGTACTGAAAGCTTCTAATACTGTATTTCTAATTCCATAGCTAGAATTTTATTTTAGATGTTGTTAGTCTAAGCCATATTAGCTCAGACAGAACAACTGCCAGGCCCATGGAATACTCTGACACTGATGAAAACTCATCTACTTATCTTTGTCCTGAACTTGAGCCCTATTGGTACCGGCTCAAGGTTCTCAAAGTGAGGAAATCACTTCCTACTTGCCCGTTTGCTGAAGACTTTCTGTGGAGGGTTCAAAGTATTATTACATAATCATTTATTTGGGATTTTCTCCAACCCTCAGTGAACAATCACAGAGGAAAAGGGCTCTTCATTATCTGGTCTAAAGGTTCCTCCCCAAGACCTTAGAATGGTCACATTTCTGGAAAATCCATTAGCAATCTCCCTTGGCTCCATTCTTTCTCGCCTGGTGTGATTTTTTTTTTTTTTTTAATTGTTGGGGATTCATTGAGGGTACAATAAGCCAGTTTACACTGATTGCATTTATTAGGTAAAGTCCCTCTTGCAATCGTGTCACCAAAAGGTGTGTCACACACCAAGGCCCCACTCCCTCCCTCCTTCCCTCTCTCTGCTCTTCCTTTACCCACACCCCTCTCCTTTTTTGTCTCTCTGCTCTCCCCTTCCACCACCCCACCACGACCTTAATTGTCATTAATTGTCCTCATATCAAAATTGAGTACGTTGGATTAATGCTTCTCCATTCTTGTGATGCTTTACTAAGAATAATGTCTTCCACTTCTGTCCAGGTTAATACAAAGGCTGTAAAGTCTCCTTTTTTTCTTAATGGGTGAATAGTATTCCATGGTGTACATATACCACGGCTTGTTAATCCATTCCTGGGTTGGTGGGTATTTAGGCTGTTTCTACATTTTGATGATTGTAAATTGAGCTGCAATAAACAGTCTAGAACAAGTGTCTTTATGATAAAAGGATTTTTTCCCTTCTGGATAGATGCCCAGTAATGGGATTGCAGGATCAAATGGTAGGTCTAGCTTGAGTGCTTTGAGGTTTCTCCATACTTCCTTCCAAAAAGGTTGTACTAGTTTGGAGTCTCAACAGCAGTATAAAAGTGTTCCCTTCTCTCCACATCCATGCCACCATCTGCAGTTTTGAGATTTTGTGATGTGGGCCATTCTCGCTGGGGTTAGATGGTATCTCAGGGTGGTTTTGATTTGCATTTCTCTAATAGATAGGAATGATTAACATTTTTTCATATGTTTGTTAGCCATTCGTCTGTCTTCTTTAGAGAAGGTTCTATTCATGTCTCTTGCCCATTGATATATGGGATTGTTGGCTTTTTTCATGTGGATTAATTTGAGTTCTCTATAGATCCTAGTTATCAAGTTTTTGTCTGATTCAAAATATGCAAATATCCTTTCCCATTGTGTAGGTTGCCTATTTGCTTTGGTTGTTGTCTCCTTAGCTATACAGAAGCTTTTCAGTTTAATTAAGTCCCATTTGTTTATGTTGCAACTGCCATGGCAGTCTTCTTCATGAAGTCTTTCCCCAGCCAATATCTTCCAGTGTTTTTCCTATGATTTCTTTGAGGATTTTTATTGTTTCATGACTTAAATTTAAGTCCTTTATCCATCTTTAACCAATTTTTGTGAGTGGGGAAAGTGTGGGTCCAGTTTCAGACTTTTACATGTGGATATCCAGTTCTCCTCACACCATTTATTGAATAGGAAGTCTTTCCCCCAAGGTATGTTCTTGTTTGGTTTATCGAAGATTAGGTGGTTGTAAGATGTTGGTTTCATTTCCTGGTTTTCTATTTGATTCCAAGTGTTTATGTCTCTATTTTTGTGCCAGTACCATGCTGTCTTGACCACTATGGCTTTGTAGTACAGACTAAAATCTGGTATGCTGATGCCCCCAGCTTTATTTTTATTACTAAGAACTGCCTTAGCTATACGGAGTTTTTTTCTGGTTTCACACAACACACAGAATCATTTTTTCCAAATCTTGAAAGTACAATGTTGGTATTTTAATAAGAATGGCATTGGATAGGTAGATTGCTTTGGGAAGTATAGACATTTTAACAATGTTGATTCTTCCCATCCATGAGCATGGTATGTTCTTCCATTTGTTAATATCCTCTGCTATTTCCTTTCTGAGGATTTCATAATTTTCTTTATAGAGGTCCTTCACCTCCTTCGTTAGGTATATTCCTAGGTATTTCATTTTCTTTGAAACTATAGTGAAGGGAGTTATGTCCTTAATTAGCTTCTCATCTTGACTGTTATTGGCGTATACAAAGGCTACTAACTTGTGAACATTGATTTTATATCCTGACACATTGCTGTGTTTTTTGATGACTTCTAGGATTCTCTTGGTTGAGTCTTTGGGATTATCTAAGTAAAAGATCATGTCATCAGCAAAGAGGGAGAGTTTGACCTCCTCTGCTCTTATTTGGATTCCCTTTATTTCCTTGTCTTGCCTAATTGTATTGGCTAGAACTTCCAGCACTATGTTGAACAGTAATGGTACAGAGGACAACCTTGTCTTGTTCCAGTTCTAAGAGGAAAAGTTTTCAGTTTTACTCCATTTGGTAAAATATTAGCTGTGGTTTGTCATAGATAGCTTCAACCAGGTTTAGAAATGTGCCACCTATGCCTATACTCTTCAGTGTTCTAATTAGAAAAGGATGCTGGATTTTATCGAATGCTTTTACCGCATCTATTGAGAGAATCATATGATCTTTATTTTTGCCACTGTTAATACAGTGGATAACGTTTATGGGCTTGCATATGTTAAAGCGGCCTTGAATCCCTGGGATTAAACCTACTTGATCATTATGAATGACTTTTTTGATGATAAGCTGTAATCTATTGGCTAGGATTTTGTTGAGAATTTTTGCACCTATATTCATGAGTGAAATTGGTCTGAAATTCTCCGTTTTAGCTGTGTCTTTTCCTGGTTTTGGTATCAGGGTGATGTTTGCTTCATAGAACGTGTTGGGGAAGATTCCTTCCTCCTCAATTTTTTTATAATAATTTCTGCAGTACAGGAATAAGCTCTTCCTTGAAGGTTTGATAGAATTCTGGTGTGAAGCCATCTGGACCAGGGCATTTTTGGGTTGGAAGCTTTTTTATTGTTTCTTTAATCTCCGTGCTTGAAATTGGTCTTTCCAGGAGCTCTATTTCTTCCTGGCTAAGTCTAGGGAGAAGGTGTGATTCCAAATATTGATACATTTCCTTCACATTGTCAAATTTCTGGGCATAGAATTTCTGGTATTATTCAGAGATGATCTCTTGTATCTCTGTGGGATCAGTTGTTATTTCCCCTTTATCATTTCTTATTGAGGTTATTAGAGACTTTACCTTTTTATTTCTAGTTAGTCTGGCCCAAGGTTTATCTATTTTATTTATTTTTTCAGAAAAACAACTCCTTCTTTCATTAATTTTCTGAACAATTCTTTCGTTTTCAATTTCATTAATCTCTGATTTGATTTTGGATATTTCTTATCTTCTACTGGGTTTAGGCTTAGATTTTTCTTCTTTTTCCTATTCCATAAGATGGCTTGTGAGTTTGTTGATGTGTTCTCTTTCTGTTTTTCGAATGTAGGCATCTAAAGCGATGGAATTTTCCTCTCAAAACTGCTTTTGCAGTATCTCACAGGTTTTGATAGCTTGTATCTTCATTGTTGTTATGCTCTGGGAAGTTAATGATTTCCTGTTTTATTTCTTCCTGCACCCATCTGTCATTCAACAGAATGTTGTTTAATTTCCATGCCTTTGTGTGGGATCGAACATTTTTGTTAGAGTTGAGTTCCACCTTTACTGCCTTTTGGTCTGAAAAGGTACAAGGTAAAATTTCATTTCTTTCGATTCTGTTGAGGTTTGTTTTGTGTCCCAGAAGATGATCAATTTTAGAGAATGTTCCATGGGGTGATGAGAAGAATGTATATTCTTTATCTTTGGGATGGAGTGTTCTATATGCATCTATCAAGTGCAGTTATTCTAGGGTCTCATTTAAGTCTCTTATATCTTTGTTTAACTTCTATTCAGAGAATCTGTCCAGCTCTGTAAGAGGAGTGTTAAAGTCCCCTGTTATTATGGTATTATCAGATATCATATTGCTCAGACTGAGTAAGGTGTGTTTCAAGAATCTGGGAGCATTTAAATTGGGTGCATAAATATTTAGAATTGGAATGTCTTCCTGTTGTATTTTTCGTTGGACCAATATAAAGTGATTATCTTTGTTTTTTTGACTTTAGTTGCTTTAAATCCACATGTATCTGAAAATAAGATCGCAACTCCTCTTTTCTTCTGAATTCCAATTGCCTGAAAAATTGTCTTGCAACACTTGACTTGGTGTTTTAATTTGTCTTTTGAAGCCAGGTGTGTTTCCTGCAGACAGCAAATGGATGGCTTGTGTTTTTTAATTCAGTCAGCCAATCTATGTCTCTTCATTGGGGAATTCATGCCATTAACATTTATTGAGATAATTGATAAGTGTGGTAGTATTCTATTCATCTTATTTTGTGAGAGTCCATTGCTTAGTTTTATCTTTTGCATGAGTGTGGAAGTTAGGTTCTGTCCTTTAATTTCTGAGTTCTTACTTTGCTGCTGATCCATTGTGATGGTCAGTGTGTAGAACAGGTTGACGTATTTCCTGTAGCACTGGTCTTGTTGTGACGAATTTCCTCAACATTTGTATATCCGTAAATGATTGGATTTCTCCATCAATTTTAAAGCTTTGTTTAGCAGGATATAAAATATAAAATTTCTGGGCTGGAAATTGTTCTGTTTTAGTATATTAAAAGTAGATGACCATTGTCTTCTTGCTTGGAAAGTTTCATTAGAGAAGTCTGCAGTCACTCTGATGGATTTGCTCCTGTAGGTCAACTGGCAATTACTCCTGGCAGCATGAAGAATCTTTTCTTTTGTATTGACTTTGGACAGGTTCATCACAACATGTCCTTGAGTAGCTTGGTTAGAGTTGAGGCGACCTGGGGTCCAAAAGGAGTGTGTCAGAATCTTTCGTGATTTTGGGAAATTTTCATTTATAATATTCTCTAATATGATTTCCATTCCACTGGGGCATTCTTCTTCCCCTTCTAGGATTCCTATAACTCATATGTTGGAACTTTTCATAAAGTCCCATAATTCTGTCAGTGAACGTTCTGCTTTCCCTCTCTTCTTTTCTGCCTCTCTAACTGTCTGAGTTATCTCAAGACCTTTGTCTTCTACCTCCGAAATTCTTTCTTCTGCATGGTCTAATCCAGGGGTCCTCAAATTTTTTAAACAGGAGACCAGTTCACTGCCCCTCAGACCACTGGAGGGCCGGACTATAATAAAAAACAAACAAACAAACAAACAAAAATAAACTATGAACAAATTCCTATGCACACTGCACATATCTTGTTTTGAAGTAAAAAAACAAAATGGGAACAAATACAATCACACCACCTCTTGTGCCCTGCAGGCCATAGTTTGAGGACCCCTGGTCTAACCTGTTGCTGATACTTTCTATTGCATCTTTAAGTTCCCTAATTGACAGCAGCTCTGCTATGTCCTTCCTATATTCTTCATATCATTCATCACTTATTTGATTCTGTTTTTTGATTTCCTTTTGTTTATTTTCCACTTTATTAGCAGTTTCCTTCATTGTTTCCATCATTTCCTTCATTGTTTTCATTATGCATTTCTAAATTCCATTTCTGTCATTCCTAACATTTCTTTATAGGTGGACTCCTCTGCAGTAGCTACCTCATGGTCCCTTGGAAGGGTTGCTCTGGACTGGTTCTTCATGTTGCCTGGAGTTTTCTGCTGATTCTTCCTCATGAGTGATTTTTTAAATCTGTTTTCTTGCCCTAATTTTCCTTTCACTTCCTTTTGCTCTTTAAGTTCCTGTGCCTGTGGACTAGGGTTTCGATGAGTCCTTTTGGTATAGGAACAGAAGGATGAGAAGGTTGAAGAGCAAGAAGGGATAAAAGAAAGAAGAAGAAAGAAATAAAGAAATGAAAATAGAGAAAGGAGAGAGCGTGGGTAAAAGTGAATATTGACAAAAAGAAGAGAGGCACAGAAAGAGGGAGACAGAGAAATATAGGTATACGATAGGGTACTTTGACACAACCTTTAAAAAAACCCAACCTCTAGGGGTGCCCGGTTGGATGGTTCTCTTGAGGTCAGCAGCTCTTTGCTAATCTGATCAGACACAGTACGCCACCTCCACCAAGTAGAGAGGAAAGACAAAAATAGTATAAATCAAAACAAAACAAGCCAACAGAAAATGTTATGGGATAAAATTGAGTGAAAAATCAAATAATAGGAGTAGAAATACTAGCAAAAATGAAGTTTTAATTATTGAAAAAGGCAGCAATGGGAAATTGTATTTAAACTAGAAAAATGGAGAAAGAAAAGAAAGAAAAAAAAAGAAAAGAAAAAATCTGTAGGGAAAAGGTTGAAGTTAAAAAACAAAACAACAACAACAAAAGATAAACAAAAAACAAACAAACAAAAACAAAGCAATGTACGTATCTTGTTTTAATATTGTCTAGGCAACAGGTGGTCTTTTGGGCTATGAGATGTTAATCACAGTGCTGATATGACTGGAAGCCTTCACTGATTTCTCAAACCCTACAGGGTGGAGACCCTAAATCTCTCTTCAGCCCTCTTAAAAAGCACTTTAAAATTCTAAACTTGAGTAAGCAGAAGCTTTCCCAGGAAAGTGCTAGTCGCTGGGATCACTGCTGAAGTGTCTATCCACTTACCCAGTGTGCCAAAACCAGTCTCACCTTGCCCCTGAGGGTTAAGGCTATAAGGCAGCTTAATACCCACCTTTAGGCTGCTCAATCACTAGATTACCAGCTCCCACCTGATCCTTGCTCTGCGACCCTGAAGGCAGAGCTTGCCAGGGCAGTTCTCTCACAATGGCTCCCTGCGGTCCACAGCCAAACACTATTAGCTCTGTCCAGTTCAGTAGCTCAGTCTAGGGCCCTAGACAACACCCAAAGTTCTCTGTACCCCTGCCCAAGCTCTCCCCAAGGCAGTTAAACTGAGTTCCAAGTCCAAAAACAACAAAACAGTTCACAGGTAAGGCCTTTCCAGTTTGCAGTCTCCCTGCTGCTGTACTTACAGCTGCCGGCCAGAGTAGACCCATTGAACACATGCAACCACTTGCCAGTTTTCCACTGCTTTTGTCCTCCTCTTGAGGTCCAGAAGTCTCTCACTGACTCCCTGTAGTCCTAGCTACATGGGAGGCTGAGGCAAGATAATTGCTTTAGCCCAAGAGTTTGAGGTTGCTGTGAGCTGTGATGCCAGGACACTGTACCAAGGGTGACAATGTGAGACTCTTGAGAAGGGAAAAGGGTCTGATGGGGTGAGGGACTGCCTGGTGTGATTTTATGAGTGCATTGTTGAAGCAGCTTTTGTCTATCAATACTGCTTAGCTTTGTTTTTATTTTATTTTATTTTAGACAGGGGCTTGCTCTGTTTCCCTGGCTAGAGTGAAGTGACATCATCATAACTCATGGAAATCTCAAACTCCTGGACTCAAGAGATTCTACTGCCTCAGCCTCCCAAATAACTGGACAGGCTTGCACCACCACACCCAGCTAATTTTTCAATTTTTTGTAGAGATAAGGGTTTTGTTTTAGCTTAAGCTAGACTTGAACTCCTGGTCTCAAGCAATCTTCCTGCCTTAGCCTCCCAGAGTGATAGGATTACAGGCATGAGCCACTGCTCCTGGCCTGTTCACTTATTTTAAATCTGTATCTATTCTTGTTTCCTTGAGCCTCCAGGCAGAGGTGTGTCTCCTGATGATTAGAGTGTTTTATTATAAATGCCTCAATTACTACTTTTAGAGCTCTGTTCTCTAATGAACCATTCCTTATATTTCCAGTTGTAATGCTGAAGGACAGTGGCCTATTTTTCCAGGCCATAATAACAAACATAGCTGGACATCAATGATTCGGTGATTTAACCCAGCATTTTCCAAGTCATGTTTAACCCTACTAATATTTCACAATCAGCTAAATTTATGAAACATTGCAAACTGTAGTTGTTTGGGGAAAGTCACAATTTGCATGATACATTAAGGGTTCTGAGAAGTCTTGCAATAAAAGATACCTGATTAGTTTTTGATACTAAGCCTATCTCCATTTAATTAACTATAGAATAATCTTTCCCCCCACAAAATTACCTTTCAACTTCATCTAGCATCTTGCAGACCACTGGTCCAGAAACATAGATTTAATACTTTTGGGTATCATCTTTCAATGCTACCATTTTTTTCAATCCATGCCCAACCTCACTTTCCTAGGTGATTATTTCACTCCATCATCTCTCACCTCAAACTTCCAGGAGTCCTTCCCTTCTATCCTGATCATTCTGTGCTGATGACTTGATTCTCACTTCATTCACTGAGAAAATAGAAGCAATCAGAAGAAAAGTTCTCTATCCACTCATCACCAAATTTAGCACATTACCTGCACCTGTGCCATATTTGCAGCCTTCTCTCCTGTTATAGTGAGTCAATTGCCCACATTCCAAGGTGAGGCCAGTACTACAGTCAATAAGGTGAAACCCATTATTTTTTAGCTACTTGAGAACTTTGCTCCTGCAAGGATGCTACTTCTCTCTGGCATCATTAAATATTCACTCTTCTAGATTCGCTCTACTTTACCTCCCAACTTGCAAACATATTATGTATCTCTTATATTTAAAAAATCCCAAAACAACACAAAACCCCTCTCTTGATTCCCTTATTTCTTTCCACTTTGTACCCATTTTCTCTACTCTGGTTTACAGCAAACTCTTGCTGACATTTTCCATATTCAATGTCCCTACTTTATCTCTTTTCCTCTATAATCCACTCCACTTAGGATTTTATGCTGGGGAACTGTTCTCCTTTGGCAATATAACCCGTGTCAATAAATCACACAGTTAATTCTCAGTTCTCATTTTCTAGTACTCAGTCATTGATACAGTTAATCATTTCCTTCTTCTTGAAATACTTTTCTTTCCATAAGTTCAAATAGATCTAGAGAGTGTATTATTCCCACCTCTGTGGGGAGAATGACCTTTCTGTTTTCTCGTCTCCCAGAGAGGTATTGCAAAGGTGGGCCCAAGGGGACGCTGCACACACCATGGTTGGCTGATGTCCCAGCTTTGAAGCTTTGAGTTTGGAAAACCCCAGTCTTTTAAAGTGGCTACCAAAAACCTGTCCAACTTTTGCCTTGCAGAAAGAGATTATCTTTTATTATCTTAGTCAGAAAATAAATCTGCCCTTTTCCCCAGAAGGAGACTGTCTCTAGATTTCAAGGCTATATGCTGTATGAACATTGCTGAAAAGGTATTTTCAAACAATTCTCACATGTAAAAATGTCCCAGGGAATTGTTTCCCAACTTATACTCCTGCCTGGAATTCTCCCCAAGGGGCTTACGGGGCTTTCTCCCTCATTTCATTCAGATCATTGTTCAAATGTCACCTAAGTAGGGAGGACGTCTTTGACTAGCCTATCACTCCCCTTACCATCTTTACTTTTCCTATAGCACTAGGCTCTCTCCCACATTATATTGCATATGAATTTAATGCTATGTTCTCTATCTGCCATATTAAAATGCAAACTCTGTTTTATTCACCTTTGAGTCCTCAGCTCCTGGGATAGTACCTGCCTGGGTAGATGACCACTAAATAATTGTTAAATGAGTATGTGAATATCCACCTCCTCATTTTTTTTTTTTTTTTTTTTAGAATGAATCATATAAATGTCCCATTCAAGGAAGTGTGGTTTTTAAAATTATATTCTTTCGATACAGAAAGAAAGTAGCTTAATTGCAACGGAAATATTAATGCACACAGTCATTTGTTAACATATTCCTGTGCGAACCATCAGTCTTTTCTGAACCTTGGATGATAATAAAGGTACATGTGTAGTAAATTTTAGAATGATTTCTAATGAAAGTGATTAAATATTTTTAAAAGCCTTACATTGCTAAGACAAGGCTGGTTTGGTCATTGACAGAATGCCTTTGCTGTAATCTAGCCTTGTAGTTAGATTAAGCAACAACAGCAAGGTAAAACATACCTATACCTGAGTCAATATTTCCACCAAATGTTGTCATATACGGCAGCCATGTGTCCTACTCTCAAGATCTTTAGCAAGTATATTTTTTACTTTTTAAAGTCCGTGTCCTTCTGCCTGGTTTGTTTTAGGATCCAGGTTCCAGTCTCCTTCGGATGACGAGCCAGGTGATCTCTGTGGGTTTCTCTGATTCCTCACCTGCTCTTCAGCAATCATTTCAGTCCTGAGTACAGATCTAAGCTGTTTTCTTTTAGTTCACAAGCCTATTAAGATTTTGTTGTTGTTGTTGTGTATCTTTTCCAGCAGCATTAGCTAGGTGTGAAACTCATGAACTTTCAGCCTCTGCGCACTAGTTCTTCAATGGATTAGAAGCTCAGGGGTAGGGATTCAGCATTCAGCAGCGCCAAGCCCAGGAAGCAGAGCATCCTGTCTGCATCACTGATTGAATCATCTCTGTGGCTGGGACAGTAGGCAGGCGGATTTCAGGCCACCATATGTGTGTGAGGCCTAGCTGTGTTCTTCTCCTGGACTTTCCTCTGGGTGCTAATTGCTTTAGGGAGAGAAACTGTGCAAAGCAATTAAACAACCCCCTTCTCACACAGTCCTAGCTCTCAGAAGCTAGGGGCTGGGAGAGGGCTCCTGCTCTCCCAGTGGGTTGCAAATTGCTCAGAATGAATAAATACATTTGTTCACTTTCAAACTGTGACCAGCCACCTGGTCTCTTGTGTTGCTCTCGGAGCAGAGAAGGCAGATAATGGGCTCCTCATTGCTGAACTCCAGCCCATAAAAATGCTTCACCGCACTCTGAGCTATTTTTGCAAGGACATCTGTTGCCAAAAAAGAATTTTAATTAAGCAAAAACACATCTCTGTTTTGTCCATGGCAAGGAGGCTTGTGAAAGCTTTCTTGTCTCAGATGCATGCTAAATCTGGAAAAATGGAAGCCTTAAGGTATTTTGTGAGGGACATTTTGCTGCTCAATTTGAGGGATACAACAGATTTTCCATGGGAAAAAAATTATTGGAAGTGCATGTTTGCACTTTTCAAAAATAAGGCCCAGACTGCGTTAATAATTAATTGTACGTAATATAATCTGACATGTTACCCCATGGTTTGATAAAGTCGAAAGCTATTTCCACAAGGCAACTTGCCAGTTCTTTTGCGCTCCTCCGATCTTCCTCCCAGGTGATATTCATCATTTTAACATCAAGCATCCAAAACACCACATTAATACACATATTCCAGGACCCGGCGCTGTGCTGGCTGTTATTATTAGTCTGGATAAAATTGTCCAATCAGAAAAGAAAAAAGGTAAAGTGATATACAAAATCAGAAAGTAGGTTGTGGTTGTTAATACTTCATAAGTTGCTGAAGATTGGGTTGGTGGGGGAAGCCCCCACTATCTCATTTTCACTGATGCAAGTATATTGAGTACTTTTTTCACTCTTCAAACACTGACATAATGGCAGATACAAATTCTTCAAATATGAAACTGATTCTGTAACCATACACCCTTCAAATCCCTTAAGTGCCTTTAAGGGCACCCTCTTTGGCAGCGCAATCATATTAGACAAGCTGACTACAAGAGGGGCACTTTCCAGTATCAGGTCCCCAGGGGGACTGAGGCAGCACAGGGAATGAATTACCTGATAATATTAAGATTGTTTTTGGCTGTTTCTATTATTGGTTGGGGTCACTCATTTGCCCTCTTGGAGGGTGGATAGAGAAGATTATCTAGGCTGAGGCAGAAGGAGCTTGTATTTCTTCGTGATAGGATCTTTGCAAACAGGAATCTAGTGTCTACATGAGGGACTGGGATATAGAATCTCATTTTATACCTCAAACTTGCAAGGTTTCTTTATACTGTGGAAAAGTTGTGTTGTTTTTTTTTTTTTTAATAATTTTTCCTTTCCATGTACGGTGGTTAATTTTCCTTTTTTGTGATTGCTAGCACACACCCAAGTTCCCCATCCCCTGCCTCCCAATTTTTAACAAGATTAATTTTGTTCAGCCTAATCCATAATATAAATACAGCATGAATCTCCAAGGGCCCATCCCCCTCACCTAAAGAATTATTTTTAGAATTCAAATGTATGTTACTAATTCTCTCAGCCCTTCCTAGTTTTATGATGATTATTCTGAGGATAGTGAGTGATAGCTGCTTGTACAAATTTAACATAAAATTTGGCTTTCAACCTAATGTTTTTAGCCTTACCATTTACTGATGATATGTTATGTAGGATGTTTTGATGGTGAGAGGAATCCAGCAAAAAGTGAGTTAAGAAGAAAAGAGAAATTTATTTGCTAAAAAAAGAACCCAAATATGTCCTGGGTTTGGAGGCTCCAGAAAGTGCTAGATCCGAGGACCCAATCAATGTCCTTGGAACTCAATCTTTTCTTTTACATGGCTTCCTCTACAATGACTTGACTTTTTTTCACAGGAGGGATTTTCTACTTGATCATGTCAAGCAACTACTGCCTCTACTTCCCTTTGCAGTGCTTCCTTTCCAATGATTCTAGCAAAGGACTGGTCACCACTACAATCTAGTGACTGTCAGGGCCATGGTCAGAGCACAGGTGGGTGTGAACTGCCTAGGTGTATGTGATGACTCTACTACCCTCCAGCTATCTTATTTCTTACAGGAAATTAATCCTCTGTGCCTCAATTTCCTCATCTGAAAATTGAAGATATTAAATTCCTACTTTGTATGCTTGTAAAATGCATTAAATAAGTTTAAACATATGTGCCAATCACATACATTTTAACAATCACTGTTGTTATGTGCCATCCATGTAAATTATTAGTGTGGCTGTGGGATAGAAAAATTTGTGAGATAGACCTGAGGTATGTGTTGTACCTGGAAACTGGGTAGAAACTTCTCACATTTAAACCATAAAGATAAAGAATGAAAGGGAATAATTCCCTTAAAGACATTTGGGGATCTCCTACAAGTCAAGGTAAGTAATGCTAACAATCTTAGTCATTTATACCACTAGACATTCTAAAATATTGGAATTGCTTATAAATAACAAAACACAGTAAAATTTCTATGCAATGACTTGTTCTAGGCACTCAATAAAAGCACAACACTGTCCTGAATCCTGAAAGTAGATTCCTGCAGATTCTGGCCCTTCTCAGTATGGGCTTCATCATGTTAGTGGGAACAGCAAAGAACTGATGAGGGTTCAACAAGAAACAAAGATGAAAGAGTCTTACATAAATTATCAATGGTGAGGTCAACAATTACAAAGAACTCAAAGTAGCTAGTTCTAATCATAAAAGATGTATTAAAGGAAGTCATTTGCTAATGGAAATGTGAAACCACAGAATAAAACAACATTGAATTATTAACCCCCAAAATAACTTTTCCACACCCCTATAATATTCAACTCAAGAGATTTGTTGCAATGCATCCAAAGTAAAGAAACAATTTAACTACTTTTCCCAGTCATCAAAATATTTTAACCTATCTTAAAGTACTGTGGGAACTTAAGAGAAGTACTGTCAGCTAAGTCATGCAAATTTAGTCATACCATTTTCTTAGTATTAATTATGGGGTCATAATGATTCCTTACAGAATATCATAAATTTTTGGAATGATGAGTTGAAAGAGAGAAGCCTTTAAATCCATCTTTGGCTTTAGTTACTATTCCTTTATCTTTGCTTTATGTGTTTTCACATAATTATAAATGACCTGTTATTTCATTTTCTGAATACATGATAATTGATAAAATAATTTTTTATTGACTGATCATGTTTATTTTTGTAGGTATTTTGAAGGCAGACTGTTCAGCTAATTAACATAGTAAAGTCAGTCAAGATCACTTTAGGAAATCAAGTGCTAACCACTACTGTCCATAGTAATGTCAATCAAGATCACTTTAGGAAATCATGTGCTAACCACTACTGTCCACTGACTTGTAAAGGTTACTCAGTGCGCAAGAAGCAGGTCCTGGAGGCTGGTCTCACTCAGAAACGATCTGCACAAGAGCACGACATGGTCTTCAGGGAGCCCCTGCCCTTTTCAACAGAGAGCGTTCAGTCTCAGATGTCACACCTAGGGGAGTTGCTAAATCTGTACATAATTACAAAATCTCTAGCTGCACTTTATTTTGTATATTTAGTTTAGTCATTTTTAGAACAGCATCTGAGGCTGAGGCAGGAGATTACCCTTGAGCCTAGAAGTTTGAGGTTGCCGGGATGATGTCGCTGTACTCTATCCTGGGCAACAGAGTGAGACTGTCTCAAAAACAAAACAAAAAACACCAAAACAAATAAATAAACAAAAACTTGCACCTGCTCTATTCTTCTCCTTAGGAGGAATAATGGAAGGAACATGGAAGGAGCAGCTGTGTCAAAGAGTTGGTCAGGGATCAACTCTTCCCTTCCAAAAGCCCTCAGTAAGTTGTCATTCTCAATTCAAAAGTGTGCATGCAATGCAGATGAAGCGTTTAGTGGAGACGCCTTCCCAGGTCGCCCAAATGGATATGTGGTCTAAATAAATAGCATCATCCTACCCATGTAAACCTGATTTCAGGACAGACTCCATAGTTCTCCAGATCAACCTGATATGTCCTCCATAGCTTCTCTAAACAGAAATCGTGAGGCTGCTATTGAAAAGAAGAACATCTTGTAATCATCACTTCAGCAGTGGAAAATCCAAGGCCAACTTGTGCAAACTCAGACAGAACTTCTCTGTTCTATTTGACTATGCTAAATGTGTCAGTGCTTAGAAAGGATACTGTAGCCTTGATTTAGAGAATAGTAAGTATCTAAAACAAGACATACAAGGCATTACTTAGCCACATGTGGGATTAAGCTGTAGGTGGGGTTTTGAGCAAAATTACTGAAGGCTGTGATTTTATCAGGATTCAAATGAGGGCCATTAAGCATCTAGAATGGTGGAAAATGACCTCCAAAACTCTACTCCCCTGTAAAAGCAAAAAGAGCATGTTGAAATGTCAAAATCAGCTATGTTTTAGAACTCTAGAAATTAACCAAAGGCTTGAAATACTCCACAGAGGTTTTAGTCAAGAAAACCAGCTACATCTTGATAAGAAAAAAAAAAAAAGAACTTTATAGAGATCAATTTAGCTACTTATTTATTAAATTATGGTTTAAAAACGCATAAAATTTATCATCTTAACCATTTTCAAATGTACAGTACAGTAGTGCTAACTCTATTCACATTGTTGTGGATAGATCTCTTTTTAAATTTTAAATTTTTAATTTTTGTGCGCACATAATAGTTGTATCCTTTTGTAGGGTGTATGTGATAGTTTAATACAGGCATCTGATGTAAATTAATTAAATCTGGATAATAGGGTATCCTTCACCTCAGGCATTTATCATTTCTTTGTGTTGGGAACACTTCAATTTCACTCTTACAGTTATTTCAAAGTAATTCCTAACTTATTGATTATAATCACTTTGTCGTGCTATCAAATATTGTTCATTCTAGTTCTCTAACTATACTTTGGATCTATTAACCATCCCCCCTGCACTTTATCTCTCTTTCCCCATTACCCCTCCCAGCCTCTGGTAACTCTCATTCTACACTGCTGTTTCTACGTGATCAATTGTCTGAATGTTTCACATATGCTTCCACGTACCCACACATGAGTGAGAACGTGCGAGATTTTTCTGTCTGTTTTTGGCTTGTTTCAGTTAATGTAATGTTCTCCAGTGGAGCAGATCTCTGCAACAACTGAAACTCTATACCCATTGAACAACGACAGAGATTCTTCCTGTTGTTGTTCCCCAGACTGTGAAAACCACCACTCTACTTTTTGTTTCTATGAGTGTGACGACTTTAGATATCTCATTTAAGTGAAATCACATACCATTTATCATTTTGTGACCGGTTTATTTTTTTAGCATCATATCCTCAAAGTTTATCCACATTGTAGCATATAAAAGAATTTCCTTCTTTTCAAGGATAAATAATATTCATTTTATGTATATAACATTTTTTCTTTATTCACTTATTCAGTGATGGACATCTGGGTGCTTCCACCACTTGACTATTGTGAATAAGGCTTCAAAGAACACAGGTGTGCAAATACCTCTTCAAGATTCTGCTTTAAATTCTCGGGTTATACCCAGAATTTTGATTGTTGGTAATTTATTTTTAAGTTTTTGAGGAACGGCCATACTATTTTCCTCAGTGGCTGCGCTATTTTATGTTTCCCTAAACAGTGCATAAAGTAACTAATTTTTCCACATTCTTATTAACATATGCACTTGTCTAGATTTTGCTATTTTTGTTATTGTTTTCCTTAGTTTTCATTTTTGTGTCTAGATAGTAACCAATATGTGTGTGTATGGGATGATATCTCACTGTAGTTTTCATTTTCATTTCTTTAATGATTAATGACTTCGAGCATCTCTTCATATGTTTATTAGCCATTTGTGTATCTTCTTTGGAGAAATATCTCCTCAGGTCCTTTGTGCATTTTTATATCAGGGGTTTTGTTGTTGTTGAGTTTAGGAGTTCTTTATGTATTTTGGGTATTAAATTCATATTAGTTATATGATGTGAAAACATTTTCTCTCATTCTGTGGTTTGCCTTTTCACTCCATTGATTGTATCTTTTGATCCACAGAAGTTTTTAAGTTTAATGTCGTCCATTTATCTAGGTTTGCTGTTATTTATTGTGCTTTTGGTGTCACATCTAATTTTTTTTTCCCAAATGTAATAAACTTTTCCCCTTATTTTCTTGTAAGAGTTTTATAATTTTATGTCTTATGTTTGGGTCTTCAATCTATTTTGAGTTAATTTTTGTGTATGGTTTAAGGTAACGGTGTGACTTAATTCTTTTGCATGTGGTTACTCAATTTTTCTAACTTTGTTTGTTCAAAGCATTGTCCTTTTCCGATGGTGTGGTCTTCATACACTGGTCAAAGATCATTTAATCACATGCATGAGATTTACTTCTGGACTCTATTTTATTACATTGACATACATGTCCATTACTGAAACTTCATAATATTATATGAAATTAGAGAATGGGCTTCTAACTTTGTTCTTTTCAAGGTTGTTTTGTCTGTTTGGGTTTTTTTTGAGATTGCACATGAATTTTAGGATCCTTATTATTTTTTGTTCTGCAATAAATGTCATTCAGATTTTTATAGAGATTGCATTGGATCTCCAGATCACTTTGAGGAATATGAACATTTTAACAATATTAATTCTTCCACATCATAAGCATAGATAGATTTCCATTTTTTGTGTCTTCTTTAACTTCTTTCAGCAGTATTTTATTATATTCAGTATACAAGTCTTTTGGCCCCTTGGTTAAGGTAATTCCTTGTGTTTTATTCTTATGATTCTTTTGTAAATGAAATTGTTTTCTTAATTTCCCTTTCTGTGTTTTCATTGTTAATTTATAAAAATGTATTAAAAAGCTAGATATTCTTGCATGCTGATTTTGTATCCTTCAACTCTGTTGAGCTTAATTATTAGTTCTAATAGTATTTTTGTGGAATCCTTTAGGCAAAAGATCAGGTCATCTGTGAGCAGATATAATTTTATTGCTTCCCTTCCAATTTAGATGCCTTCTATTTGTTTTCTTGCCTTATTGCTCTGAGTAAGACTTCCAGTATTTTGATGAATAGAATTATTGACTGTGGCATCATTGCATTGTTTCTTACCTGTGAGGAAAACATTTTAGTTTTTCACTGTTAAATGGGGTATTAGCTGTGGACTTTTCATATATGGAAAATATTAGGTTGAGGTGGTTTTCTTCTATTCCTAGTTTGTTGAGTATTTTATCATAAAAAGTGTTGAGTTCTGTCAAATGCTTTTTCTGTATAAATTGAGACAATTATATGGGTTTTTTTTTAATTTTGTTAACCTGGTGTATTATATTAATTTCCATATGATGAACTATCTTCATTTTCAGGAATAAATACTACTTGCTCATTAGGTATATTCAGTTTGATTTCCTGGTGTTTTAAAAATTTTTTTATCAATATTTACAGGGACATTGGTTTGAAGATCCCCCCCCGCCAATAGTATTTGTGTGTGTGGGGGGGAAGTGGGGGGTGGCTTTGGCATCAGAGTAATGCTACCTTTATAAAATGACTTTATAAGTTTTCCCTTCTTCTGAAATTTTGGAAGAGTTTGAGGAGGATTGGTATTAATTCTTCCCTAACTGTGTGGTTAAATTCCCCAGTAAAGTCATATGGTCCTGGGCTTTGTTCTTGCTGTTGGGAGGTTTGGGGTTACTGATTTAATAGATCCTTACAAATAATTGACTGCTTTAGATTTTCTATTTCTTCATAATTCAGCCTCAGTAGATTATATATTTCTAACTGTTTGCATATAATTGTTCATAGTGTTCTCTTATAATCCATTTTATTTCTGTAGCATCAGTTTTAATGATTCCGTTTTCATTTCTAATTTTATTTATTTAAATATTCTCTATTTTATATTTGGTGCAGCTAAGGATTTGTCAATTTTGTTAATCATTTAAAAAATACAGACTTTAATTTTATTGGTTTTTAAAAATTCTTCATTTCATTTATTTTTGCTCTAATTTATATTGCTTCCTTCTGCTAACCTTTGGAGTTAGTTTTCTTTTTCTTCTCTTAGTTTCTCAAGGTGTGAAGTTAGCTTGTTGATTTGAGATAGTGTTTTTTTTTCTTAATGTGTTTATGGCTATCAGCTCCTCTCTTATTACTGATTTTGCTACATCTAAGATATTTTGTTATATTTTATTCTGGGGTCCATTTGTCTCAAGAGATTTTCTGATTTTCTTTGTGATTTCTTCTTGGAGTCATTGGTGGTTTAAAAGTGTATCATTTAAGTTCCATATATTTGTGAATTTTCTAGATTTCCTTCTGCTGTGATTTATAATTCTATTCCACTGTGTTAAAAAAGAATACGTGGTTTGATTTTGATTAAGTTTTTTTGTTGTTATTGTTCCCTAATGTGGTCTTCTCAAGAAAAGTTTCATGTATATTTGAGAATAATGTATTCTGCTATTATTGGATGGAATGTTTGGTATATGTCTGTAAAGTCCAATCAACATGCAGTGTTTTCAAGTCTTCAGTGTCCTTACTAATCTTTTCTCTGGTTTCTTCTATCCATTGTTGAAAGTAGCTATTGAAATCTCCTACTATTACTATTGCTGTTTGTTTTTCTCTTCAGTTCTGTCAATGTTTACTTCATGTATTTGGCAACTATAATGTTAGGTGCAAATATGTTTATAATTGTTATATCTTCCTGAGGAATTGACCCTTTTATCATTATACAGTGTTCTTCTTTTTCTCTCTTTACAATTTTTGACATAACATCTAAGTTGTCTAATATAAGTATGGCCACTTCTACAATTTTTTTGGTTAAAATTTGTGTGGAATGAATACTTTTTTTAAAATCCTTCCACTTTTAGTGTTGATATATCCTTAGATCTAAATGGAATGTCTTGCAGACAGCGTACAAATGAATCTTGTTTTTTAATTCAGTCAGCCAATCTTTGTCTTTTCACTAAGGAGTTTTTTCCATTTACTTTTAAAGTAATTCTGATAGGGAAGAATTTACAGCTGTTATTTTGATACTTATATTCTGCGTGTTTTGTGCCCATTTGGTTTTCTATTTCTTTTTCATTTTCTTCTTTTATATTTTGTTGACTTTTTTATAATGCCATGCTTTGATTAATTTTTCATGCCCGCTTCTGTAGTTTTGAAAGGTATTTTTTGTGTGCGTTTACCATGGTGTTCACATAAAATATCTGAAATGTATAATAATTTATTTTAAGCTGGCAACAATTTAACTTCATTGCATATAAAAACTCTACTTCTTTACATCTCTGTCCCATTTTATGCTATTGATCTCAAAATGACATCTTTTTATACTATGTATTTATAAATACATTTGTAGTTTTTAAATGTTTTTGTATCGTTAAGTTCCATGTGAGAATTGAACTTGATGTATGTACCAACATTACAATGTGACAGTATTCCATATTTGTCTATATTATAGTTATACCATAGGACCTTGCATTTTCATATGCTTTCATGTTGCTGTGTGGCATCCTTTTCTTTCAACTTGAAAAACTCCCTTAGGCGTTTTCTGTAGTGCAGCCCCAGTGGTGATGAATGGCCACAGAATTTGTTTATCTGGGAAATTCTTAATTTCTCTACCAGTTTTGCAGGATAGTTTTGCCTGACATAAAACTCTTGGTTGATAGGGGTTTTGTTTTGTTTTGTTTTAGCATTTTGTATATATTATGTTATTTTCTCCTGACCTGTAAGGTTTCTGCTGAGAAATTCACTGATAATCTATGGGAACTCTCTAAAATGTGACTATTGTTCTTCACTTGCTGCTTTCAAGATTCTCTCTTTGTGATTTTTGACAGTTTGATGATGGGTTGCAGTATTTGAATTTTACTAGTTTGAGTTTGTGAGTATTGAATTTTTATGCCCGTTTCTTTTCTAAAATTTGGAAAATTTTTGATCATTATTTCTTCAAATAGGCTCTTGTCCCTTTGGCTCTTGCTTTTCTTTCTTTAGGTTCAGATGATGCACATATTGATTTGATTAATGGTGTCCCATAAATAACTGTCTTTGCTTTGCTTTACTTCTTATATTTTTTCTATTTGTTCCTCTGCCTCAATTATTTCAAATGATATGTTTTCAGGTTGACTAAGTTTTTCTTCTGCTTGATCCAGTCTTTTTTTGAACTCCCTTAGTGAATATTTCATCCAGTTATTTTATTCTTCACCTTCAGAATTTTGGTGTTTTTATTTTTTCTTTATGCTTCTATCTCTTTTCTGATATTCTCATTTTGTTCATGCATCATTTTTTTTCTGATTTTCTTTAATTGTCTGTGTTATTTTTTCAACACATTAAACATCTTTATGACACTTATTTAAAATTCTTCTTTTAGGTAGTTCAAAGATCTATATTTCTTTACAGTTAGTTTCTATAGTTACATATATTCTTTTCCTTTGATTAGGTTTTATCTCTTTGTTTCTGTGTGTAACGCTTGATCATTTGTTAGAAGTATGGGTCTTTGAAAAAACAAACAAAAAAAAAAACAACCTCTCCCAGTCTTTACTAAGTGTCTTTGTACAGGGGAAGACCTTTGCCGAGCAGCCCAACTAGATATTCTGGATGCCTCTTAAACTTTTTCTGATAATACATCTTCTCTACATTGTGCATGTAATTTCCTACCTACGTTTTGCCCCCCCCCCAATGTTTCTTCAGGAATTTGAAATCTATTGCTCCCTTTGTTTTCTTTGTGCAGTAATGAAGTCTCTCCAATGTTGCAATAAATGGTTGCAGTAGCTGTCATTCTTATCAGCCCCAATCACACAAGCTTTGCTGGTTCCCATCAGTGCTCTGAGCCAGTCAAGACAGAAACTAGTCCTTTGACAGTACGCTGAAAACCAAAATCTTGGGTGAACATTGTACTCTTCTTTTTTCTTTCTCAAGATAAAAGCCCAGATACAATTGGGAGTTTCCTCCTTAGAGTACCATGTTCTACTTTTGAGGGGTGGGGTCTATAGTGAGTAAATGCAACAAATTTCTTACCTGCTTTAATTCAGTTTTCATGGCTTTATATTAGTCTGGAGTGCTGGAACCTCTTATCTGGTATCTTGATTTCTCACAAAGACAATTTGCCTTGTATATTGTTAGGTCAATGTTTTCATGGGAGGAAAAAGGGTCTGGGGCTTCTTATTCTCTGATTTTGTTGGTGTCATTCTTCTGTGTTTTATGGTTTTAATCTCACATATTCCAATCTCTCGTTCAATCTCATAGTAGTCTTGAAATCACTATAGTCATTCAAAAAATCAGCAACCATATGACCACAGGAGAGGGAATAATGAGGCTGGGATGCTCACAGCCCTCATTTCTAATGAAATTTTATTATTTGACGGGTATGGGTGGTTCCCCGAAGACCACCACTTGTAGGACTTGTCTTTGTTTGAATTACCTCAGGGCTTACTCAGTGTAGATAGTCTTTTTTCTGGGGCATTTGTCAACAACAACAAAAAATCAGTGGAAATTGTTTCATATTTCATTTAGATGCATGAGCTAGCAATAACAGCTGGAGCAAATAAGAACTGACCAACAACTTAAAAGAATAGGCTGGGGAATGAGATATACCTGGGGGTGGGGCTTTGCAAAACTATTACGTATTTCTGAAAGCTTAGAAGGACACATGTATGTTCATCCCTGTGTGGATGTTCAGAAAAGGCCTGAGAAGTCTCTAATATCTTACGTCTGGTTGACATTGAGTCTTTTCATAAGTAGTAATTGAAACCTAAGAAATATTTGGAAACAATCTGCTGGAATATTGAAAAAATGACACACACATACACAGAGTCCATCAGTAAAGGTTCTGAAACATAGTAGCTTAAGGCATTTACACACACACATACACAGAGTCCATCAGTAAAGGTTCTGAAACATAGTAGCTTAAGGCATTTAAACTACTTTGTTCAATTACTAGCTGAGGAAGCCTAGACCCTGGACTAAGAAAAATGATTTAATTATGAATTTGAAATATGTTCAAAAATTAAAGGAAACAAATAAAGGAAAGTATAAAAATGAATCTTATCAACTTGAGATGTCACTAAGGAAATGGAATTATTTTAAAAAGCAGATGGAATATCTATAGTTAAATTGTAATTTAACAAGTGAAAGGATTAAATAACCTCTTACAGGGCTCAACAGTGATTTGAACTGGAAAATTTCCAATATTTGATGAAAAAAAAATTTTCACATAAGTATCCAAGAAGCTCAACAAACTCTAATCAGTATAACTCAAAGAGCTCTACACTGAGACACATTACGATCAAACTGTCAAATGACATAGAAAAGCAGGAACTCTCAAAAACAGCAAGAGAGAAGTGGTTTATCACATACAAAAGATTCTGAATAAGAAGATGTCCAATTTCTCATGAGAAACTATAAAAGGCCAGAGGGAATAGAAAGACATACATATTTAAAGCACTGAAAGAAAAAGACTATCAACCAGCAAAACTATATAGCAAGTTTTGTATCCAGCAAAACTATCACTGAAAACACTCACATTCTTATATAAACAAAAACTAAGAGAATGTTTCACTAAAAAACCTGACCTATAAGAAATACTAAGCGGAGTCCTAAAATGTAAGGGCACTTGGCAGTAGCTCAAATCTGCATGGAGAAATAAACAAACTGGTAAAGGCAGATATGGCACATACGAAAGACAGTATAACTGTATTTTTGTTTATAATATTCTCTTCTCCAATATAATTTAAATGACAATCACATAAAGTAATAATTATAAAGTTCCATTGAAAAGTTTATAATAAATATAAACTGAATTTGTATGGTAATAATAGCACAAAATAAACAGATAAAATGAAGCTATACAGTAGCAAAAATTTTATAGACCACTGAAATTAAGTTGCTATAAATCAGAACTATACTATATTGTTATAAATTAAGATGTAATGGGAATTCCCAGGGCCATCCCTAGGAAAATGACTCAAAAACATAGTAAAGCAAATGACATAAGAATTAAAATGGTACACTAGAAAATAAATTTTCAACATAAAAGAAAGAAATAATAGAGAAATAGATGGATAAAAATAATTCGAAACACACATAAAAATATCAGATGCCAACCCAACTTTGTCACTAATTATATTAAATGTAAATGTATTAAACATCGCACTCAGAAGTGAAAAATGAAAAGCTGGATAAAAAATATACATGATCTACACATATCCTGTCTACAATAGTCACATTTTAGATTCGAAGATGCATATAACCCCATTGCTCATGCCTATAATCCTAGCACTCTGAGAGGCCAAGGTTGGATGGACTACTTGAGCTCAGCAGTTCAAGACCAGCCTGAGCAAGAGCAAAACCCCATCTCCCTAAAAATAGAACAACTAGCTGGGTGTTGTGGTGTGTACCTGCAGTCCCACAGCTACTCAGGAGGCTGAGGCAAGAGGATCACTTGAGCCCTAGATTTTGAGGTTACTGTTAACCATCACACCATGGCATTCGACCCAGTACAACAGAGTAAGACTATCTCAAAACAAAACAAAACAAAACAAAACAAAGATGCATGTAAATTGAACACAAAAGGATAGAAAGAAGATATACCATATAAAATCTGGCATATGTATATCAATATCAGACAAAATACAATTTATGACAAAAAGTTACTTGAGATAAGGAAGAGCATTTTATAACAGTAAAAAGGTCAATGCAGTTGGAAAATAACAAGTATAAACATGTGTGCACCTAACAAGAGAGCCTCAAAATACATGAAGATAAAACTGACAAAAATGAAGGGAGAAGTCTGTCATTCAACAGTAATTATTAACGACTTCAATAGTTCATTTTCAGTAATGGAAAAAAAAACTACAAAGGAAAACAATTGCAGTAATATCATTAGTCATAAGACAATGTACATCAAAATTGCATTAATATACCACTTAATACCTACTAGGGTAGCTAAAATAAAAAAAATACAGGTAGTATTGATGAGAATGTGAAGCAATTGGAACTCTCCTCCATTGTCAGTAGAATTATAAATGGTGTAGCCTCACTGGAAAATAATCTGACAATTCCCCAAAGTATTAAACATAGCTACTATATGAAAAAGGAAATGCATTCCTAATTATAAAATCAAGAGAAATGAAAGAAACAAAATGTCATTACAAGGAAATATTAGTCAGCCATAAAAAGAAATGAATCACTGATACGAAATATGACAATGATAAACTTTGAAAGCATTATGCTTTGTGAAATAAACTTGGTACAAACGTCTGTATGTTGTATAATTTTATCTACATAAAATTTCCAGAATAATAAAATAAATTATGTATTAATGATTGTAATGAGATTGGAAGTGGGGAATTAGACTGATTGTAGTAAGTATGGGGACTCTTTTGCAGGGGCAAAATAGTGTGAAATTTGTTAGTAATCATGATTTAACTGCTCTGTGAATATACTAAAAGTGCCTAATTTTACACTCTACAGGTATGAATTTTATGGTATGTAAATTATATCTCAATAAAGCTATTTTTTTTTAAAAAGTTTTATATGAGACTAAGTTTCACTGTTAACTCTCTGTTAGATAAGAAAACCTTGGCTGATAAAACAAGCAAATGATCCTAGTAACTGAATAAATAATGGTATTTATTTCCTATTATGGAAATTATTATAATTATAATTATAGTCATTATAATTTCAATAGAGTATTTACCTAAGGTATTAAAATAGTTCCTCTCTTTTGCCCCAGATTTGTTTCACTGATGGCTCTTATAGCACAAGTGAGTAGATGTGCATAAATTACACAACGTAAACCTTTTCAATTACATTTGGAAGAAGGCTTGTCAAGGGCAGAGATGAAGGCACAGATTTATCTTAGTGGACTGCAGGACTGAGCTAGATACACTCTCTCTTTTCTTTTTACATTTTTATTTATTTATTTTTATTAAACCATAGCTGTGTATATTAGTATGATCGTGGGGCACCATACACTTGGTTCATAAATCGTTTGACACATTTTCATCACACTAGTTAACATAGCTTTCGTAGCATTTTCTTAGTTATTTTGCTAAGACCTTTACATTCCACATTTACTAGGATTCACATATACCCTTGTAAGATGCACTGCAGGTATAATCCCATAATCCCCCTCCTTCCCCCTCCCTCCCCCTTTCCTCCCCTCCCTTTCCCCTTTCTCCGTATTCTTAGGTTGTAACTGGGTTATAGCTTTCATGTGAAGGTCCTACATTAGTTTCATAATAAGGGTGAGTACATTGGGTACTTTTTCTTCCATTCTTTTTTTTTTTTTTTTTTTTGTAGAGACAGAGTCTCACTGTACCGCCCTCAGGTAGAGTGCCGTGGCGTCACACGGCTCACAGCAACCTCTTAACTCTTGGGCTTACGCGATTCTCTTGCCTCAGCCTCCCGAGCAGCTGGGACTACAGGCGCCCGCCACAACGCCCGGCTATTTTTTGGTTGCAGTTTGGCCGGGGCTGGGTTTGAACCCGCCACCCTTGGCATATGGGGCTGGCGCCCTACTCACTGAGCCACAGGCGCCGCCCTCTTCCATTCTTGAGACACTTCACTAAGAAGAATATGTTCCAGCTCCATCCGTGTAAACATGAAAGAGGTAAAGTCTCCATCTTTCTTTAAGGCTGCATAATATTCCATGGTATACATATACCACAATTTATTAATCCATTCGTGGATCGATGGGCACTTGGGCTTTTTCCATGACTTAGCAATTATGAATAGGGCTGCAATAAATGTTCTGATACAAATATCTTTGTTATGGTGTGATTTTTGGTCTTCTGGGTATACCCAGTAGGGGGATTTCTCATTTGATATCTAGCACCCAGCCCTTTCTGAATAGGCATTCTTCAAGAGGCGAGAGATCTAACTTTGATGATTTAGCACCCAGCCCTTTCTGAATAGGCATTCTTGAAGAGGCGAGAGATCTAACTTTGTGACTCAGCCCTAATAAAAAGAGCCAGACCATGTTCATGCTGCCCAAATATATTATCTTTTTTCTAATTCCTATCTTGGGAATATAAAAAAACTAGGTGTGTCAATTTTTAACAACTTTTACAATATTGAGGAGAAAAAAGTTCTTGACATTACAATGACAGACCCTGAAAGAACCAGAGGTGTTCAGTGAAGGCAAGGGAAGTCAAGGGCGAAATGTAAGTCTCTTTGCCACAAAACTAGAAGTGGATCACACACTTTTCTGGATTTTGGTTTTGATGATACTCTGCTTCCCAGGCAGAGTCAGTATATACTTTAGTAGGTGAAAATAAAGTTTATCTGAAAGTTAGTTTGGGCAATATTTTGATGTTGCAGTTTTATTACGAATACAGAGTGGCCATAAATTACGTATGTAATTTTAACACAAAATTTATGCCCACTCCATATAAGTCTGTTTTAAGTTTGTAAATTTTCAAAAACATTTCTGAATCTACTGTTCAATTAAAATGTTTAATTCACAGTGAATTTTATTATAGATTTTTTATTGTTGAGTCATTTGTTTTAAAATATTGCTATTAAGATGTCATTTTAACTTAGATAATTTAACATAGACCATAAATATAAATAATATATGAATATATAAATAATATATAGGGGCAGCTTCTGTGGCTTAGAGGAGTAGGGCGCCGGCCCCATATACTAGAGGTGGCAGGTTCAAACCCACCCCGGCCAAAAACTGCAAAAAAAATTATAATAATAATAAAATATAAACACTTAAAATATATAATAAAGTATAAATGATAAATATATATTTAAATCATATATACATTTACTATAAATATATATACTACATATTTACATATACACACATATAATAAACACACATTTGTGTTTGTGTATATGTGGATAGGTTTATTCAAGAGATGACTATCAATTTGAAAGGTATTATTTTTCCTGGTAGGGTAATAAAATAGTTATTTTTTTCTGACATGCAAATAAGCTAGGGACATAGGGAAAGTGTCTTCTGAAATGTAAAATTTACATTCAAGTTCAAAGGGCTGGGTCCCATTACCCTGGAGGTTGTATTTACTGATTCATTACTGAGATCAAATTTCTGCCTTTCCCATTAGTTTTCTTGTGACATTATTAGCAACTTCTTCTAGGGAGCCAATGTAAGGCACTGGAACCTAGGGGAGTAATTATAGCCAGAGATGAAAGAGATTAAGCCCGAGACTTTCACTTCCAGAATTATTACTACTAGGGAATTTGAAGGTCATGAAGGTTAACATCAGTAGGTCAATAACAGCAGGTAAGGAAAGTAGCCAAAACATAAGGTGTATCTACTGAGATGTACCCCTGCTTTCCTGGGACTTAGAGAACTATTAGATTGTGTGTGAAATGGTCATGTCACCATCATTATCTTCACCACCACCACTGATTAGTATCTGATTTATGTTCAAGAAGCTAAGGACTCACATAAACTGTTTAGTTTAATCCTCAGCAGTCCTATACTTCAAATTTTATCTCAATTTTACATTAAAAAGCCCAGAAATCACTGGCATTCAGAGAAGTCAGTAACGTGTTCAAAGGCACATAGAACAATGGCGCCAACATTTAGCCCAACACCTCCATCTGAATCCTTCATAATGGGACACTCTGTGTCAGGAGCATCTCCTCTCCACTAGTGTCCAAAAAGGGTAAAATGCAGGGGGAGCTGCTTGAAACCTGAGAGAAGTTCATCTCCCCTCTTGTCTCAGGTGGTCTGATTGTGGATTACAGATGAGAGGACAGGAGGCTGTGAAGATACGTCTACACCACAGAGAAAGCACAAGTGGAGTTGTCCCACTCATTAGCTATTATGCCCTCTCTCAGGTTCTGGCTGTGCAAATGTATCCTGATTTCATACATGTGCTAAGGAGGAAGCTAACCTAGGTCACAGGTTTTCCTCTCATAAGCTAAGAAGCAGTCAGAGGAAGAAGGGCTCTTACTACAGATTCCCCAGCCTAACTCTCTTACTCCATTAAGTGACCTCCAAACTCAAGTCCAGGCTGAACTGAAACTACCTCTACTAAACTTTCCCCAACTCCAAGCTCCAACGCCCCCATGCAGACGATGTTATCTTTCTCTGATGCTGCGTAACATTGTTCCCTTTGGCTGTGAGATTACTGGTATACTTTGTGACTGGGTGTACTTTGTTATGCTTAATTGTTCACACTGATAGATATCCTATTATTATTGTGATTGTAAGCTATTGAAGAGCAGAAATTCTGTCCTAATCCTTTTTTTCCCCCTGAATACCTAATGCTGAACACAGAAGAACATGTAGTTAGGAAAACTCATTGAATTGAATTTTATATATGACTAATCTAAGTGCCAAGATGTTAAGCAATTTGCTCAAGTCACAGGTAGGACCATAGCAAAGACTAGGAAAGGTTTCTCCTGGTCGTATGATGGGCCTCATCTTGGGTGTGTATTTGTCTCTGCCTCTTCATATCAGGTGTGTGAGGGAAGGGGAGGGCTACAGGTACTATTTTCTAACCATATTCCCCAGAGCAGATGGTTACCACTGTCAGGTTATTGCCCTGTATTATTTTCTTCAAGTATGTGATTTAAAAAATTTACTTAGTACAGCACTAAGCACAAAGATACTTTGTTGCCTTTGTCTTCGGTGAAGAGGCAGAGCTGAGTTGATTTCTACAGAATCTGCTGGAGAAATAGTGACAAAGTTGGAATTAGACTACTGGAGTCGAGACTTAAAATAACTCCAACACTATTAAACCATCCCCAAATAATCCCAGATAGAGCTTAGAACAAATATATTATACATATAATGTCCATGAACAAACCAAAAAAGACCATAGATATAAGTGTATAATTATGAGTGTATGCTTTTTTTTTTAAGTTTAAAGAAAGGTATGTACGTCACTATGTTGGTTTTTTGGAGGGAGCGTGGTGGGATTGGAGGAAATGGCTGTTTGAAATTACTGACTTTTTAATTTGTATTTGTGAGGTTTCACACCAAAGTTAATAAATTAAAAAAAAATTCTGCCTCATTAAATTTGACATTTGAACATGTTTTCATTCGTCCATCTATTGAGCTCCTTTACTGTGAGGAACAGAAACAATTCAGGCCAGTGCAAACCAAGGATTCTTTTGGAGAGGATTGATAAGGGAACCACGTAACTTCAGGCGGTCCCAGATGGGGAGAGGAAGTGCAGCCTGGCTTCATGGGAACTAATGCTTGAAGGTGAGATCCTAGGTTCAAGAACAGGTTTGTGAGTCTCACTCTTATACTCACTATTAACAGCAATTAGCCACACTTCTTGTGGTGTCTTCCATTCCTACCCTAGTACTAAGTGACAAATTCTTGTTTTTCAGTTAAATTTCCTGAAAGGGAGAGAGAATTGGATTGCTTCATATAATATCTTGGGAAGGGATATGTCAGACCTAAAAATTATTCTTTGTAGCCTAACACAGGCTACAAAATTGTCTGTCAGGTGCACATCCCTTGGTACAACCTATTGTCTGGGAGATGGACGTACATGTTGTAAATCATGTGGGTATAAGAAGACAGGGGAAGACTCACTTGCTTTTGGTAAACCCATTCAATATTCGTTTTTCTTATCAATTTTAACAGAAGAGAATATTTTTATATATGTCATTTCTTAACTACTTTTTGCTTAATTCTCATTTCATTCTGTTGAGGTTTCCCCTGTATGAGATTGTTACCATCACTGCAAGCTCTCTAAGGAACAGGAATGTGATTGTTTCACGTGGTACCCCATTGAGGCCCAGTTCATGGATATCCCCAGCAAATATTTGTTAAATAAACAGATGAATGGTAGGATAACTGGAATATTCTTTAAGTTTGTTAAAATACAATGTGGCTTAATTTCTAGGGGCCTAAGTTCCTGCTTTTATTAATCTATAACTGTTACTTGTTATAGTTTGTATATATATATACAAACTAACTAACTAACTTTGTGAGTGATTCTGCTTAAGCAGCTAGGGCCTATCAGATCTTCAAGGTGTTAACATCTTGGTTACAGAAGGATGGCAGTGGCTAACAGGGTGGGGCTGGGCAAGCCTGCATGAGGTAGGAAGCTAACTTGTTGGGGTTGGTTATGTAATATAAAAGGCAACCCAAAAGAAGGCTATGCAGATCATATTTGTTTCTATCTCTCATTTAGAAAGCCCAGAGACAGCTATCAAGCCCTGCTTGGGACATATTCACATCCTGCCTGCAATAGGAATCTTAAAGGGGTGGTACCCACACAATCACAGCATTATTCTAAGCTGTGCAATCAGCTTGCTGCAGCCTCGAGCTCTCAGCATGTTCTGAGGACTGCATGGAAATGATAGAGACACAGGCGCAGTCTGAGAAGCCATTTTCTCTCTGCATAGTTTTCAGGGACACTTCTAAATGTCACCTATCAAAGTGTAGTTTCTTCTCACAATACATAGCCTGGGAAAGTGTTATTTGGGGTGCCTTTGGGTGGGAGGTATGACGTCAATGTGAAGTCGCAAACTGCCTAAAGGTCAAAGACTCCCTTTGCCCCCAAGCTAAACCAGTCAATATTCTCCTTCTCCACTCTGTTAGGACACGTGTCAATGGCATGAAAGAACACAGAGCCTACATCTGTTTGAGCCTGGGTTGTCATAAACGCAGATCACAATAGCTTAAGTCAATGACATTTCAGGAAGTGTTTTAACTCTACAAATCCTTCTTAGGCTCTGTCAATCCCACATGACTTATATTCTAAATGGGAGAGTAAAAGGAAAGGGGTAGAGGTAAAAAGAGGTGATTAGTTTTTAAGATTGTACACAATTACCGCCAAGTGGTGGTGACTGGGGCAATGATATGGATATTTTCAAAGAGAAACACTTGACCTCCTTACTTGAGCTTATAAGGCAAAAGAAATGTATTTGATATCAACCATTATTTATTTCTCAACAGTTTTGTGGTTAAGAACATAAGCTTTGGGGTCATAAAAAATTGGATTTGAATCCAAACTTTAATACTACTAGCTGTGGAGTCTTGGCTGAGTTAGTCCCCTAAAAGCCTGAATTTCCTCATGTGTAACAGGGATAACCAAATCTCCCTTGCTCAGCATACTTATGGAAAATCAACTGACCATAAACATAAGGGGTCA
Source organism: Nycticebus coucang (assembly GCF_027406575.1). Taxonomy (NCBI): domain Eukaryota; kingdom Metazoa; phylum Chordata; class Mammalia; order Primates; family Lorisidae; genus Nycticebus; species Nycticebus coucang. Next base: position 41,974,963 of record NC_069786.1, on the reverse strand, counting down.
GTCTTGGTTCTATTCCACTGACCTATATGGCTAGCCTTATTCCAGAAGCACACTTTTTCTTTCTTTCTTTTTTTTTTTTTTTGAGACAGAGCATCAAGCTGTCACCCTGGGTAGAGTGCTGTGGCATCGCAGCTCCCAGCAACCTCCAACTCCTGGGCTCAAGCGATTCTCCTGCCTCTGCCTCCCAAGTAGCTGGGACTGCAGGCGCCCGCCACAGCACCCGGCTATTTTTTGGTTGCAGCCGTTATTGTTGTTTGGTGGGCCCAGGCTGGATTCGAACCCAGCAGCTCAGGTGTATGTGGCTGGCACCTTAGCCACTTGAGCCACAGGCACCGAGCCAGCACACTTTTTCTTTCTTTTCTTTTCTTTTTTTTTTTTTTTTGAGACATAATCTCACTGTGTCACCCTTGGTAGAGTGCCATGACGTCACAGCTCACAACAACCTCAAACTCTTGGGTTTAAGTGATTCTCTTGCCTCAGCCTCCCAAGTAGCTGGGACTACAGGTGCCTGCCACATGCCCAGCTATTTTTTTTGTTACAGTTGTCATTATTTAGCTGGCCCAGGATGGGTTCGAACCCTCCAGCCTGGGTGTATGTAGCCGGCACTGTAACCACTGTCTACAGATGCCAAGCATCTTTTTTTTTTTTTTCCCCCACAGGATCTTGGTCTGTCACCTAGGCTGGAGTGCAGCGGTGTCATCATAGCTCACTGGAGCCTCAGACTCCTGGGCTCAAGCAATGCTCTTGCTTCAGGTGCCTGGGAGGGATGCTGTAGCTTGAACTACAGGTGCCACTGGTCCAGGATAATTAGTATTTTTTTTTTAATTGAGACAGAGTCTCACTTTGTCACCCTAGGTAGAATGCTGTGGCATCATAGTTCACGGCAACCTCAAACCCACATGCGAGGTTTTTTTGTTTGTTTTGTTGTTGTTTTTGTTTAGCAGAGCTGGCCAGGTTCGAACTTACCAGCCCCAGGGCATGTGGCTGACAGCCAAATATTGAGCTACAGGTGCCCAGCCCAGGCTAATTTTTTTTTCTTTTTATTTTTGTACAGTCAGAGAGTCTTACTATGTTGCCCAGGCTGGTCTTTACTCCTGGTCTCAACAATCTTTCTACCTTGACCTCCCAAAGTGCTGGCATTACAGGCCTGAGACATCCCACTGACCACACATGTCTTGATTATTGTAACTTTGTAGTAATTTAATAAAATTTAAATGAGTCACACACAAAAAAAAATACTACTAGCTGTAGAGTCTTGGCTGAGTTAGTCCCCTAAAAGCCTGAATTTCCTCATGTGTAACAGGGATAACCAAATCTCCCTTGCATGTTTCTTGTGGGATTAAATACACTGAAGTAAAGCACTGAGTGTGGTGGATAGTGTAGTGATTTCTCAGTAAATAGTAATTTGAAATATAATCCCATTTGGAGAGTATTTCTTTACCTAGGGCTTGCTTGTCTTTTCTCTTAGTATTGCTCAGGTTTTTATAGCTCTGTTGATTGATGGGCATCTTCAGAGGAACACTGAGCCAGGTCTTGCTCCCTTGCAAACATTAGACATCACATTGGCACACAATCTAGGAAAACATCAAGGTCTTATTGATGCAGTGCTTTTGAACCTTGTAACGGCTGGTGCCAATGCCTCACTGTGCAAGGCAGATTTACCCACCGTCTTTATTTCAATTTGGTTTGAATGATTTCACAGTTACACCCACAGATGTCTGTCATGCTTGGAACTACATGTTACCACATGTCCTGTGCACTACAATGAAGAACTTTCATCCATTCAAATATGTCTTAAATTGCTTAAGTGTTTACTGATATTGGTATTATGACTATTTATCAGCCTCATAAAGGTCTGGCTTCTGTTTTTCAGTTTCCCAACTGTGAAATGTGATTTTTCAGTTTTATGCACCAACTCTAGTCAATTCCAATGCTGAATTAATTGCTCAAGTCCCAGTCCCTACATTTCCTGGTACATAAGACCAAAGACGTTAGTTGTGAAGTGATGTATTTTTTTTAACAACTACCTTATTTCTAGGAGGCTATGCAAAGCATAGTATAGTGGATAAGAACAAAAATGCTGGATTAGACTATTCAGGTTCTAAATACAGAACCATACTTACTAGGTGTGTGACCTAAGCCAAGTTACTTAACCCTTCTTATATTCATGAAATGCTTACATAGATTAAATGAGTTTATATATGTAAAGCACTAAAAGCAGTTCCTGGAACATACTAAGTGATAAAGAAGTGTTAGCTACTATTATTACTATTGGTATACATAAAATAGGCTGGCTGTCTTTGGTGGAAGAGCACAAATCAAATTGTAATCACTGTCTTGCTAGTATTCAGATCTAAGAACTCAAAGGGGACTGTCTGCCAACCCCCCTTTGATGTCAGGTGGAACTACACGTTTAACTGGCATCTGTAAGGCTGAGGATGGGAAGAATCGTCTTACCCCAGAGTTGTGAGTTTGCTGGATGCAAGGCAACATGACATACTGAAAGTCATTAGAGGTAATGGAGAAAAGGATGACACGGTCACAAAAACAAGTTTAGGGCATAGTACGCAGAAGGGGATGGAGGTGAAGAAGTCATGGACATTACTACAAAGGATCATGGGCTGATTATAGAAGCTAGTCCTATTCCCTGCATAGTCTGACTACATTGGAGGGAGAAGGGCAGAATAGCCATGATGATACAATAATTCTTTTCCCTGTTAAGTTAGGTTTGACATTTCTTATAATTTACCTAGTAGAAAGTCTTAGCATGCTCTAATGTATTCCTGAGTTAGAAAGTAGTTTCCCTTGGCAATTCCTATGGCCTACTAAATCAGGTTCTAAGCCAGACATGGTATCCATGACTGTCTAAGATTTCTTCAAACAATATCTTTGTGGTTATAAATATGTAGAATTTTGAATCATATCCTTTGTCTTATTTTGGGCTGTTATAAAAAATACTATAAATCAAGTGGCTTATAAACAAGAGAAATTTATTTCTCACAATTTTTAAGGCTGAGAAGTCCAAGGTCAAAGCACTGGCAGATTTGGTGTTTGGTGAAGTCACACTTCCTTGTTCAAAGCAGGTATGTTCTTGCCATGTCCTCATAGAACAGAAGGAAGAGCTAACTCTCTGAGCTTTATTTTATAAGGACACTAATGCCAATCATGGGGGTTCTACCATCCTGAAGCTCCCATCTTATAATACCATCATATTTGGGGTTACAATTTCAATATATGAATTTGGGGGGTACAAAACTTTCAGACTAGTGTGTTGTTGTCCTCAGAACTTGATGCTCAGAGACTCAGAGATAAACACTGCACACAGAATGATTATGATGAGAGGGAGACCAAGGCTCGCTCAGGCCTGTGGTGACTTCCCACATTTATTGGGTGTTTTTATACACAGCACTAGTCAAAAGAAAAAAGGTATAGAAATAGAAAAAGGAGCATATAATGGTGAAATCATAAAGACTGCTGAGAAATTCTTTGTTCAGCACACTTGCTGCTAGACACATACCAGTTCTAAATTGAGACCCTTTGCTGAAGGCTTAACCACAATGGCTTCTAGCTATCTTGTACTTGATTGATTAGTTCCCTAAAACTTAAGAAAGAATAGTTTGCTAAAAGGAGAATAGAGCAGAGCACTCTTCCTGTAACCTCCGCAGGTGCCGAGCCCCCAGCTGCAACGTGAAAGCCCTTGGGTAACTTTCCTTTCTGTGAACATCTAATTGATTGTTCTTACTTGCCCAGGCATGTCCACAAAGAAAGAAGTTTTTCCATCTTAGGACAACGTTCCTTGGGGAGCACATGAGGCTATGTCACTTGCTTTGGTTTGGGGACCAGTACCTCTCCACTAGTGCACTATTGAATACTTGGAAAATAATAAATAGCTTACAATTCATTGAAGATAATAGATGCCAGAAATGACATAAAAATTAATGTCTTGCATATGCTACTATAGTTAAGTATATACGGTATGCTAAGGGTTATAGTAGTTTATATCTACCAGCTCATTGTTCCCTTAGATGAACCCAATAAAATTTAATATCATTAGATTCATTTTTCATATGTTTGATATGTTATTCAGAGAGATTACATTATTTGCCTCAAGATACCATGAACTGACTTAAGTTAGAAAGGGTCACTCTGGAAGAAAGTGGTAGCAAAAGGAACATCAGTGAGGCCAATTAGAAGACCTCCCCAGCAGTCTAAATTAGAAGTAATGATGGTTTTTAGACCAAAGCAGAATTTGGTAAGAAAATGTTCAGTCCTGAATAAATTTTGAAGGTAGAACTAGCAGGAATTCCTGACAAAATAAATGTGGATAAGGAGAGAAAGTAAAGGGTGACAGTAAATTTGTGGCCTTAGTAAGAAAAAGGTTGGGGGGAATCACTATAACTGAGATTAGAAAGTCTGTAGGGGAAGCATATTTATAATGGAAGTAAAATAATTCATTCTGGGACTTGTTGAGATTGTCATGGGTATTAAACATCCAAGTAGACTTATCAGGTAGACAACCCGAAATTTGGAAGAGCAATTTGGGATGGAGATAAAAAATATTAAGGCTCTTTGGCACATAGATATTCCTAAAAACTCAAGATTGTAAGACATCACCATGGAAGTGAATGAACATAGAAAAGAGAAAAAAAAAAAAAATAGACAGGGCCTTGGGCCACATCGCTTAGAAACTGCAAAGAGGAGAAGGAGCCAGTAAAGGAGAATGAGAAAGAGTGGCCAATGAAATGATTCTGGTGGCCTGGAAAGAAAAGTGGGATCAACTATGTAAAAATGCTATATGAAGACCAAGGGTTGACCATTAGACTTCACAGCATTGTGTTCATTGGTGTTCTTGAAAGGAAATATTTGATAAAATGAGTATGTGGGGATTGTTTGAAGAACCAATGGCTGCTTAGTATAGATTTAAGGGAGATGGCCAGGTGCAGTGGCTCACACCTGTAATCCTAGCACTCTGGGAGGCCAAGGTGGGTGGGTTGCTGGAGCTCATGAGTTCAAGACCAGCTGAGCAAAAGCGAGACCCCCATCTCTATTAAAAATAGAAAAATTGAGGCAAGAGGATCTCTTGAGCCTGAGTTAGAGATTGCTGCGAGCTATGACACCACAGTACTCTACCCAGGGTGATAGCTTAAGACTTCACCTCAAAAAAAAAAAAAAAAAAAAAGATAAAGAGAGATGAGAGGGAAATATTTGGAGGCACCAAAGTGGTAGCAGTGGCAGTGATATACTTACTGACACATGAAGCTCTATTTGTCCACAGAGCCTGGAAATGGTGTAAGGATTTTGACCTTGATCCACTACCCAGTTCATTATGGCACATATTTCTGAGACTTTTATGGATAGAACCAATATATTTACATTTTTCCCTGTTCCAACCACTACCACAGAAGTCAGACTTTATTTATGCATTCTGTTACTATTCCATCCTAAATGAAAATGTTTTGTTATGAGTTGTATGTATTGTATTGAGGGGTATTATATGTGACTATAGAATGTACTCTGACAGAAAAGGCAACAAAAAAAATCAATTTTCAGCCTTCCTCTGATTGACTTGTGGAGTAAAAATCAATTTTCCAAAGAATAGAATCTAAATTGATCTTCAAAATAAAGTTGGAGGTTGCTCTGTTGCCTGTGAGACCAATGTGAGGAACATATTTTGTTTGCAATTAGGGCATTGAAGAATCAACAGAGTAAGAGCTTGGAATAGTTTTGAGTCTGTTAGTAAACAGGGAACCTGAGAAAAAATAGGCATCCCAGGCTATTGCTTGTGATTGTGTTTCTAAAAATAATGAGTAAATAGCTTTATGTACAGATGCTCCTTTATTTACTATGTATAATGAGGTCGTGTCCATAAACCCATCATAATTGAAAATATCAGAATTCAAAATACATTTAATACATCTAAATTATCAAACAGAAAAGCTCAGCCTAGTATACCTTAAACAGCTCAGGACGTTTACATTAGCCTACAGTTGGACAAAATCATCTTATGCAGATCCTATTTTGTAGTTAAATATTGAATATGTTGCTTAATCTATTGAATATTATACTGAAAGTGAAAAAAGGAATGGTTGTATCGGTACTTGAATGGTTGTATCGGTACTTCAAATAAATGCATATTTTTTCAGAGCATCATAAAGTTAAAAATTTAAACTGAACCATCATAAGTCAGGGACTATTTGCATATGCTAAGGAATTAGTGGACACAGTGTAGGAGGGCAGCTGTTCTTGAGTTTGAGGACTTGACTACTTGTCCATTAATGTGAAAAATGGCCCTTATAGACCATTGATGCACACTTTAATAATTTTAGAATTGCAGCCACTCTTTACTTATTGAACTGATTTTTAAATGTAAGCACTACCTTATATACTTATAGGGTCTCTCACAGATTACAAAGACCAGATATTTTTTCTTTTATTATTTTCTATTTCCCCTATTCGGGAGTTCTGAATTTATTGTGCCTTCAGTTGATGCTACTGATCATCCCTCTTGATATGTAGGATTAGTGGGAGGTGCAGCAGATGTGTGAAAACTTGTGACAACTGGGCTGCTACTCTGATAATTGGGTGTAGTGGGGTAGAAATGCTTTACTGGCTATTGTCTTAACAGCTATCAGGGAGTGCCACAAGTGATCCTTGAGATTTTATTTTATTTCTTAAAAATTCCCCTTGGGCATTAATCATTATTTGTCATGTCTCTACCTGAGGAAATTTCTCAATGAGACTCAAAGAAAACTCCTCTATCTTATGCATCTTACTCCGTGGTCAAGCCCATATTTTTCAATACCTTATTGCTTGCTTATTAGGAGAAAGTAGAATTTAAAACCAATATGGTTTGTGATATTTATTATAATTACTTACAGAAACTGCTATATAAATAATAAACTTGTAATTTTTTTTTTATTAAATCATAGCTGTGTACATTGATATGATCATGGGGCATCATTCACTAGCTTTACAGACCGTTTACCAAGTTTCACATATACCCTTGTAAGATGTACCGCTGGTATAATCCCACCAATCTCCTTCTCTCTACCCCCCTCCCCCTCCCTCCCCTCCCTTTCCCCCTTCCCCCTATTCTTAGGTTGTAACTGGGTTATAGCTTTCATGTGAAAACCCTAAATTAGTTTCATAGTAGGGCTGAGTACATTGGGTACTTTTTCTTCCATTCTTCACATACTTTACTAAGAAGAATATGTTCCAGCTCCATCCATGTAAACATGAAAGAGGTAAAGTCTCCATCATTCTTTAAGGCTGCATAATATTCCATGGTGTACATGTACCACAATTTCTTAATCCATTCGTGGATCGATGGGCGCTTGGGCTTCTTCCATGACTTAGCAATTATGAATTGGGCTGCAATAAACATTCTGGTACAAAAATCTTTGTTATGATGTGCTTTTTGGTCTTCTGGGTATATGCCCAGTAGAGAGATTACAGGATTGAATGGCAGATCTATTTTTAGATCTCTAAGTGTTCTCCATATCTCTTTCCAAAAGGAATGTATTAATTTGCATTCCCACCAGCAGTGCAAAAGTGTTCCCTTTTCTCCACATCCGCGCCAACATCTCTGGTCTTTGGATTTTGTGATATAGGCTAGTTTCACTGGAGTTAAATGGTATCTCAAAGTAGTTTTGATTTGCATTTCTCTGATGATTAAAGATGATGAGCATTTTTTTCATATGTCTGAAGGCCGCACACCTGTCTTCTTCAGAGAAGTTTCTCTTCAAATCCCTTGCCCAGCCTGCGATGGGATCCCTTGTTCTATTCTTGCTAATGCGTTTGAGTTCTCTGTGGATTCTGGTTATTAAACCTTTGTCAGAGACATAACCTGCAAATATCTTCTCCCATTCTGAGGGCTGTTTGCTTGCTTTACTTACTGTGTTCTTGGCTGTGCAGAAGCTTTTTAGTTTGATCAAGTCCCAGTAGTGTATTTTTGAAGCTGCTTCAATTGCCCGGGGGGTCCTCCTCATAAAATACTCACCAAGCCCTATTTCTTCAAGGGTTTTCTCTGCACTCTCCTCTAGTATTTTTATAGTTTCATGTCTTAAGTTTAAATCTTTGATCCAGTGAGAGTCTATCTTAGTTAATGGTGAAAGGTGTGAGTCCAGTTTCAGTCTTCTACAGGTTTCCAGCCAGTTCACCCAGCACCATTTGTTAAATAGGGAATCTTTTCCCCACTGAATGTTTTCAATTGGCTTGTCAAAGATTAAATAACGGTAAGTAGCTGGGTTCATCTCTTGGTTCTCTATTCTGTTCCAGACATCTACGTCTCTGTTTTTGTGCCAATACCATGCTGTTTTGATCACTATCGATTTGTAGTATAGTCTGAGGTCTGGTAGTGTAATTCCTCCTGCTTTGTTTTTATTTCTGAGTAATGTCTTGGCTATTCAAGGTTTTTTCTGATTCCATATAAAATGAAGTATTGTTTTTTCAAGATCTTTAAAGTATGACAGTGGAGCTTTAATAGGGATTGCATTGAAATTATATATTGCTTTGGGTAGTATAGACATTTTAACAATATTGATTCTTCTCAGCCATGAGCATGGTATGTTTTTCCATTTGTTAATATTTTCAGCTATTTCTTTTCTTAGAATTTCATAGTTCTCCTTATAGAGATCTTCGCGTCCTTTTAGATAAATTCCCAAATATTTCATCTTCTTTGGCACTACTGTGAATGGGATAGAGTCCTTAACTCTTTTTTCAAATTGACTGTTGTTGATATATATAAAGGCTACCGATTTATGAATGTTGATTTTGTAACCTGAGACACTGCTGTATTCCTTGATCACTTCTAAAAGTTTTGTAGTAGAGTCCCTAGTGCTTTCCAGATATACTATCATATCATCCGTGAAGAGCGAAAGTTTGATCTCTTCTGACCCTATATGGATACCCTTGATCGACTTTTCTTACCTAATTGCAGTGGTTAAAACTTCCATTACAATGTTAAAAAGCAATGGAGACAATGGGCAGCCTTGTCTGGTTCCTGATCTGAGTGGAAATGATTTCAATTTAACTCCATTCAATATGATATTGGCTGTGGGTTTGCTGTAGATGGCCCCTATCAGTTTAAGAAATGTCCCTTCTGGACCAATTTTCTTTTTTTTTTTTTTATTTTTATTTTTTTTTTATTAAATCATAACTGTATACAATGATATGATTATGGGGCATCATACACTCACTTCATAAACCATTTGACACATTTTTATCACAGTGGTTAACATAGCCTTTCCGGCGTTATCTCAGTTACTGTGCCAAAACATTTATATTCTACATTTACCAAGTTTCGCAAATACCCCTGTAATATGCACCACAGGTGTGATCCCACCGATTCCCCTCCCTCTACCCACCCCCCCTTCCCACTTCTCCCTATTGTTAAGTTGTAGCTGGGTTATAGCTTTCATGTGAGAGTCCCAAATTAGTTTCATAGTAGGGCTGTGTACATTGGGTATTTTTTCTTCCATTCTTGGGATACTTTACTAAGAAGAATATGTTCCAGCTCCATCCATGTAAACATGAAAGAGGTAAAGTCTCCATCTTTCTTTAAGGCTGCATAGTATTCCATGGTATACATATACCACAATTTATTAATCCATTCGTGGATCGATGGGCACTTGGGCTTTTTCCATGACTTAGCTATTATGAATTGGGCTGCAATAAACATTCTGGTACAAATATCTTTGTTATGTTGTGATTTTTGGTCTTCTGGGTATATGCCCAGCAGAGGAATTACAGGATTGAATGGCAGATCTATTTTTAGATCTCTGAGTGTTCTCCATATATCTTTCCAAAAGGAATGAATTAATTTGCATTCCCACCAGCAGTGCAGAAGTGTTCCCTTTTCTCCGCATCCACGCCAACATCTCTGGTCTTGAGATTTTGTGATATAGGCTAGTCTCATTGGAGTTAGATGATATCTCAAAGTAGTTTTGATTTGCATTTCTCTGATGATTAAAGATGATGAGCATTTTTTCATATGTCTGAAGGCCGTGCGCCTGTCTTCTTCAGAGAAGTTTCTCTTCAAATCCCTTGCCCAGCCTGCGATGGGATCCCTTGTTTTATTCTTGCTGATGCGTTTCAGTTCTCTGTGGATTCTGGTTATTAAACCTTTGTCAGAGATATACCCTGCAAATATCTTCTCCCATTCTGAGGGCTGTCTGCTTGCTCTGCTTACTGTGTTCTTAGCTGTGCAGAAGCTTTTTAGTTTGATCAAGTCCCAGTAGTGTATTTTTGAAGCTGCTTCAATTGCCCAGGGGGTTCTCCTCATGAAATACTCACCCAGACCAATTTCTTCAAGGGTTTTCCCTGCATTCTCCTCTAGTATTTTTATAGTTTCATGTCTTAAGTTTAAATCTTTAATCCAATGAGAGTCTATCTTCGTTAATGGTGAAAGGTGTGGGTCCAATTTCAGTCTTCTGCAGGTTGCCAGCCAGTTCACCCAGCACCATTTGTTAAATAGGGAATCTTTTCCCCACTGAATGTTTTTAATTGGCTTGTCAAAAATCAAATAGCGGTAAGTAGCTGGATTCATCTCTTGGTTCTCTATTCTGTTCCAGATATCTACTTCTCTGTTTTTGTGCCAATACCATGCTGTTTTGATCACTATCGATTTGTAGTAAAGTCTGAGGTCTGGTAGTGTGATTCCTCCTGTTTTGTTTTTATTTCTGAGTAATGTCTTGGCTATTCGAGGTTTTTTCTGATTCCATATAAAACGAAGTAATGTTTTTTCAAGATCTTTAAAATATGACAGTGGAGCTTTAATAGGGATTGCATTGAAATTATATATTGCTTTGGGTAGTATGGACATTTCGATAATGTTGATTCTTCCTAGCCATGAGCATGGTATGTTTTTCCATTTGTTAACATTTTCAGCTATTTCTTTTCTTAGAGTTTCATAGTTCTCTTTATAGAGATCTTTCACGTCTTTTGTTAGGTAAATTCCCAAATATTTCATCTTCTTTGGCGCTACTGTGAATGGGATAGAGTCCTTAACTGCTTTTTCAATTTGACTGTTGTTGGTGTATATAAAGGCTACCGATTTATGAATGTTGATTTTGTAACCTGAGACACTGCTGTATTCCTTGATCACTTCTAGGAGTTTTGTAGTAGAGTTCCTAGTGTTTTCCAGATACACAATCATATCATCTGCGAAGAGCGAGAGTTTGATCTCTTCTGACCCTATATGGATACCCTTGATCGCCTTTTCTTCCCTAATTGCAGTGGCTAAAACTTCCATTACAATGTTGAAAAGCAATGGAGACAATGGGCAGCCTTGTCTGGTTCCTGATCTGAGTGGAAATGATTCCAATTTAACTCCATTCAATATGATATTGGCTGTGGGTTTGCTGTAGATAGCCTCTATCAGTTTAAGAAAAGTCCCTTCTAGACCAATTTTCTTGAGTGTTCTGATCATGAAGGGATGCTGGATATTATCAAAAGCTTTTTCTGCATCAATTGAGAGAATCATATGGTCTTTGTTTTTTAATTTGTTTATGTGCTGAATTACATTTATAGATTTACGTATATTGAACCAGCCTTGAGACCCTGGGATAAAATCAACTTGGTCATGATGTATAATTTGTTTGATGTGTTGCTGGATTCTGTTTGTTAGGATCTTGTTGAATATTTTTGCATCTATATTCATTAGTGATATTGGTCTATAATTTTCTTTTCTTGTTGGGTCTTTTCCTGGTTTGGGGATCAGGGTGACGTTTGCTTCGTAAAACGTGTTGGGTAGTCTTCCTTCTTTTTCTACATTTTGGAACAGGTTGAGTAATATAGGTACTAATTCCTCTTTAAAGGTTTGGTAGAATTCTGACGTGAAACCATCTGGTCCCGGGCTTTTCTTTTTAGGGAGGTTTTGTATAGTTGATGCTATTTCTGAACTTGATATGGGTCTGTTCAACATTTCCACTTGATTCTGGTTAAGTCTTGGAAGGTGGCGTGCTTCCAAGTATCGGTCTATTTCCTTCAGATTTTCATATTTCTGAGAATAAAGTTTCTTGTAATATTCATTAAGGATTTTTTGGATTTCTGATGAGTCTGTGGTTATTTCATCTTTGTTGTTTCTGATTGATGATATTAGGGATTTTACTCTTTTTTTCCTGATTAGGTTGGCCAGAGGTTTATCTATTTTATTGACCTTTTCAAAAAACCAGCTTTTTGATTTATTGATCTGTTGTATTATTCTTTTGTTTTCAATTTCATTTAATTCTGCTCTAATTTTGGTTATTTCTTTTCTTCTACTGGGTTTGGGGTTGGAATGTTCTTCCTTTTCCAGTTGCGTGAGATGTCCCATTAAGTTGTTAACTTCCTCTCTTTCCGTTCTCTTGAGGAAGGCTTGCAGTGCTATAAATTTCCCTCTTAGAACTGCCTTTGCGGTGTCCCAGAGGTTCTGATAGTTTGTGTCTTAATTGTCATTTTGTTCCAAAAAATTGGTGATTTCTTTCTTAATCTCATCTCTGACCCAGCTATCATTCAGCATAAGGTTATTTAACTTCCATGTTTTTGTATGGGTATGCAGATTCCTGTTGTTACTCAATTCAAGTTTTATTCCATGATGGTCTGAGAAGATGCATGGAATAATTTCTATTCCTTTAAACTTACTGAGGTTAGACTTGTGACCTAAAATGTGATCAATTTTGGAGTAAGTTCCGTGGGCTGATGAGAAGTATGTGTATTCAGTTTTGTTGGGATGAAATGTTCTGTAGATGTCTGCTAAATCTAAATATTGGATGGTTAGGTTTAAATCTAAGATTTCTTTGCTCAGCTTCTTTCTGGAGGATCGATCCAACACTGCCAAGGGAGTGTTGAAATCTCCAATGATTATGGAGCTGGAGGAAATCAAGTTACTCATGTCTGTTAGAGTTTCTCTTATAAATTGAGGTGCATTCTAGTTGGGTGCATAGATATTAATAATTGAGATCTCGTCATATTGAGTATTACCCTTAACAAATATGAAGTGACCATTCTTGTCCTTCCTTACTTTTGATGGTTTAAAGCCTACCGTATCTGCAAATAAAATTGCAACACCTGCTTTTTTCTGATTACCATTTGCCTGAAATATGGATGACCATCCTTTCACCCTGAGTCTGTATTTGTCTTTTAAGTTGAGATGTGACTCTTGTATGCAACAAATATCTGGCTTGAGTTTTTGTATCCAGTCAGCTAACCTATGCCTCTTTAGAGGACAGTTTAAGCCATTCACATTGATGGAGAGTATTGATAAGTCTGGTGGAATTTTGGGTGTCGAGTTTTTCAAAGGTCCAGTGGACATTTTTAATCCTTTTGCCAGTGTGGAAGTTGGAGTTTGATCCGAAGTTTCTGGGTGATTTTACTTTTGTGTATAGGATTGGGTTGGTCATTGTGGAGGATAGGTCTGAGAACATCCTGAAGAGCTGGTTTACTTATGGCAAATTTTTTCAACATATGAATGTCATTGAAGTATTTAATTTCTCCATCATAGATGAAACTCAATTTAGCTGGATACAAGATCCTGGGTTGAAAGTTTTTTTGCTTTAGGAGATTAAAAGTTGATGACCAGCCTCTTCTTGCTTGAAAAGTTTCAGCAGAGAGATCTGCAGTTATTCTAATATTCTTACCTTTGTACGTTATAGTTTTCTTTCGCCGGGTTGCTTTGAGAATCTTCTCTTTCATGTTAACTTTAGTGAAGCTAATTATGATATGTCTGGGAGATGGCTTATTGGGGTTGAATCGTGCTGGGGTTCTGAAGCTGTCTGCTATCTGAATTTCAGATTCTCTGGGCATGTCTGGAAAATTTTCTTTCATAATTTCATGTAGAAGGGCCTCTGTGCCCTTGGCAGCCACTTCATCGTTCTCCGGAATTCCTATAACCCTTACGTTGTTTTTTTTCGAATTATCTGAGAGTTCTCTGAGTGAGTGATCCGTTTTTGCTCTCCATTTCTCTTCCTCTTTGAGAGATTGGGAGCGTTCATAGACTTTATCTTCAATGTCAGAAATCCTTTCTTCTGCTTGCTCCATTCTGTTACTGAGGGATTCTACTGTATTTTTCATATCTTTGAGGTCTGTAAGTTCTTGTTTCAGTGTGTCTAAGTCTTTGGTGGTTTTGTCTTTAAATTCGTTAAATTCTTGAGACAATTTTTGAATTTCTCCTCGAATTCCTAATTCCATTTTATTGATCTTGTCTGCAAACCAAATTCTGAATTCGACTTCTGACATCTCAGCCAGTTGTTTATGAATGGGATCTTCAATCACATCTGCCGTATCTTTTCTTGGGGGGGTTGATCTATTCTGGTTATTCATGTTACCAGAGTATTTCCGCTGATTCCGCCCCATGGTTTAGTCCCTTTGGTTTTTCCCCTGGGGTTTTATCGAGGGCTCGTACATTGTTGTGGCCTGAGAAACTGGGGCCCTGTCTGGTGTGGTGGAGCAAAGTGGTTCTGTCTTGTTTTCAGCTGGTTTCTGTTCGATCCTATTGCAACTTCTACTCTGGCTTGAAGTCTCAGCTGTGTGGAAAAATCAGCAATTAAGTCACCCCGCCTGCCCACCTCTGGCCCCAGTTGGAAAAGGAGAATCAAACCTTCCTACAATCGCACACCCAGGGCAACACCTGAAAAGTCCTCAGTCTATTAGCCCAGTTCAAAAGGTCCGAATCAACTGTCTCAATCGGCACTTGTCTCGGGTGGAAGGGTTCAAGAGGTCTCTGGGAACTGGATCACAGGGGCCTGGTTACTCCTCTGACACAGTTCACCCCAGTGCAGCGTGGAGTCAGGAGGAGCCACCCAGCAAACAGAGCAGTCTAGGAAGGTTGACGTCTCCTTCCCCACTTTGCCCCTCCGTCGGACCCAGTCACTGGTATCTCTGCAGATGGCTAACCCAGTTGCCTGCAGTGAACAGACACTCCAGGGATTTGCACCTGTCTGATTCGCAAGGAAGTCTGCCAGGCCCCCGCAGACTGCCGCTATCTAGCAGGAGGAGATGGGGCCTGACATCTTTGAGTGTTTGATGCAGGTGATGGGAAGGAGGTGTTCACTCAGGCTTAGCCCCGTCCCTGATGGATGCTGCTAACAGAACAGAACAGAACAGACAACTTTGTGAGGTTCTGTCTCTGTTCCTGTCGTCGCCTACAGAAGACGGGCTGTTTTGAGTTCAAACTTCTTTGCTGCTGGAGAATTGTGTCTGAACACCTCTCTTGTTCGGCCCCGCCCTGGAAGCTTCCCGGGTTTGTGAGCCGCGTCACCCGGTGGCCTCCTCTGGTTGCCCAGGGAGACAGGGGGTGTGGCCTCAGAATATCCAGAAGTGAGCGTTCTGCCGTTAAAGAATAAACGGCTGTTGATCTACCTCCAGGGAACTGCTGCTCTGGTGTGGGCACTCAGGCGACCCTTTTCTCCTCTGTCCCGCGCCCCAGAGTCAGCACAGAGCGGCCGCAGTTTGTGCTGGGTTCACACCCCTTAAGAGATCCCCCAAGAATCAGAACTCTTGGGGGATGGGCCCCCAGACCCCGATTGGGAGTGGGGCGGGGGGAAGCTAGAGTTTCATTCAGTTTTACACAATACTACGGTCCGGGGAGGGCTCCTGCACTGCACCGCAGGGAAGTGCCGCCAAGGCTTGATTTCCCCTCAGCAGAGTGCCCTCTCCTCGCTCACGTATCCCAGAGTCAGCGCTGACCTGACGCAGCTCAGGCACTGTGCTCTCCCCTCGAGAAATCACCCAAGGAGCCGAACTCCTGGGGGACAGGCCCTCAGACCCCGAGTGAGAGTAGGGATTCTCAGCTCTCAGCGGGGAGGCCAGAGTCTTATTCAGTCTTGGGCCCGTATGCCCGGGGAGGGTTGGTGCACTGCACCGCAGGGAAGTGCCGCGAGGCATGACTCCCCCTCAGCCCGGTGCCCTCTCCTCACTTGCGCGCCTCAGAGTCAATGCTGACCAGTCGCAACTCGGGGACTGTCCACTTCCCTTGAGAAATCACCCAAGGATTCGAACTCCTGGGGGATAGTCCCTCAGACCCCGAGTGAGAGTAGGGGCTCCCAGCTCTCAGCGGGGAGGCTAGAGTCTTATTCAGTCTTGTGCCCGGGGAGGGTTGGTGCACTGCACCGCAGGGAAGTGCCGCGAGGCATGACTCCCCCTCAGCCCGTTGCCCTCTCCTCACTCGCGCGCCTCAGAGTCAATTCTGACCAGTCGCAACTCGGGGACTGTCCACTCCCCTTGAGAAATCACCCAAGGATTCGAACTCCTGGGGGATAGTCCCTCAGACCCCGAGTGAGAGTAGGGGCTCTCAGCTCTCAGCGGGGAGGCCAGAGTCTTATTCAGTCTTGTGCCCGGGGAGGGTTGGTGCACTGCACCGCAGGGAAGTGCCGAGGCGTGACTCCCCCTCAGCCCGTTGCCCTCTCCTCACTCGCTCGCCTCAGAGTCAATGCTGACCAGTCGCAACTCGGGGACTGTCCACTCCCCTTGAGAAATCACCCAAGGATCCGAAGTCCTAGGGGACAGGCCTCCAGACCTCAGTGGGCGGGAGGGGAGCGCCGGGGATTCAGGGTTGCCGGCAAAGGATTCCCAAAGTTTTATTCAGCCCTATGTCCGGCAGGAGAACGCCACGGCACCCCAGTAGGGGAGGTAGGTCCAGTTTTTAGAAGGTCTCTCCCGTGGATTGTAGTGGGAGGGCCTTTAATTTCTGCTTGTTCAATTTTGGGGCTCTTGAGCCGGTCTCATGGGGGAGGGGGACTCCCGTCCGCTTGGTGGTGGATTTTGTACCTTTTGTTTGCGTCCTTGTGATCACAACTTGCCTCAGCGGTGTTGATGTGCGTTCTTCAGCCTTCTCTCTTGGTGAGGCTCAAGTCCACCAGGATACTTACTAAATTCCTGTCCCTCAACTCTCCTTCTGGACGGGAGCCTTTGTTGAAAGCTGGCTTCAGTCCGCCATCTTGTCTCCCCAATCTGGACCAATTTTCTTAAGTGTTCTGATCATGAAGGGATGCTGCATATTATCAAAAGCTTTTTCTGCATCAATTGAGAGAATCATATGGTCTTTGTTTTTTAATTTGTTTATGTGCTCGATTACATTTATAGATTTACGTATATTGACCCAGCCTTGAGACCCTGGGATAAAACCGACTTGGTCATGATGTACAATTTGTTTGATGTGTTGCTGGATTCTGTTTGTTAGGATCTTGTTGAATATTTTTGCATCTATATTTATTAGTGATATCCGTCTATAATTTTCTTTTCTTCTTGGGTCTTTTCCTGGTTTGGGGATCAGGGTGATGTTTGCGTCATAGAACGTGTTGGGTAGTCTTCCTTCTTTTTCTACCTTTTGGAACAGGTTAAGTAATATAGGTACTAATTCCTCTTTAAAGGTTTGGTAGAATTCAGGTGTGAAACCATCTGGTCCTGGGCTTTTCTTTTTAGGGAGGTTTTGTATGGTTGATGCTATTTCTGAACTTGATATGGGCCTGTTCAACATTTCCACTTGATTCTGGCTAAGTTTTGTAAGGTGACGTGCTTCCAAGTATTGGTCAATTTCCTTCAGATTTTCATATTTCTGAGAATAAAGTTTCTTGTAATATTCATTAAGGATTTTTTTGATTTCTGAGGAGTCTGTTGTTATTTCGTCTTTGTTATCTCTGATTGATGAGATTAGAGATTTTACTCTTTTTTTCCTGATTAGGTTGGCCAAAGGTTTATGTATTTTATTGACCTTTTCGAAAAACCAGCTTTTTGATTTATTGATCTGTTGTATTATTTTGTTTTCAATTTCATTTAGTTCTGCTCTAATTTTGGTTATTTCTTTTCTTCTACTGGGTTTGGGGTGGGAATGTTCTTCCTTTTCCAGTTGTTTGAGATGTCCCATTAAGTTGTTAATTTCCTCTCTTTCCGTTCTCTTGAGGAAGGCTTGCAGTGCTATAAATTTCCCTCTTAGAACTGCCTTTGCGGTGTCCCAGAGGTTCTGATCGTTTGTGTCTTCACTGTTGTTTTGTTCCAAAAATTTGGCAATTTCTTTCTTAATCTCATCTCTGACCCAGCTATCATTCATCATAAGTTTATTTAATTTCCAAGTTTTTGTACGATTATGCAGATGCTGTTGTTACTCAGCTCAAGTTTTATTCCATGGTGGTCCGAGAAGATGCAAGGAATAATTTCTATTCCTTTAAATTTACTGAGGTTAGACTTGTGACCTAAGATGTGATTGATTTTGGAGTAAGTTCCATGGGCTGATGAGAGGTATGTGTATTCAGTTTTCTTGGGATGAAATGTTCTGTAGATGTCTGCTAAATCCAAATGTTGGATGGTTAGGTTTAAATCTAAGATTTCTTTGCTCAGCTTCTTGTTGGAGGATGGATCCAACACTGCCAAAGGAGTGTTGAAATCTCCGATGATTATGGAGCTGGAGGAAATCAAGTTGCTCATGTCTGTTAGAGTTTCTCTTATAAATTGAGGTGCATTCTGGTTGGGTGAATAGACATTAATAATTGAGATCTCATCATATTGAGTATTACCCTTAACAAATATGAAGTGACCATTCTTGTCCTTCCTTACTTTTGTTGGTTTAAAGCCTATTGTATCTGCAAATAAAATTGCAACACCTGCTTTTTTCTGATTACCATTTGCCTGAAATACGGATGACCATCCTTTCACCCTGAGTCTGTATTTGTCTTTTAAGTTGAGATGTGACTCTTGTATGCAACAAATATCTGGCCTGAGTTTTTGTATCCAATCAGCTAACCTATGCCTCTTTAGAGGACAGTTTAAGCCCTTCACATTAATGGAGAATCTTGATAAGTCTGGTGAAGTTTTGGTTATCTAGTTTTTCAAAAGTCCAGTGTACGTTTTTAATCCTTTTGCCAGTGTGGAAATTTGAGTTTGATCTGAAGTTTCTGAGTGAGTTTACTTTTGTGGTATAGGATTGGGTTGGTCATTATGGAGGATAGGTCTGAGAATATCCTGAAGAGCTGGTTTGGTTATGGCAAATTTCTTCAACATATGAATGTCATTAAAGTATTTAATTTCTCCATCATAAATGAAACTCAGTTTAGCTGGATACAAGATCCAGGGCTAAAAGTTATTTTGCTTTAGGAGATTAAAATCGGTGACCACCCTCTTGTGGCTTGAAAAGTTTCAGTAGAGAGATCTACAGTCATTCTAATGTTCTTTCCTTTGAAGGTAATGGTTTTCTATCTCCTGGCAGCTTTGAGGATTTTCTCCTTCATATTAACTTTAGTGAAGTTAATTATGATATGCCTGGGGGATGTCTTATTGGGGTTGAGTCATGCTGGGGTTCTGACGCTGTCCGCTATCTGAATTTCAGAATCTCTAGGCATGTCTGGAAAATTCTCTTTCATAATTTCATGCAGAAGGCCCTCTGTGCCCAGTGAGTCCACTTCATCTATTTCTGGAACTCCTATGATTCGGATATTCGCCTTCTTTGAATTATCCCAGAGCTCTCTGAGAGAATGATCCGTTTTTGCTCTCCATTTCTCTTCCTCTTTGAGAGTTTGGGAGCTTTCAAAGGGTTTATCTTCGATGTCAGAAATCCTTTCTTCTGCTTGCTCCATTCTGTTGCTGAGGTATTCTACTGTATTTTTCATATCTTTGATGGCTGCAAATTCTTGCTTCAGTGTGTCTAAGTCTTTGGTAATTTTGTCTTTAAATTCGTTAAATTCTTGAGACAACTTTTGAATTTCTCCTCGAATTCCTAATTCCACTTTGTTAATCTTGTCTGCAATCCAAATTCTGAATTCGATTTCTGACATCTCAGCCAGTTGTTTATGAATGGGATCTTCAATTGCATCTGCCATATCTTTCCTTGGTGGCGGGGGGGTTGATCTATTCTGGTTATTCATGTTACCAGAGTTTTTGCACTGATTCCGCCCCATGTTTGTTTTACTCCCTCTGATTTTTTTTCCCCTGGGGCTTTGTCGCGGGCCTGTGCAGTGTTGTGGCCTGAGAAACTGGGGCCCTGTGTGGTGTGGTGGGGCTAAGTGGATCTGTCTTGTTTTCAGCTGGTTTCTGTTCCACCCTAGTGAAACAGATACTTTGGATTGAAGTCTCAGCTGTGGAGAAATATCAGCAATTAAGTCACCCCACCCCCCACCAGCAAACAATTGGAAAAGAAAAATCAAACCTTCCTACCACCGTTCACCCAGGGCACCACCTGATTTGTCCTCAGGCGATTGGTTCAGTTCAAAAAGGTCCAAATCAATTGTCTCAGTCTGCACCTGTCTCGGGTGAGAGAGTTTAAGAGGTCTCTGGGAACTGGATCACAGGGGTCTGGTTACTACTCTGGTGTGGCTTGCTCCAATGCTGTGTGGAGTCAGGAGAAGCCACCCAGCCAATAAATCAGTGTGGGAAGTTTGATGCCTCCTTCCCCACCTTGCACCACTTCACATCCAGTCACTTATTGTCCTGCAGTTGCTGACCCAGTTGCCTGTAGTGAATCGGTACTCCAGGAGTTTGTACCTGCCTGAATCACAAGGAAGTCTGCAAAGCCACTGCACTCTGCCTCTCTCCAGCAGGAGGAGGTGACGCCCGACAATCTCGGTTGCTTGATGAAGGTTGAGGGGTTTTCACTCAGCTCCAGTCTCGCCCCTGATTAATGTTACTGACAGAACAGAACGGAACAACTCTGCAGTTCCCCTGCAGAAGAGAAGCTGAATTGAGCTCCAAATCAACTTGTCTTTGCTCTTGTATTGTCTATAGGCTGACGATCCCCTGAGGGCCAGGTGCGTCTTAGGTTTAGTAAAGTGGACCTCTGGGTCAGCCCTGCCCTGGGAGTTTCCCTGGTTTTCAAGTTGGAGTTGCCTCAGGCAAACTCAGAGTCTCTGGTTGCCCAGGGAGACAGGGGGTGTGGCTTCGGAATATTCGGTAGTGAACCGTATTGCTAGTAAAAGAGGGCTGCTGATTTATGGCTCAGGCAACGGCTGCTCCGGTGTAGCTCCCCTCCGGCCAACCGCCCTCTCTCCCCTCCCGTACCCCAGAGTCTGCACCGACCGGCTACAGCGCAGCTCTTTCTACACCCCTCGAGAAATCACCCAAGAGTCTGGACCCCTGGGGGATAGGCCTCCAGATTTTGGAGCAAGAGCAGAGGGGAGTGTGGGGAGCACTGGGAGCCTGGGGTTGCGGGCAGAGAACACACAGAGCTTTACACCGTTTTATGCCTGGCCATATTGTCACCAAAAGACGGCTTTTGCATTGTGCCTCAGGGAACTGCCACTCCGGTGCAGTCCCCTCTCCCCCGACCGACCGGGACTGGCCTCCAGACCCCAGTGTGAGCAAAGGGGAGTGCTGGTAGCTCAGAATTCCAGGTGGAGACTATATACAGTTTATGCAGTTTTATGCCTGGCAGGAGGACACTGTGGCACCCTAGTAGGGGAGGTAGGTCCAGTTTTTAGAGGGTCTTTCCTGTGGAGTGTAGTGGGAGGACCTTTGAACTCTGAATGGTCCTTGTGGGGCACTCTGAGCCATTCTCATGGGGGAAGGAACTACCGTCCGCTTGCTGATGGATTTTGTACCTTTTGTTTGTATCCTTGTGGTCGCAGCTCGCCTCAGCGGGGTTGATGTGCGTTCTACAACCTTCTCTCTTAGTGCAGCTCAAATCCACCAGGTTACTTGCTGAATTTTTGTCCTTTAACTCTCCTTCTGGATGGGAGCCTCTGTGGAAAGCTGGCTTCAGTCAGCCATCTTGTCTCCTCCCAACTTGTAATTTTGGTTAAAAGATACAATTTTCTTCTTAATATCTTGTGATATAGGAAAAAAAGCTATAATTTTATATTTCCATTTCCAGAGTTCCATTGATTTGATCAATTAACATCAAAATAGAAAGAAACTCACAAATTATTAGACTGTCTGCATTTGATATGTATATAAGTATACATATACATATATAAATATATGTGTATATATGTGTGTATATATTTATACATATTTTACATTATGTAAATATACATAATGTATAATTATGTAATATACATTATGTATATGTGATATGTATGTATATACATATGTGTATATATACATATATCTCTATATGTATGTATATATACATATTTAAATATATGTGTGTATATATACATATATATATCTTGTATTTTTAAAACCTATTTTCTACTGGTAAATATTTAGGTTGTTTCCAATTTTTTTTTTTTTTATTGTTGGGGATTCAATGAGGGTACAATAAGCCAGGTTACACTGATTGCAATTGTTAGGTAAATTCCCTCTTGCAATCATGTCTTGCCCCCATAAAGTGTGATACACACCAATTTTTACTACCACAAACTATGCTGTAATGTCTAACATTGTCAAAGTATCCTTTTCTTTGTAAATATTCTCTACATTGTATTGTTATTCGTTCTTTGTTATACATTGCACAAATATTTCCTTTGAGACTTTTTTCTTCTCTTGCCTTTGCTTGTCCCTTTAGGTCTTCTTGATAGCATAGACTAATCTCTGGTACAAACATTACAACTATCCATGCAGGGACTACCACTAAAATTTATAAAACAGCTAGATAAAATAACACATATGTGGAACGAATGATTAATTAGTGCACATCTTTACATCTTTGTCTACATAAGGACATAAGAAACATTAAATAAGCAAGGAAACATGTTCATCTCCAAATGAACACAGTAATTGTTGAGCAATAGACCTCAAAGAATAGGATGTCTGAAAGAATAGGAAGTCTATGATACTCAAAAGGGAAAACAATGTAATGACCTCAGAGAAACTGAGCAAGATGGATGAGAACACAGATAACAATACACAGAAATAAGAAAAACAGTTCATGATCTGAATGGGCAATTCAACAAAGAGAGATATTTTAAAAGAACAATACAGAGACGCTGAAACTAAAGAACTCAATGAATAAAATCTAAAATACAATTTAGAGCTTTAACAATAAACTATATCAATAAGAAGAAAGAATTTCTGATCTTTTAAAATAACAACTTGGCCAAAAAAAGGGAAGAATTAAAAAAAAAGAAGAAGAAAACAAACATGACAAATGGAATACCATCAAGTAAACAAAGTAATTTTATAAGAAGAAGAAATGAAAAAGAAATGGACAACTTAATTAATGAAATAATAATGGAAAGTTTCCTAAGTCTTAGAAGAAATTAATACATCAATATACAGTAGAAAGGTTTACAAAAAAAAAAAAAAAAAACCAACCTAATTGTGTACCTTCAAGTGGTGCAGTTGAGCATCAGTGTTGGCAGATTCAGGCCTACGCAGGCCTGTCCTTGGGCCCCCAAGCAGTGTTTGTGGATGCTGGTTGGCCACATAGTCCCCTTCTTAGTTCCCTAGAGGGGAATGAAGGAATTGGTGGTGGGGATGACATGTTGGTGCTCAGGCATCCAGGTAAGTCATGCAGTGTCAGCAATGTTAGCAGCAGGCCAGCTGGACCATTTCCTGAGCTGCAATGTGGTGTGTGCATGTGCTGGTTTGTGTGTGTGGAATCCATGGTAGCCTGAGAAGATCAGTCCCTGGGCCTTTAGGTGGGATGCATGGGCACTGATGTTGTCTGTGGAATGGGAGTAGATTGATTCTTGGTCTTCTTGGCAAGGTACAGGGGTATATGGCAACTGTAGTACTAGAGGGGTGATGATCAATGTTATTGGTGGCAGCCACAGGCAGCCTACTGTCAAGCCCTGGGGAATTTATACTTTGGTTTCCTATGTTATGAAGGTCACGTCCCTGATGGGCTGGACCATTTTTTCCGTGAAATGCAGGGCACTATGTGGGCTCAGGTACTAGTTATACAGCCACACAACTGGGTCCAGGAGGCAACACAATGCTGCAGTCCTCTGGGGGCATATGGCTAGTGTCAATGGGACCCCAAGGATCTGGAGATGCAGGAGTTATTGGACTTCAGAGCAAATGTAGCTCAGTGTTTGTTCTGCTCTCAAAATGATGCTATGCTTCAATAGCTTGAGTCCTAGAAATAGAACTGAGTGTGAATTCTCTCTCTGGAACAATGTAGTTATATGGACTCCAGGAAGCTCCCTGTAATAGGCTTAGAATACTTGAGGGAAATCTGAGGGGCTTTCCTGTACTTGGAACTACAGGTGTCTGTAGTGAGAGTGTACACTTCTCAGGTCTCTCACTCACTTTTTTTGCCTCTTGCTTTCAAAAGCTGGAAGGAATGTCAATGTTAACACATCATGCACTTTCGAGTTAAAGTTTTCATTCTTTTTGTATTGGATAGATACAATACAGTCATCTAAGATTTCTGCCAAAAGCAAATAAAGATAATAAAAAAAGTAATCATTCTGCCTAATGTGATGCAATTAACATGATATGACTATCCTGCATATGACTGAAAATGTATTAACCCCTTCCACAAAATTTAGCCTTAAGGATTTCAGCCTTCAGGATTTCAATATTTTGGGATTGTGATTTTTGAGACTTTAGACTTTAGGGATTTTGATCTTTCAGGATTTTGACATTTAGGATAATGACATGTGGGATTATATCTCTCTGGATTATGATTGGTACCATATCAAGTGGGATTTATCTCAGGGAAGCAAGGATGGTTCCACATATGCCAAGCAAAAAATGTGATACACTACATCAGCAAAATGGAGGACAAAAGTCATATTACCTTTTCATAAGACACAGAAAGAACATGTGATAGAATTTAGTATTCCTTCATGATAAAAATTTCAATATGCAGGGTTTAGAAGGAACATACCTCAAAACAATAAAGGCATATAAGGCAAACCAATAGCCAATATAATACTAACTGAGGAAAAATTGAGAGCCTTTCCTTTAAGATCTGAAACAAGACAAAGATGATTACTTTCACCACTTTTATTCAGCCAAATACTAGATTTTTAGGAAGAGCAATTAGGCAAAGAAAGGAATTAAAAAAATTCAAATTGGAACGGAAGAAGTCAAATTTTTATTGCTTGCAGTAACAATCTTTTATATTTAGGAAAAAAAAACCTAAAAGACTCAGTATAAAGAAAAAGAAAACAAAACTGATTAAAAAATTTAGCAAAGTTTCAAGATACAAAATACACATACATAAATCTGTAGCATTTCCATAAACCAAAAGTGGACACTTTTAAAAAGATATCAAGAAAGTAATTCCTTTTACTATAGCTACAAAAAAAAACCTAGCAATAATTTTAACCAAAGAAGTAAAATATCTCTACAATTTAAACTATAAAACACTGATGAAAGTGAAGGAATACATCCAAACAAATTAAAAGGTATCCCATATTTATGGATTGTAAAAATTAATATTGTTAAAATGTCCATGCTACCCAAAGCAATCCAACTCAATGCAATGTCTATCAAAACACCAATGACATTCTTCTTAGAAATTTTTAAAAATCACAAAATTTGTCTGGTACTACTAAAAACACTGAATAGCCAAAGTAATCCTGTGCAAAAAGATCAAATATGAAATCATCATACTACCTAACTTTAAAATATAATACAAAACTACAGTAAATAAAACAGCATGACACTGGCATAAAAAATAGACATGTATATACATGGAACCAGAATAGAAAACTTAAATAAATCTATGCATTTACAGCTGACTGTTTTTTGGCAAAGGTTTTAAGAATATACATTAGGGAACGAGCAGTCTTTTCAATAAATGATATGGAGAAAATTGGATATCCTTAAACAGAAGGATGAAACTAAACCTCTCTCAATATACAAAAATCAAATAAAAATGGCTTAAAGATTTAAATTTTAGACATGAAACTGTGATATTACTATAAGAAAATATAGAGATTTTTCAGGGTATTGGTTTGTGCAAAGTTTTGGGGGTAAGATCTTAAAAGCACAGGCAAAAAAAGGAAAATTAGATGAATGGAATTACATCAAGCTGAAAAGCTTCCATGCAAGAAAAGAAATAATAAATAGCATGAACAGACAACCTACAGTTGGAGAAAATATTTGTAAACTATCCATCTGACAAAAGATTAATAACCAGAATATATAAGGAATTGTAGAAAAAAGTAGCAAAAATATTAATTAGATTAAAAAATGGGTAAATGGTCTGAATAGACGTCTCAAAGACAACATAGAAATGGCAAATGGATAGATGAAAAATGTGCTCATTATCACTAATCATCAGGGAAATGCAAATCAAAATGACTATGAGATATTATCTTACTCAATTTAAAGTGACTTATCAAAAAGACAAAAAAATAACAGATGCTGGTGAGGAAGTATAGAAAAAGAACTCTTATACATTGCTGGTTGGAATAGATATTAGTACAGCCATTATAGAACATAGTATGGAATTTCCTCAAAAGCTAAAAGTAAAAATAGAACTTCTATATGATCCAGGATTTTCCACTGCTGGATATATTTATCCAAAAGAGAAGAAATCAGTGTATAAAGAGATATCTGCACTCACAAATTATTGCAGTACTATTCACATTAGCCAATGGAATCAGCCTAAGTTTCTGTTAATGAATTAATGAATGGATAAAGGAAAGTGGTAAATATACACAATGGAATATTATTCAACTATTAGGAAAACAACAATATCTTGTCATTTGGAGCATTATATTAAATAAAATAAGCCAGGCACATAACGGCAAATATCACTGGTACTTTCTCATGTAGAAGCTAAAAGGTTGATCTCAAAGAGGTAAAGAGTATAAGGGTGGTTACCAGAGCCTAGGAAAGAGTAGGGAGGAAGGAAGGATGAAAAAAGATTAGTTAATGGCTGAAAAAATATAGTAAGTGGAAATTTCTAGTGTTCAGTAGCACATTGGGGTGACCATAGTTATTAATA